>NW_016814433.1:3908514-3929108 GCF_001698545.2 Rhinopithecus bieti | reverse complement strand
CCCCCGCCCCAGCCCATTAGAGTAGGGTCAAATCATTTAATCCAATCAGGAATTGAGATGTTACAGGCTTTATGTGGGCTGGTCTATTTCTGGATTGCCCTGATTCCTCGGTCATGGTCCTGTAGGACTCTCTCTGAAACCCTAGGGCGTTTACCACATTCTTCTTATCAGACCCTGAACTCCAATTTTTAAATTCTCACCACCCTGAAAAGCCCAAAAGCAAGGCTCAGCTTAAGAGCAGCTTTCTGCTTTGCTTCTGCCCCTCCCCCTCACAACAACACAGGCAGAGAATATGATTTGGCAAATTTTCTGAGAAAAGAAACTACATGGAATTTGGGGCTCACCTCTCTCATGCCCTTTTTCCCCAGGATCTTAGTTCCTTACATTCTGTTTGCCTTGGATTCTAATTTTTGAGCCCGGTGATACTGCCCAAGCTTTAGGTTACCCTTTTCTGCCCAGCCTCAATGTCTCCCAAGCAAACTGGCAAATTTCTTGAGAGTCAAAAGCAGTGGAGAATATCCCCTGACCTCAAAATGGTTCCCTTCTCTCCAGGATTCTGGTTATTTAATTCCGCACATGTTGACTGCTTTCTGATGCCTTAAAACAGCCGTGTGTGTATGTGGTGTGTGTGTGTGTGTGTGTGTGTGTGTGTAAGAGAGAGAGATCTAATTTTTACATTGTCCTCTAAAAGAATCCTAATCTGATCCAAGCCAGTCTGTCACAACCAAAGCAAAAAGCAATGGATGCATATTTTTTAAAATGAGAACTCTAGCCCGGTGCACTTTGGGAGCCTGAGGCGGGCTGAGGTCAGGAGTTCAAGACCAGCTTGACCAACATGGAGAAACCCTGTCTCTACTAAAAATATGAAACTAGCCAGGTGTGGTGGCGCATGCTTGTAATACCAGCTACTCCAGAGGCTGAGGCAGGAGAATCGCTTGAACCCAGGAGGCAGAGGTTGCGGTTAGCCGAGATTGCGCCATTGCACTCCAGCCTGGGCAACAAGAGCGAAACTCTGTCTCAAAAAACAAAAAAAAAAAAAGGAGAACTCTGACCATTCTGGAGAAGACCATGAGGGAAGAGAGTAGAAGCAGAAAAGGAAGTGAACAGGCTATTGCAGAATTCCAAACAAGCTGATGGTAATGCCTTAAGCTAGGATACTGACCCTGATGACAGAGAGGTGGACGACTTTCAGATTTTTTTCTTTTGGTAAAGATAATGTTATAATAATATCCAGGCAAAGTGTGTGGGGGTGACAACAAAAGACAATTTCAAATATCGCTGAAGGGAGTCCAAATTGGCACAACCTTCTAAAAGGCAAATTTACAATATTTATCACAAGGCTTTAAAACAATATTATCTAGGCCGGGCGCGGTGGCTCAAGCCTGTAATCCCAGCATTTCGGGAGGCCAAGACGGGCGGATCACGAGGTCAGGAGATCAAGACCATCCTGGCTAACCCGGTGAAACCCCGTCTCTACTAAAAATACAAAAAACTAACCGGGCGAGGTGGCGGGCGCCTGTAGTCCCAGCTACTCGGGAGGCTGAGGCAGGAGAATGGCGTGAACCCGGGAGGCGGAGCTTGCAGTGAGCTGAGATCCGGCCACTGCACTCCAGCCCGGGCGACAGAGCAAGACTCCGTCTCAAAAAAATAAGTAAATAAATAAAAATAAAACAATATTATCCTTTGAGCTGTCGATTCTATTGCTAGTAATTTATTTTAAGGAAATACCACCAATATATTCAGTAAAACACTTATTGCAGACTTTTATTTTTGAGATGGAGTTTCACTCTTGTTGCCCAGGCTGGAGTGCAATGGCGCCGTCTCAGCGCACTGCAACCCCCACCTCCCGGGTTCAAGCGATTCTCCTGCCTCAGTCTCCCTAGTAGCTGGGATTACAGGTGGATGCCACGACCCCCAGATAATTTTGTATTTTAGTAGAGACAGGGTTTCACCATGATAGTCAAGGCTGGTTTCAAACTCCTGACCTCAGGTGATCCGCCCGCCCTTGGCCTCCCAAAGTGCTGAGATTACAGGCATGAGCCACCGCGTCTGGCCAACAATTTTTAATAGGGAAAATTAGAAACCACGTAAATATGAATCAACATGAGACTAGTTAAGCAAATTACTACATCTATTAAAAAAGAGGATCTAAAAGAATGTTTATTGGGATTAAAAGACAACAATTGAAAAAAAAAAGGTTCAAAAGCATTCATACAATGTGACCCCATTTATCTTAAAAATAATTATATATAATATGTATAAGTACAACTATGCATTTTAACATAATTATATATTATATGGCCATATATACACACACACACACACACACACACACACACACACACACACGCTGGAATAAACACCAAAATATTAATGGTAGTTTTCTGTAGAAGTGGTGTACAGCTTGTACTTTGTGTGTGTGCGTGCGTGTGTGTTTGTGTGTGTTAAAATTTTCCACATTTTTTTCAACAGTAGTGCTATTTTTATCATCCGAAAATAAGATTGTTCTTACTCTGAACTCTGTCCCTGACCCTAGCCTTACCTGTCTCAAGAATTGAGGCCTCTCAGCTGTCAGGAAGGATTAAAGCCCTGGGATGAAGACTGCCAACTCAGAAAATCCTCCAAGGTGGCCAGCTCACATCAAGCACTGTTTCTCCAAATGCTGCCACCACCCCGGGAGTGGAGAGAGGTTTCCCTTGCACCTACTGTGTCCCTGAGAACAAACCTCCCCGCTGTCTTGGTGACTTCCCTCCCCTGCCTGTCCTGAAGCGTCTCTGCCCCGGGAGTGGGTCACTTGACGACAGCGAGAGGGAATCCGTGTGGTGGGTGCCAGGAGCGCAGCCCCGCGCTGCCCGGGCTGGCACAAGCTTGGACCATGACTCACCCCCTTCCTGCTCACCCGGCGTCCCGCCCTGCTGTCTCCGCTTCCTCCCTGGCCCGCACCCTCGGATCACTATCCTTCCTTGCTAGTTTCATCCTGTTGAAAGAGTCCCAGCTACTTTTCTCTGGATTCTTTTGTTTGATCCACTTCAGTGGTTTCCCATCCAAAGGGCTCTTGGGTCAAGCATCTCACCCGGACCTTGGGCTCAGTCACGGAAAGTCCTAGAGTCGCCTATTTCTAGCTCTGGGACCCCAAGTTTCTGTCCCCTGCGTGGGTGCCAGCCACTCGTGCCAGAGCGCCAGCCCTCACCCACTCGTGCCAGAGTGTACATGTGTGACACTTCAGATGGTACACAAGTGAACTTTTTGTATTTAGAAGTTTGTATTAATTTATTAAAGTTTGTACCATTTCAGGAATTGAGAGTTCAGGTTTCATTATATTACATATATATACATTTTTTTTTTTTTTTTTTGAGACGGACTCTCGCTCTGTCAACAGGCTGGAATGCAGTGGCTCAATCTCAGCTCACTGCAACCTCTGCCTCTCGAGTTCAAGAGATTCTCCTACCTCAGCCTCCCGAATAGCTGGGACTACAGGCGTATGCCACCACCATACCCGGCTAATTTTTTGTATTTTAGTATTTTTTGTATTTTAGCATTTTTTGTATTTCACTATGTTGGCCAGGATGGTCTCGATTTCCTGACCTCGTGATCCGCCCGCCTCGGCCTCCCAAGGTGCTGGGATTAGAGCCGTGAGCCACTACGCCCAGCCCCTAATTATATTTTTAAGGTACAGATACTTATATTTGAGGCTGTTAAAGTTATGAATGCTTATGTTTAAGGGTTGTGTTTTGTTTTGTACTTTTTCCCAGGCTGGACTGCAGTGGCGCAGTCTCTGCAACCTCTTCCTCCCAGGTTCAAACAAAATTCTCGTGTCTCAGCCTCCTGAGTATCTGGGATTACAGACCTGCTCCGCCACACCTGGCTAATTTTTGTATTTTAGTAGAGATGGGGTTTCACCATGGTGCCCAGGCTGGTCTCGAACTCCTGAGCTCAAGCGATCCACTCACCTTAGCCCCCCAAAGTGCCAGGATTATGAGTATGAGCCACGGCACCGGGCCAGGCCATGTTTAAGATATTTTTAAGAAATTGATGTTTTTGCTGGGCGCAGTGGCTCATGCCTGTAATCCTAGCACTGTGGGAGGCAGAGGTGGGCAGATCACTTGAGGTCAGGAGTTCGAGACCACCCTGGCCAACATGGTGAAACTCCATCTCTACCAAAAAATACAAAAGAATTAGCTGGCCCTGGTGGCAGGTCCCTGTAATCCCAGCTACTTGGGAGGCTGAGGCAGGAGAATGGCTTGAACCTGGAGTGGGCGGAGGTTGCAGTGAGCCAAGATTTTGCCACTGCACTCCAGCCTGGGCAACAGAGTGAGACTCTGTCTCAAAAAATAAATAAATAAATAAAAGAAAGTAAAATGATGGTGTTGCTCAAACACCCCCTTCACCCCACTTCTGGCCCAACACACGAGTTAGGCTTGAGAAGGCAGCCCTTTTTTTTTTTACTTAAACATGTATTGAGCTCTAATAATACTGGATCTTTGTGCAGGGTCTACAGAGCTGTGTGAAATAGGATCCCCCTCCTTCAAGGTCTTAAAAGATGTAGAGGAAGGCCAGGGGCAGTGGCTCACACCTGTAATCTCAGCACTTTGGGTGGCCAAGGCAGGTAGATCACTTGAGCTCAGGAGTTCGAGACTAGCCTAGCCAACATGATGGAACCCTGTCTCTACCAAAAACACAAAAATTAGCCAGGCGTGGTGGCACACACCTATAATCCCAGCTACTCTGGAGGCTGAGGCAGGAGAATCGCTTGAACCTGGGGGGAACAGCGGTTGCACTGAGCTGAGATGGCGCCACTGCACTCCAGCTGGGCAACAGCAAAAACTCCTGTTTCAAAAAACAAAACAAAACAAAACAAAAAAGATGTAGAGGAGATGCCAGGAGAGATGTAATGAGGTAGAAAGGCATTCCAGCCAGGAAACAACCCCAAAAACAGTATGAAAAAAAAGATCACAGAAGCTCACAAGCCCAGGGCCTTCAAGACCTGAGCTGGAAGCCAGAGCTGTGACCACACTGTGTCACAAAAGATAGCCCAGGGGAGGGGCTGGCTGGAGCAAGTCTCTAGAAAGCATTGAGGGCTTCATGGGCTCCCTGAGTATGGGTTTTGCCTCAGGGCAATGGGGAACCAAGGAAGTCTTCAAAGGGAAGGGACGGGATGGGGTGAGACCTGTGGTCACTGCCTACTGTTGGGCTGGGGGGCTTGGGAACCGAGGCAGGTGAATTGGGAATGAAATCAGTTCCTATTCTGCCTCCTAAGCCATGTGCCCTGACACAGCCTGAGAAGAAGGAGGGCCTTTTTCCAATTTACTTCCTAGAGGGAGGGGCCTCTTTGTGTTCCATTCAGAGGCCCAAGATGTCCCCGGTGCTACCAACAGCCCCAGGCTATGTAATAATGGGGCAGAGCCCACGAGGGTGAAACAATGGGGAACCTTGGGGCAAATCAAACCCTTGAGCTGGCTGGAGCAAGCCAGGCCAGAGCTGACAGCTGCAAATGGGTGGGGAGACCCTCAGAGCTGCACCAACCCAGGGTTCTCCCCTAGTCTCACCGTGGAAACTGCAGCCTCACCTGGGATGCCCCAGTGGCATCCTGTGGGGTCACTGAAGCAGCAGATCTCGTCCCCTGGCCTCTGTGTAGGCTTCCCTAGGGACACGGCTGTACTTCACTGCATACTTTTGGGGTCCTTTGCCCTCTCTGGTTAGGCCCTCCCATCTGCCCACAGTCACCAGGTCAAGCAGGATGCTGAGAAGCCAAGGCGCGGCGGGAGGAGGGTCAAGGGTCATGTGCACACACACACACTCATGGCTGGGAGGTGCTCCCACCTCCTGCCCTTGTGCATCGCCTCACTGTCTTCATGCTGAGCACACGTGGGGCAGCCAGCTTGCCTTGTCCTGCCTCCCTTGCATGAGCCCATGCTCCTTTGGAGCCAGAACTGGAGCTGGCCCCACTTGGCCAACTATGAGCACTCAGGGCAACCGTGCTGCCTCCAAACAGCACACAACCTTCAGTGTCCCCGATCCAGGCCCTGGTCGGTAATCTAGGCCTACCCACAAGATCATTACCAGGTGTCTTTTCATGGACAGCAGTGACGTAAAAAGACCAAGAGTCTCTGCCCTGCCGAAAGTTGTCCTTAACCTGTAAATTCACATTCTCCCTCTCTCCTATCCCCTCTCCCACCTCTCTCCACTGCATCTGGGCTGGGCCTGCAGTTCCCGGCCCCATGTTTGCTCCCCAGCCTCCAATCCCTCTGCCTTAGATATTTGGGGTGACTCACATTTACTCTTATTAAAATGTCAGCCCTGGCACAACATTCCAAATAGCCTCAGTGACCCCATCCCATCAGGGTTGCCCCTGCCTGCTGCACCCACCCTGTCCCCACAGGGAGTGGCAGGAAGGTGGCACAGACAGCTGCGGAATGCCCCTGTGCCTGGACATCCAGTGTCCCTCCAGGGAGCAAGAAAGCCAGGAGCTTCAGGGATCCCAATTCCCTGGAGATATTGTGCAGGGAAAGCTGGGGACAGTGAAGACGGTTGGGACAGAGAGCAGGTTACTCTGGAGGCTCCTGGGGCCCTTTGAGCCTCCATCTGAGCTGAGCCAGCACAGCTTCCAGTCCTCCTCCCCTAGCCTGGAGGAAGGAGTACACCTCCAAGCTACCCAGGACCCCAGTGATTTCTGAGGCCAGAGGTTCCCACATAGGCTGCCCCTTAACATCACCTGGGGAAGCTGTTAAAAACTCAGATTCAACAACTCAAACTGTGCATGTGCGTAAGGGAGAAAGCTCCAAGCTGTACTGTCCAGTAAAACAAGCAAGATGCACCAGCATGCATGTGGTGCACACCTTTAGATTAAAAACAGGGGGAAGGGCCGGGCATGGTGGCTCACAGCCACCTGTAATCCTGTAATCCCAGCACTTTGGGAGGCCAAGGCAGTTGGATCACTTGAGGTCAGGAGTTCGAGACCAGCCTGACCAACCTGGTAAAATGCCGTCTCTGCTAAAACTACAAAAATGAGCCAGGAGTGGTGGTGGACACCTGTAATCCCAGCTACTCGGGAAGCTGAGGCAGGAGAACTGCTTGAATGCGGGAGGCGGAGGTTGCAGTGAGCCGGGACCATGCCACTGCACTTCAACCTAGGCAACAGAATGAGACTTCATCACACACAAAAAAAAAGCAAAAAAAAAAAAACCACAGGGGGAAGGGTGGGCACAGTGACTCATGTCTATAATCCTAGTACTTTGGGAGGCCAAGGAGGGAGGATCGCTTGAGTCCAGGAGTTCAAGACCAGCCTGGGCAACACAACAAGACCTTGTCTCTACTGAAAATTTAAAAATTATCCATGTGTAGTGGCATGCCTGTGGTCCCAGCTACTCAGGAAGCTGAGGTGGGAAGTCATTCGAGAATGGGAAGTTGAGATTGCAGTGAGCTGCGACTGCAACACTGCACTCCAGCCTGGGCAACAGAGTGAGACCCTATCTCTCAAAAGAAAAAAAAAAAAACAGGGAATACAAATCCCTATTTGTATTTGTTTGTGTATATATAAATATAAATAACATGCACAAAACCAACTGCTAATAATAGCAGTTACCTTTTTTACTGTGGTAAAATACATACAACAAAATTTACCATCTTAACTTTTATTTTATTTATTTATTTATTTATTTGTTTGTTTGTTTATTTATTTATTTTTGAGACAAGGTCTCACTCTGTCGTCCAGACTGGAATGCAAAGGTGTGATCTCAGCTCACTGCACCCTCTGCCTCCCAGGTTCAAGCGATTCTCCTGCCTCAGCCCCCCGAGTAGCTGGGATTACAGGTGTGCACCACAACATCCGGCTACTTTTTGTATTTTTAGTAGACACGAGGTCTCACCATGGTGGCCAGGCTGGTCTTGAACTCCTGACCTCAAATGATCCACCCACCTTAGCCTCCCAAAGTGCTGGGATTACAGGCATGAGCCACCACACCCAGCCCATCTTAACCATTTTAAGTGTACAGTTCTGCAGTATTAAGTACACTCATAGTGTGAGCAACCATCACCACCATCCATCCAGAGTGCTCATCTTCCCAAACAGAAACTCTGTCCCTGTTAAACACTCACTCCCCATTGTGCCCTCAGCCCGGACCGTCGGCCCCTGGCAACCACCATTTCACTTTCTGTCTCTACGATTTTGACTGCTCTAGGAACCTCATTTAAGTGGAATCATAAAGTATTTGCCCTTTTGTAACTGGCTTATTTCACTTAATGTCCTCAAGGTTCATCCATGTTGTAGCAGGTGGTAAAGTTTCCTTCCTTTTAAGGCTGAATAAATATTCCATCATGTGGATGGACCACACTGTGTTTATCCACTTACTTGTTGATGGACATTTGGATTGCTTCCACCTTTTAGCGATTGTGACTAACACTGCTATGAACATGGGTATACAAAGATCTACTGGAGTCCGTGCTTAAATTCTTTGGGGTATATACCCAGAAGCGGAATTGATGGATCATACAGTAATTCTATATTTAAGTTTTTGAACCACTGTACTGTTTTCCAAAGAAGTGCACTCTTTTACATTCCCACCAGCAGGGTACAAGGGTTCCAATTTCTTCGTATCCTCACCAACTCCTGTTATTTTCTGGTGTGGTTTTTTTGTTTTATTTTTGTTTTGGGGTTTTTTTTTGTTTGTTTGTTTTGTTTTGGTCTTGTTTTGTTTATTCTTTTGAAGGGATGGTTACCCTCTGAAGGGATGCACGGAAACGGACAGATGAGGGACAGGGAGGAAGATTAATATTCACTGCAGGTCATTTAACACTTTCTCACTTTTTTTTCTTTTTTTTTTTTTGAGACAAATCTTGCTCTATTGCCCAGGCTGGAGTGTAGTGGTGCCATCTTGGCTCACTGCAACCTCTGCCTCCCAGGTTCAAGCAATTCTCCTGCCTCAGCCTCCCAAGTAGCTGGGATTACAGGCATCCAGCTAATTTTTTAAATTTTTAGTGGAGACGGGGTTTCACCATGTTGGCCAGGGTGGTCTCGAACTCCTGACCTCAGATGATCCGCCCACCTCGGCCTCCCAAAGTGCTGGGATTACAGGCGTGAGCCACCGCGCCCGGCCACTTTCTAACTTTTGAATCATCTGAATATATTACTTATTCAAAAGGTACTTCGTTTTCCAACAGGTGTTATGAAAATTTTCAAACATACAACAAAGACAAAAGAATTTTACAAGAATCCATACATCCATCACCGAGATTCCACCATTAGCATGCACTATTCTTACGTTATCATATATCTAGCCATCCATCTATCCAACTATTAAAAATAAGGAGAGTGTACTTTCCTGGGCCCCTCCCAAGACCTGCAAGTCACAAGTGGGGCCTGGAAATCTGTTTCTGTAATCTGTTCTCCAGATGATTCTGGCATTTGGGAACTTCTGTCCTGGTCCAGCTACTCATCCCATGCAGAAACCACACCTGCAGTTAGTCAGTGGTCAGCGGGGGTGGGATTCTTCCCTTGTCTAAAAGCCCCTTAGCCTCACAAAAATGTCTCTCGAAGGAAGATCTTATCTCACTGGGGCCAAAATGGTCTCCAGACTGAACTCCATCCTGGCCAACCTCTTCCCCAGGACACGCTTTGGTGCCTCATCAACACCACTTCCAATGTGGCCCCAGAACTAGACAAAACTCTACAGCATGACCTGCCCAGGGAAGGAACTCCTGGTCTCGTCCCTCCCTGAGCTGGAACTATTCTTCCATGGTTCAGCGTGCATTTGTCCTTTCTGCTGAGAAGGGGAGAATACTCTAAAGTGACGTAGCAGTGTTTGCAACAGACACTTTACTCACTAAATCAGGACAAGATTAACCAGGCCCCTTGAGTCAGAAAGTGTTTGCATCTCCTTACCCACCTTTAGCCTTCTCTTCTTGCCATAATGGTAATAAGGATGATTTCCATGATAATCCATAGAGAGAGATAAATGAAGAAATATGTATATATATTAGACAGATGAAGAGATTGGATAGATGATAGATAGATAGATAGATAGATAGATAGATAGATAGATAGATAGACAGACAGATAGATAAATCTATGGAGAGATTGGAGACAGAGATTGGATGAATGGATGGAAGGATGGATGGATGAATGGATGGATGGATAGATTAACTGATAGACTGATAGAGAGATAGATCAATGGAGAGATAGATAGATACGTAGATACACAGAGATGGATCAGTAGAGAGATTAGGTAGATAGATCGATCAATGAAGAGATAGATCAATTGAAAGATAGACAGATGATTGATTGATGGATAGATTACATAGACGGATGGATCAATGGAGAGATAGATAGACATTAGATAGATAGATGGATAGATGAACAGATAGATGGATGGCTGGATCAATGGATAGGTTGATTGATGGATGGATGGAGAGGATAGAAAAAGATTAGATAGATCTATAGATACATAGATCAATTGAGATAGATGGATCAACGGAGAGACCAGATAGACAGATGAATTGATCAATTGATAGATAGATAGACAGACATATAAATAGATCAACACTGACAGAGCCCCTCCTGCGTAGCAGGTGCTGTTGCAGGCACATTACTTGCATTCATTCATTTTATTGTCACAAGAACCCTACAGAGTAGGTACTATTATCCCCATTTTCTACAAACGAAGCAACTGAGGCACGGAAGGACTAAGTAACCTACCCAAAGGTACACGGCAATTTCTCTTTACACCAACACACATAAACACACATAGAGCACTCATGAATACTCACGTGCTGGTCTTTAGTTTCCCAGAGCTCCCTACCATCAAGTCCTATAGTGTAGTTCCTCCTGGCTAGTATACCTGTGCTCTTCACCTTTCCTGATAACTAATTCCTTCTTCCTGCCAAAATCCAACAGTCTACTTTCCCAGAAACTTGCTAGATGGCTAGAGCCAATCTGAAAGATAAATTCAAGTTAAAGTGTCTCTGGCTGATGCATTTACCTCCTCAGGTAAATGTGTGTGTCCGTGCCAACATATATAAGTATATGCAATTTTTTAAGTGGAATTCTTTTTCTTTCTTTCTTTCTTTTTTTTTTTTTTTTTTTTTGAGACAGAGTTTCACTCTGTCATCCAGGCTGGAGTGCAGTGGTGGCATCTCAGCTCACTGCAACCTCCGCCTCCCGAGTTCAAGCGATTCTCCTGCCTCAGCCTCCCAAGTAGCTGGGACTACAGGCGCCCACCACCACACCGGGCTAATTTTTTGTATTTTTAGTAGAGACGGGGTTTCACCGTGTTAGCCAGGATGGTCTTGATCTCCTGACCTCATTATCCGCCCTCCTCAGCCTCCCAAAGTCCCGGGATTAAAGGCATGAGCCACTGCGCCAGGCCAGAATTCTTTTTTCAGAACACAAAACCAAAACAGACAGTGATACTAAATATTTACATATTAAAGGTAATCTTCATAGTCAAGCTTCATGACAGGGCCAGTGGAAAAGATATTGGTACCTTAGGAACTTTGTATCACCCCATAAATCACATCCCAAAAATCTAAGGATGGCTGAGACTGGCTCTGTCTCCTCTCTGGGGAACACAAAGGGGGTGATACTGAGGTATTTGGGGTGCCTTTTCAGGAATCCCCAGAAAGCCCTAGGCAGAGTCATGAGCCACTTTGTTGAAGGGACTTAGAACTTTGCAATGTGCCTCTTGGAGGTGCCAGTGGAAGGAGAGAAATTTGGAGAGCCCTCTGGGATTAGACTTGCTGGATGAAAATACAGAATGCCCACTTAAATTTGAGTCTCAGATAGAAAAAGAATACTCTTTAGTATAAATATGTGCCAGAGGGCTGGGTGTGGTGGCTCACGCCTGTAATCCCAGCACTTCGGGAGCCCAAGGCAGATAGATCACTTAAGATCAGTTCAAAACCAAACTTGCCAACGTGGCGCAACCCCGTCTCTACTTAAAAATACAAAAAATTAGCGGGGTGTGGTGGTGCACACCTGTAATCCCAGCTACTTGAGAGGCTGAGGCAGGAGAATCACTTGAACCCAGGAGGCGGAGGTTGCAGTGAGCCGAGATTGCGGCCACTGCACTCCAACCTGGGCAACAGATCGAGACTCTGTCTCAAAAAAAAAAAAAAAAAAATCCCAGATATTGTACTGTATTGTACTGGACATATTTATACTAAAAAGCATTTGTTGTTTGTCTGAAATTCTAATTTACCTGGGCACACTGCATTTTCATTTGCTAATCTAGGACCATCTAACAGTCTCAGGGAGAGAACAAGAGAGACCATGACGACAGCTTGCACTCACCAATCTCTGTCCATGGTGAAGTGGCCGAGTGCACTGCCCTGACTGTCCTCCCCACCAGCTTCAAGGTGTCCATTGAGCCAGGGCCATGATTGATTGGACAGAAGAGGGGTCATCTTGTGTCATCCTATAGGGTCACACACATACTGGCCTATGCCATGGACCCAGTAACTTACTTTTTTCAGAAGACAACTGGTTTCTTGGTAACCTCCTGAGAGGACTGGGAGGGAATCCTCCAGAATGATTTCCACTTCCCCAAACTTCATTCCCCATTATTCTTGATGACTTTTTTCTTTTTCTTTGAGACAGAGTCTCACTCTGTCGCCCAGGCTGGAGTGCAGTGGTGCAATCTTGGCTCACTGCAACCTCCACCACCTGGATTCAAGTAATTCTTGTGCCTCAGCCTCCCAAGTAGCTGAGACTACAGGCTTGCACCACCATGCCCAGCTAATTTTTGTACTTTTATTAGCGACAGGGTTTCACCATGTTGGCAAGGCTGGTCTTGAACTTCTGGCCTCAAGCAATCTGCCCACTTCAGCCTCCCAAAGTGCTGGGATTACAGGCATGAGCCACCACACCCAGCAGATGATTTTTTTTTTTTTCTAATCACAAAAGAAACAAACTTTCAGGGTGAAAATGCAAACATCACAGAAATATAAAACTTAGAAAGTCTCTCCAGAGATAACTGCTATGAACAGTTTGATGTGTCTTCTTCCAGATTTTCCTCTATGAGTATGATCATGTATTATTATCTTCATAAATAGAATTGTATTACACAGGCTGTTCTGAAACTTGCTTCCATTTATTGTGATGTCGGGGACTTCCTTCCATATCTGTGTGCATTCCTGCTTCACTGGTCTTACTCCGCCTCGTTGTTTATGTCAGTGGCTCTGGGTCTTTGGAGCTCTAAGCCCCTTTGGGTGTTCTATGAGTGACGAATGCACACAGGCAGATCCCACAGATACGTGACTCTGAGTGTCATGGACTTCCCAAGGCTGATCCACTACTGACCCCTTCACCCTGTGCATGGTGTGGGGATGGGGGTGTGGAGGGAAGATGGGGATCACTGAAATGGGTCCAGGAGGGTGGGAAGGACGGTGTGTGTGACTTTCCTATTGATAGGGAGACCCATGCCTGGCGAGCCTAGTCAAAGGGGTCCTGGGTCACTACCTCCCCTGTGAGACCCTCTGACTCTCCTGATCACCCACCCCTGGGCTCCTCCTCAGGCTAGGGGTTCCTCTCCTGGCATCCTCAGCAAGATCACCTGACTCCAGCAGCTGCCAACCCCCTGGGCAACGCCAAAGCCTCCTGGCCTCAAACGGGTTGGGCGACATTCACTTCCTCGCGCTGTCCTCCCGACCTGCTCTGTCATTAGGAATCCCTCGGCGGCGGCGGTCACACGGACAGCAACAAGAGGAGATCGTGCTGCTGCCCAGCACCTCGGGGTGGCTCAGATCTGCTGGAGGCCCCAGGAGGGAAGGTGGATGCTGCTCTCTCTGGTCCCAGCCAAAGTGAGTCTAGGGGCCTGGCTGGGGGTGGGGAAGGAGCTTGGCAATGTTGGAAGGTTGCCAACATTGGAAAGATGCAGGAGAATGAGGGAGAGAAAAATTGAAAGAGAGGGAGAGAGAAGAGATAACTGTGGGTGAGGAAGTAGTCACAGCTAAAGCTGTAGGACCTTGCACTGGGGCTCCAGGAGGGAATCCCAGGTGCCTGGAAGTGTCATTCTATCCCACAGGCTCTGTGCTGGGGTGGGGACACCTGCCTCTGTCACCCTGTCCTGGAAATGGGCTACTGCTATGGGGGAGTCTCAGTACTGGGGCTTCATGAGGTCAGCTCCCTTGGGCCAGCCATTGCCTTCCCCCTGCCTCCCAGGTGGCCAGAGTTTAGGGTCACTCTGAGGAAGGAAGTTTGGGTAGTTACTTCTCTGTCAGTGCTATTTCTTCTGTTCCTTTGACCAAAGTCTGAAGACAAAGTCTTCAGCTCTGAGCCTCAGTTCCCTTGTCTATGAAATGGAGACACTCCCTACCTCCCAGCGTTGTTGTCGGGATCAGATGAGGAAGGGATGCAAAATGCCAAGCGCACAATTAGGATTCAATAAATGGTCGCTGTTGTAATTATTTATTATTAGCTCAATACTGGTCCCACTTCACCGAGGAAGACCTTCTAGCCCTCCTCTCTCCTCATTTTCCTAAGGCACCAATAGGGATGCTTTTGGCACTTACTGCATCGTTCTCGAACTTGTTTGTGCTCAAACTAGAGTATGTTCCTTGCACTTCTTCTGTTGTCCTCTCCCTCACCCCAGCACCCAAACAGAATCAGGCCTTAAAAGGGACTCAAGGATGGAGAATGGAATGGGATTCAGAAAGGGAGAGAGGCAAAGAGGGAGGGGCCAGGGAAAGACTGAGAAAGGGAAGCAAGAAGGTGGGGAAGGAGGTAGCATTGTCCAGGTGTGAATGGCGTGGCTCTCTGGAAGCACGGGAAGGGGGAAGGATTGCCCAGAGAGGCCATGTTTGGAAGAGGGAAGGATTGCTCAGAGAGGCCATCGTTGGACGGGGGAATGATTGCCCAGAGAGGCCATGTTTGGAAGAGGGAAGGATTGCCCAGAGAGGCCATCGTTGGACGGGGGAATGATTGCCCAGAGAGGCCATCGTTGGAAGAGGGAAGGATTGCCCAGAGAGGCCATCGTTGGAAGGGAGAAGGATTGCCCAGAGAAGCCATCAATGGGGCTGGGATGTCTTCTGCACTCCCTGGGTCCTTTTTACTTCTCCACTAACTCGGATGAAAAGTACAGGCTCTCCTCCTCTTTCCCTGCTTGTCTCAAGGAGGATGGTGCTTCCTAACTTGGCTAATACCTACTCACCCAATCTATCAGCTGATTCTCACAATGTTCTACCATCTACGGAATCTCCTCTGTCTCTGTTAACTCCCCCTCCATCACCTTCACCGGTGACCTCAGGCGAGTCACTTCCCTCTCTCTAGACATGGATCTGCTCATCTCTGAAACTAGGAACTTCAACTAAGTGATCTCTAAAGTCCTTTATTCCCTCTAGGATTCCTTATTTGCTCATCTTCTCTTGTCAGCCTTGATCTCTACTTCTCAGTTCTCCAAACGACTTAAACCATTGATCATCAATTCTCCTTTCAAAAAAGTATATTTTTTGAGAAAATTTATAAATGTCCACTAGGCTCTAAAGTTTTATAAGAACTTCCTTGACCACTACTTACCCCTAATATGTAAGCTCAGTACCTCAGGTGGTCAATAAATATGTGTTGAATAATTAGACTGATGGATGGATGGATAGAAGGATGGAACTCTTGCCGTCATACACTTTGGGGAGTTATGAAATGCAATGAAACATATTAATAGTTGATTGACTTAAGAAAATCATGGCCATCCTGATTATAATGGCTGTTTGGCATAAACATTTGCAAATGTGTTGTTAAAAAACTACTAAGAAACATTGGAATAACCATTTAAACTCTTATCGATCACCCATCATTTATCTTATCCATTGTCATCTTGTTCAGTTATTCTAATTTGAAATGAGCTGCCCTCTGTCAAGGGGGTGCGTTTTTTTAATCATCCACATACTAAGGAACATCTGGGGATGACAGGGAAGGAAAGGAAGGCAAATGCTGTGGCTGCCTCAAGAGCTGTAACAGGGGTCTCCAAGTCCCCTTTGGGAGAATAGGTGACAGGACATGGCCTGTCTTAATAATGACAACTGCTATTTACTGAGCACTTACTCTGAGCCAGACTCTTGACTCACATTAGCTCACTTAATTCCCCCAACAACTCTCCAAGGAAGATGGTACCATTATTATCAATTTCATCTTATGGACAGGAAACTGAGACTCAGAGAGGTTAAACAACTTGGCTAAGCTTATACAGACAGTAATGGGTAGATCAAAGATTTGAACCCCAGCCCCATCCTGGGGGCCACACTGACCACCTCAAAGACCAAACCTGGAAACTCCCAAAGAGGTTTGGGGGCTGCCTCCAGGATGCCAGATTCCTTATCCCACCTCCAAATATTTTTGCTGTTTCTTAGACTATGGGACATTTTCAACTCGGCAAAATGGATTTGGAGCCAAGCCAAGAGAGGGAGAGATTCTGAAATATTTGTGATCTTAACAGTTGTCCTTCATATACATTGATTTTGTTCTCATTATGTCATCTCTCAGGTCTGGGGGCTGCCATGCAGCTCTATTTTATCAGTGTACCCAGGAGTCTTTTGTCTCTGTCATGGATGGAAGAAAGTAGCAATAACAAGGAATCATGGTTCCTTTTAAAGAAACCGTTCTAGATAAGTTTAGGCGACTCAGTTGTGACACTGAGAACTTTTCAGTGAGGACACTTGGACCTCACCACACACCCCAGTGGATGTTTCCCTTCAAAGCCATTGACTTGGGAAGCCATGTACTTAATCAAACAAATCTGCTCTCAGATTCTGTTTAAAACCCATCTTGTGGCCGGGCGCAGTGGCTCACATCTGTAATCCCAGCACTTTGGGAGGCTGAGGCAGGCGGATCACTGGAGGTCGGGAGTTCAAGACCAGCCTGGCCAACAAGGTGAAACCCTGTCTCCACTGAAAATACAAAAATTAGCCAGGGGTGGTGGCACGCACCTGTAATGCCAGCTATTCGGGAAGCTGAGATAGGAGAATCTCTTGAACCCAGGAAGTAGAGGTTGCAGTGAGCTGAGGTCGTGCCACTACACGCCAGCCTGGGTGACAGAGCAAAACTCCCTTTCAAAAAAAAAAAGAAATCATCTTGTTACTTTATAGTGACTCCGTAGCTTTGATTTCAAACTATCATGCCACTTGATCACTCATTTACTTTCCTATCAGACTTGGCTCCCAGTGACTTCTGGCTACTCCCAAAATATCAGACATATTCTCAAAGGATAAAATTCTGTCTCCATCAAGGTTGATCAGATGCTTCTCTCACTGCCTCAGGCAGCCCCATAAGAAGAATCTGGAGAATGACTGAGCTGTGGCAGGTGAGGGAATGAACCCAAAACTTCCTGACGTGACTGTGTGGAAGGCCAGCAGGCATTTGAATGTGTAAGTTCTGAGCTTTGTTTTTTTAAACAGTCATTGCTTTATAGCCACACTTAGCACAGAGGAATGCAATCCAATGGCTGGAGGAAATCCAGTGGACCCGCCAACCCCAGGTGAGGGCAGAGGTTGAGACTAGCACAGGCTTTTCTGGAAAATGGCCACTCTGGGTGCAGGCCCAAATTGGAGACTAGACTAGGTCTGTGCGTGCTCTTCTCAGCCACCTGCTTCCCCTGGTAACAGGGACTTCCTTTCTTCACTTCCGTCACTGAAGCAGGAAGACGTGAGGCAGTGACCTCACCATGTGTGTACATGGTGATTGAGGTGAGACATCAGGAACTCCACACACCTCCTCCTGGGGTCCAGTGTGACTGGGTTCTCTGGTTCTCTGTCTCCCAATTCTTGCTTCCAGAAGCATCTACTCCTCTCCTCCTAAGGGTCTTGGGCTCTAGGTTTGAGTCAGGTGGGCCATAGAGGAGGAGCAGCAGAAGAGCCAAGAGTAGGAGGAAGAGAGAAGTGGAAGACAGGGAGAGGGGATAAGAGGCAGTGGAGGCAGAGGTGTAGGCAGGAGTTAGGATGGGAGAGGGAAAGAGGGAAATGCCTCAATATTCACGACCCTTCCCGCCCACAGCTGAGTGTGCCATCTCCCAGTGGCCATGTCAGAAGGGGAGAGCAAGGACAGCTCGGGCAGCGAGTGCCCCGTGTGCTACGAGAAGTTCCGGGACCTGGAGGGCGCCAGTCGGACGCTGAGCTGTGGCCATGTGTTCTGCCATGACTGCCTGGTCAAGTACCTGCTGTCCACCCGTATAGATGGGCAGGTCCAGAGGACCCTGGTCTGCCCCATCTGCCGCTACGTCACGTTCCTCAGCAAGAAGAGCTCCCGCTGGCCCTCCATGCTGGACAAGAGCTCCCAGACCCTGACTGTGCCTGTGGCCCTGCCCTCCGTGCCCCCACTGGACAGCCTGGGTCACACAAACCCCTTGGCCGCCTCCTCCTCCTCCTGGAGGCCACCCCCGGGCCAAGCCAGGCCGCCCGGCAGCCCGGGCCAGAGCACCCAGCTCCCCCTGGACCTGCTGCCCAGCCTGCCCCGGGAGTCGCAGATCTTCGTCATCAGCCGCCACGGGATGCCCCTGGGGGAGCAGGACAGCGTGCTGCCCCGCCGCAGCCTGGCAGAGCTCTCGGAGGCCTCCCCGGCGCCCCGCTCCGCCCGCGCCTTCTGCTGCCGATCGCGGGCCCTGCTGCTCATCACGCTCATCGCCGTGGTGGCCGTGGTGGCCGCCATCCTGCCCTGGGTGCTGCTGGTGAGGAAGCGGGCATGAGGCACACAGCAGGGAGACCGCCGGGCTGGCCGTGGCCTGGGGTGGGACGGGAGGCCCCACGGCAGCCCTGGTGCCACCAAGCTCCGAAGGGCACGCGGGCAGGCAGAGGGGAGGTCCTGGGCACAGAGAGGGCCTTGGGCTTCCCCGACCCCCGCAGGGAGGCTGGAGCTGACTGCATGGGCGCAGCGTGTTTCCCCTCGTGAATCCTCAGCAGATGCGTTCCCCTTCCATCTAGGCTGGGAAGATGGGTGGTTACTGCCCTCCTGCAGGCTCACCAGCCCTGAGCGGCAGACCTTACCTGCCACGTGTCCTGCCCAAAGCCAGGTGGGCCCCTCCAGGGATAAGGAAGCCCTGCCGGCAGATGTCCTACTGGGTGGTCGATGGCAGGATCCTCCAGTCCAGAATTCCCACCCAGGATTTGTGGCTTGCCCTCGGGAACAGACAGAAGGGGCGCCCAGAATCTCAGCACTCACCCCTGACCTCCACCACAGTACCCCATCCCCAAGCCCTCCCTGTCCCCAACCTGCCAGCTTAGAAGGGCTTCCCTGAAGGAGAAGCTGATCTCAGAGGCTGCCTCAGAATTTCTGGGAGAATGAACAGAAACCGTTCTTCCCGGAGAGCTGAGGCCAGATCCAGAGACAGGGGTTTGTTGATAGACGCCACCCTAGCAGAGTGCCCCATGGACGGAGCCAGGGGTCTCCCTGAGCCCTCCAGGCCCAAGGAGGGATCCAAACTTTGAGTCCTAGGGTTCTCAAGGGTGGCAGGGAGTGGAGGGGAAGCCTGACAGGCGAGCCTTGAGTCAGCTGAGAACTATGTGGGCAAACGAACCCCTGGGGACTCCCACCTCCCTCCCAGCTGGTCCTCCTCCTCATGACCCAGCCACTCATTCAGAAGCCACACCAGCTGGGCCAGTTTCCTAGGTGGATTGCCAGGCTGGGCTGGGTGAGGAAGGGTGGGGAGGAAAACAGCTATGCTTGTCAGGGACGCCGCCATCTCAACTGACGAATGCTGAGGCCCAGGTGCCATCAGCTGCTCCCCAGGTCTCTTTGCCTGGGGCCCCCAAGTGGGACTATGAAGAGCCTCAGGTTGGGTCTAGCCTGAGTCATTCGGGGATAGCTATTGGCTGTTTATTGAGGTCCGTAAGTCAACCAACGCCTTTCAACGGAAAACAACAAAATCCTCCAGCAATTATCTCAAATAAGTGGCGGCCTGCACCCAGCTGTGCCCACGGTTGAGCTCTCCCAACTTCCCCCAACCTATACCCCTCTCAGCAATTTGCTGTCTGTGGGGGAAGAAATAGCAGTCTACATTTTATCTAGTTCCTAAATGCCTGCAGTGGCGGTCATCTGGGGACCGCTGGGGAATTGGGCCCTACTACAGGGGATATTTGGGACATAGCGAAGCCTGCTTTGAAAGCATTTGTGGGCTTCTCTGTGCTCATTTCAAGATTACAGAAGTGGCCGGGTGCAGAGGCTCACGCCTGTAATCCCAGCACTTTGGGAGGCCGAGGCGGGTGGATCACGAGGTCAGGAGTTCGAGATCAGCCTGGCCAATGTGGTGAAACCCCGTCTTACTAAAAATACAAAAATTAGCCAGGCGTGGTGGCGCATGCCTGTAGTCCCAGCTACTTGAGAGAGGCAGAATATCCGCTTGAACCCGGGAGGCAGAGGTTGCAGTGAGCCAAGATCGCGCCACTGCACTCCAGCCTGGGTGACAGAGCGAGACTCCGTCTCAAAAAAAAAAAAAAAAAAAAAAAAAAAAAAATACAGAAGAGCACAGGTGCTATTGTGGGGAAGGGATACAGATGGATTCCATGGGGAAAATATTTATTATAGGAATAAAAATAATGTTAAATTTGCAAACACTCCAATGAGTCTCTTTTAACCTCAGCCAGGCTGTTTTAAACAGTGTCATGAATTTTGGGAACCTGGTTCT
>NW_016814433.1:3899412-3906378 GCF_001698545.2 Rhinopithecus bieti | reverse complement strand
TCCTTCTTTCAAGGACTATTTCACGGAAATCTTTTGAGGAAGAGTGAAGGCAATCACTTCCTCCTGATGTCTTCTCTGCTTCCTAACAGATCATGAAGAACTGATCACTTCTACGGAAGGAAGGAAGGAAGGAAGGAAGGAAGGAAACGAGGGAGGGGGAGGGAAGGAAGATGTACAAAAAACTAATAATTCTGACTAGCCATGGAAAGGGATGAGAAAATGATGGAATGGGAAGGGGAGGTTTCACTTTACCTTTTCTTTTTTTTTTGAGACGGAGTCTTGTTCTGTTGCCCAGGCTGGAGTGCAGTGGCGCGATCTCTGCTCACTGCAAGCTCCGCCTTCAGGGTTCCCGCCATTCCCCTGCCTCAGCCTCCCGAGTGGCTGGGACTACAGGCACCCACCGCCACACCCAGCTAATTTTTTGTATTTTTAGTAGAGACGGGGTTTCACCGTGTTAGCCAGGATGGTCTCGATCTCCTGACCTCGTGATCCATCCGCCTTGACCTCCCAAAGAACTGGGACTACAGGCATGAGCCACCACGCCTGGCCTTACTTTACCTTTTATACCTTTTGATGTTTGAACCAAGTAAATGTATCATTCAAAACTGAATTGAAAACTATTAGAAGCTAAAGATATCTTCAGTGCATACACCTGTTGCCAGGTAAGATCGCCCCAAGAACATTCAAGAGCTGCCAAATCACCTGTCCTGTGGTTCGAGTGTCAGCTACTGGCTTAGTGGGGCTGGTTTGTCTGGTTAGAGGTGTGACATCTTATGCTAATAGGTGCCCAAGGAGTAAGGTTTAAAAGGGTAATGTTCTCGGCGTTCCTGAGTTCCTGAGCATTTCTCTGGGCCCCGTCATTGAATGTGCTTGTTTTGATTCCCCTTTCTCTTCTTTTCCTCTTTGTTTTCAAATAAAATCTTTCGTTTTAAGCAACCATCATGGGGTCAGGGCACTACAGGACAATACCGTTACATAGATGGATGGATGGATGGATGGATGGATGGATGGATGGATGGATGGATGGACGGATAAACAGACATACAGAGGGATGGATGCCTAGGGTTAAACTTAGTTGCTCTTCTCTTCCTTTCCTTGTCCAGAGGCACCCCAACCCCTGCAACACACATACAGACACACACACAGACACAGACACACACACACACAGATACACACACACAGACACACACACACTCGCACAGACACACACACAGACACAGACACACACACAGACACACACACACAGACACACACACACAGAGCCACTTCCCATCATCATAATAACCAATAACCTTTAACTGTAACACACACTCACACAGTCTGAGCCTACCAGGCAAGCTTAAAGATCCACAGCATTGCCAGCAGGACCCTGACGAGGGTTGCCAGGATCCTGAGCGGGCATATTAGAGACCTCTGTGCCCCTCAGAAACAGTTCCGTAACCTCTCCCCTCACTGAACCCTGTGTGACTCACAAGACCACTCAGCTGCTATCTCCTTTTGACCTCCTTGTCAGTATACATGTCCTTTTTGGGGCCAGGTGCAGTGGCTCACGCCTGTAATCCCGGCACTTTGGGAGGCCAAGGCGACCAGATCACGAGGTCAGAAGTTCGAGACTAGCCTGGCCAACATGGTGAAATCCCGTCTCTACTAAAAATACAAAAATCAGCCAGGCATGGTGGTGTGCACCTGTAATCCCAGCTACTCGGGAGGCAGAGGCAGGAGTATCACTTGAACCCAGGAGGTGGACGTTACAATAAGCCGAGATCGTGCCACTGCACTTCAACTTGGGCGACAGAGCGAGACTGTCTCAAAAAAAAAAGTCATTTTTCAGGGACACACAATAAACAACTTTGCCTCATCCTTACAACTCCTCACTTTTCTTCATCCTCCTCCTACCAGGACAGAGTCACTCCGCAGCTCATTCTCAGCACAAACCACTTGCAGTTCCCAATACGCAGTGGCGTGCAGGCCTGGGCCTTTGCTTACAAGCCTCCCTCTGCCTGAAACACACTCCCCCCACCCCCAAACCCCACTCCACCCCATCTACCTGGAAAACTCCTACCTAGCTCTTTAGAAACAGTAGAGTTCCAGGGTTACTTCTGAAGACGTGCCCACTTCCTTGCTCAGGGGAACTGCCGGCTCCAACGCTGCCTCCCCATCCCCCACAAAGCGTCCCATCGGTGACACTTCCTTATGCTTATCTGGTCACATCTGTCTCCCCCTCAACAAAGTGCTCCTTCAGGGGAGGCTAGATCTTACAGATCTTAGTATCTCCAGTGCCTGAATTTAGTAAACAGTAAGAGCTGGAGAAATATCTGTAGAATGAGTGAATGAATGAACCTGACAGCTTGGTGTCTAGAAAAAAGTTGAGTCCAAGCAACTCTAGGTGTGGAATCTAGCTATAACCCCTGCTTTGCTGTGTCTGGAGCTTCAAAATGATCCTAAAGGGACCTTTCTCAAATCCAGGAAGAGGAATGTGGGCAGCGAGGGAGAGGGCAGTCAGACTAGGCTGCAGGGTGAGGGCAAGGCACCCAACAGACGCGTGTTAAGAGAAAGGGACGGCCAGGCGCAGTGGTTCATGCCTGTAATCCCAGCACTTTGGGAGGCCGAGGTGGGCAGAACACTTGAGGTCAGGAGTTCAAGACCGCCCTGGCCAACATGGTGAAACCCTATCTCTACTAAAAATACAAAAATTAGCCAACTGGGCATGGTGGCGCATGCCTGTAATCCCAGCACTTTAGGAGGCTGAGGTGGAGATCAAGACGATCCTGTCGGCCGGGCGCAGTGGCTCACGCCTGTAATCCCAGCACTTTGGGAGGCCGAGATGGGCGGATCACGAGTCAGGAGAATCGAGGACCATCCTGGGATAACACGGTGAAACCCTGTCTCTACTAAAAAATACAAAAATTGCGGGCTGTGGTGGCGGGTGGCCTGTGTTTCCCAGCTACTACGGGGAGGCTGAGGCAGGAGAATGGCGTGAACCCAGGGAGGCGGAGCTTGCAGGTGAGGTGGAGATCGCGGCCCCGCACTCCAGCCTGGCTACCAGGTGAGAACTTCCATTCTCAAAAAAAAAAAAAAAAACCATCCTGTCTAACATGGTGAACCCCGTCTCTTACTTAAAAATACAAAAAAATAGCCTTTGTCGGCGCTGTATCCCAGTACTTGGCCCGATGTGCTGGTGATATTTATGGGCATAATCCTTGTTGAGGCAGAGCTTGCAGGTTGAGCCGAGAGAGTTGTGCCAACCTGCACTCCAGCGGCGGCGACAGAGCGAGGGACTCCCAGTTCAAAAAAAAAAAAAAAAAAAAAACAGAGAGAGGGATGTTCTAACTAGGCTACTGGTCATTTGCATTTGCATGTGTGGACAATTTGTACCCTGCAAACCTTCACACTGTATCAAGCATCATGCTGTACGGATGGTGGGCTGAAGGTTTTTTTATTATTATTATTTTTTTTTTTTTTTTTGAGACAGAATGTTGCTCTGTCACCCAGGCTGGAGTGCAATGGCGAGATCTCTGCCCACTGCAACCTCCACCTCCCAGGTTCGTGTGATTCTCCTGCCTCAGCCTCCCAAGTAGCTGGGATTACAGGTGCCCACTGCCATGCCCGGCTAATTTTTGTTTTTTCAGTAGAGATGGGGTTTCGCCATGCTGGCCAGGCTGGTCTTAAAACTTCTGGCCTTAACTTCTGACTTAAACTTCTGACCTCAAGTCTGCCTGCCTTGGCCTCCCAAAGTGCTGGAATTACAGGTGTGAGCCACCATGCCCGGCCTGAAGGTTTCATTTTGAGACTCGTATTGAACAGAGGGAGAAAGGAAGGAAGGCTTGGGAGGGTAGGGTGTCAGCAGAGGATACGAGGCTGAGGAAACAGAGAGGGCCTTGGTGGGAAGAGAGGAAGACGATGGGGATACCCGAACAGGAGGAGAGTTGGGAAACTAGTCAGGACAGTAGGAAGAAAGAGAAGAAGTGACAATGTGAAGGCCAGAAGGGCAGGCAAGATAGGAAGGCCGGTACCTTCCGCAGCTCCCTAGGACTTCCAGACCCAAATCAGTTTCAGGGCTGGCTCATGAAAGATGCCTCGTAAATATTTGTTGAAGAGAGTCGCAACAGAGGAATTCTTGCTGAATTTTTCAGTTATGAATAGAACGTAGGGCTACTTCCTTCAGAACATATTTAAGAACACAATTATTTTTAAATCATGAAAACGTATGTTCGTGCTGACCATCCTCTGGGCAGTCCTGGGTATGAGGTCCCCCACCAATTGGGGCTATATATACAGTTCCCAGAAGAGGCTGGGGAGCCAGCCTGCACGGGTTCCCTGTGACTTGCGGGTCCTGAATAACCTTGCACCGAGTTCCTCTCATTTCTCTGTGGCTGAGTTGCCCAATCTGTAAAATGGGGACAGTAATACCAGCAACAACAGGGCCATTTTGTGGATTAAAAGAATTCATGATGTAAAGTGTAGAGAAGAGCGTCCCCACACCCAGCAGGCTCACTGCATCTTCGGTATTGTTGTGAAACGCGTGTCCTCTGTCACTGTGACACCTGTGTCATTCATTCAGCAGAAGCCATTCAGCACCGGTGCCTGCTGCACTGCCGCTGCCTCAGAAACCATTTGCAGGGGCCGGGTGCAGTGGCTCACGCCTGTAATCCCAGCACTTTGGGAGACCGAGGCGGGCGGATCACTTAAGGTCAGGAGTTCGAGACCAGCCTGGCCAACATGGTGAAACGTCGTCTCTACTAAAAATACAAAAATTAGCCGGGCGTGGTGGCGGGCGCCTGTAATCCCAGCTACTAGGGGGGCTGAGGCAGGAGAATCGCTTGAACCCGGGAGGCGGAGATTGCAGTGAGCGGAGATCGTGCCATTGCACTCCAGCCTGGGCAACAAGAGCGAGAAGAAAAAGACAAAAAATGAGAGCGAGAGAGAGAGAAAGAGAGAGGAAAGAAAGAAAGGAAAGGAAGGAAAAGAAGAAACCATTTGCAGGTTTCCCCTCCCGCCTGGCTCCTTCGAAGCGTGGTCTGGACCAGCAGCTCTCGCAGCACTGGGGGCGCCTTAGAAACGCGGCCTTGGACCTATTTCCGCGTGGGGGCGATCGGTGGCCCCGGTCCTCGCAAGGCTCCCCGCCACCCAGAACCGAATCTCTGGCGGGCCCCGCGGTGCGGTCAGCAGACGCCGAAGTGCAGGGGCGATGGCCGGCGTCGCGATGGAGCTCGTTAAAGGACCGGCACGCTGGCCGCGCCCACGCCACGGGCGGGCGGGGACGGTGAGTGCAGGGACCCAGGCGACCGGCCGGCCAGCCGGCGTCCCTGCGCCTCCTGGCGGCCAGAAGCAGGGCATGCCCTTCCCAAGGTAAGGGGGTGCCGGTCACCCCCGCCCCCCCGGCACCTGGGAGTGAAGGTACCAGGGGGTCTCCTGGGGCCGCTCGTTCCTTCATCACCCCCAGGGGCAGTTGGACCCTGAGCAGCCTTCGCCACTCGCCCGGGGACTACCCTTCCCAGAGGATTCAGCGACAGCACCCGGGTCTCGGAAGGCAGACAGACACTAGGACCTGGAAGAGTTTTGCAATTCCTCGCAGTTCCCCTCCTAGCCAGTAGGTGACACTAGCCATAAATTTATTTCCCAGTTTACTGCTCGCCCTCAAACTCCGCGCCCCTCTCGCTCCAAGAGACAAAGGTCTCGCGAGCTCTTTCGTAAACTTACAGAACCGGAAGCAGCGTATAGTTCTTTTCCCTTTTGCGGCCATCACCGAAGCGGGAGCGGGTAAGGATTCGGCGGGCAAGCGAGTGTAATCCACAGCCATCCGTTCTTGGGCATGGTGGCTTCTGATCGCGGGGGTCCCGAGAGTCTCCCGTCGGCCGAGTAGCAGCCAGGAAGGGGAGGCCGGGATGTTTTTTTTTTTTTTTACCTGTTGGTCGCTTAAATCAAGGGCCGCCGGACCGGAAAGGGATGGAGGGACCGGGGATCTGGGGACTCGAAAATGAGTTGAGGAAAGGGAGCCTGTGGAAATAGACTCGAGTCTGGGCAATGTCGTTTCCTAGAGAATAGTCTCTAAGTAACTTCTCGGTAAAGTCTTCACGGAACTTCCAGACCACACTTCCCTATTGGGAGACTTTTAGGACCCGAGACGTGTGCAGGCTTTTCCAGGTTCGGGATGGAGGGCCTTACTCATTTTGGAGGAGCTAAATATGTATTCACTCTTAAGCCCGTAGAATATGAACGTTGATTGTACCTTTTAAAACGTGAGGTTATAGTTAAGAGAGAATTGTGTTGTCGGTCTGCTCTGCCCTAATTCAGCAGAGATGTAAGTCCAGTCTTGATTCCCTCAGGCACTACTTGAGGAGTTGGGAAGAATGTAACTAAAAGGTCTTATAACTGGGACACGTGTTTTTGATGCAAGAGTCTTTAGTCCGAAAACATATACGGAAAACACCCGAATAAAACATAAAGTTTCGAGCTTCGGTTGATAGGCCCTTCTGATCAAGCAGTTTTTATTGAAGTTGGAGAACATGACAGTTCCTGTGATTATTCTAGACTATCAAGATAAAATCATTGCGGTTGTTTGGAAACTGGATGATATTTTGGTCATTTAAGAGCCTTTTTAACTTTTTATGTAGCCAAAATGAAATTTAATCCCTTTGTGACTTCCGACCGAAGCAAGAATCGCAAAAGGCATTTCAATGCACCTTCCCACATTCGCAGGAAGATTATGTCTTCCCCTCTTTCCAAAGAGCTGAGACAGAAGTACAACGTGCGATCTATGCCCATCCGAAAGGATGATGAAGTTCAGGTGTGTATCCCTACATGTTCTCGTGGTCTTGATGGATATTTCACACACTTAGCTTAGAAGAGGGATTGCATTCCTGAGAAAGATGCTTCTAAGACTCTTCCTCCCAAAGAGTGGCGAGATGAGCCAGGGACCGAAAACGATAAGCCGCTGTTCAGTTTTAATTGTATTCTTAGGTAAAA
>NW_016814433.1:3887066-3898744 GCF_001698545.2 Rhinopithecus bieti | reverse complement strand
AAATCTTTTTTTTCTTTTTTTTTTTTTTTTTTGGAGATGGAGTCTTGCTCTGTCGCCCAGGCTGCAGGCTGCAGTGGGGTGGCGCGATCTTAGCTCACTGCCAGCTCCGCCTCCTGGGTTCACCCCATTTTCCTGCCTCAGCCTCCTGAGTAGCTGGGACTACAGGCGCCCGCCACCACGCCTGGCTAATTTTTTGTATATTTAGTAGAGACACGGTTTCACCATGTTAGCCAGGATGGTCTCGATCTCCTGACCTCGTGATCTGCCCACCTCGGCCTCCCAAAGTGCTGGGATTACAGGCGTGAGCCACCGCGTCCAGCTGAGACAGGGTCTCACTCTTACCCAGACTGGAGTGCAGTTGCATGGTCATGGCTCACTTTTGGGCTCAAGTGATGCTCCCATGTGGGACCTTTTGTTTTTGTAGAGCGGGGTCTCACTTTATTGTCCAGGTTTGTCTCCAATTCCTGGGGATCCTGCCCGAAAATCAGTTTTCCCAAACGTCAGATGATGTGGCCATAATTAGGTGACATATAATCAGAACATTGCCTGGGGATTATCCTTTTATCAATACGTTGTGACTACCCAACAGGCTCATTTTGTCTGCTGTCCAGATAGAGCTGATTTATCTAGACAGGAATTGCAATAAAGAAAGAAGTAATTCATGCAGAGCCAGAACGGGAGACCAGAGTTTATTACTCAAATCAGTCTCCCAGAAAACTTGGAGACTGGAGTTTTTTTGAAGGATAACTTGGCGGGTGGGGGCCAGGGAGTGGGGCGTGTTGATAGGTCACATCAGAGATGAAGGCATAGGGAGTTGAAGCTGTCTTCCTGCTCTGAGTTGGTTCCTGGATGGGGACCACAAGATCAGATGAGCTGGTTTAGTGATCTGGGTGGCACCAGGGGATCCATCAGTGCAGGGTCTGAAAAAAATACCACGCAAATCTTAGGCTTTACAATGTGTTATCCCTAGGAGCAGTTGGGGAAATTTAGAATCTTTTGGCCTGTAGCTGCCTAGACCATAATTTCTAGTCTTCCAGCCAATTTGTTAGTCCTACAAAGGCAGTCTGGTTCCCAGGCAAGAACGGGGTTTGTTTCAAAGTTAAGCTGTAGACTAAGGTCCTCCCAAAGGAGTTAGTTTAGTCTATGTCCAGGAATGAGCAAGGCCGTCTTGGAGGTTAGAAGCAAGATGGAGTGAGTTAGGTCAGATTTTAACTGCTGTCATTTTCTCACTGTTGCAATTTTTGCAAAGGAGGTTTCAGTGTTTGGTCATTGAAGAGGCAGTTGAGGACCAGTAAACAGAATTGCTCCAAATCTAGATTCAGGAGCTGTAATGAAGCGTAGTCTCACGTGATCGTTGGTGCTTACAGGTAAATAATTTGTTGGATCTACTTAGGTGAAGGTTTCTATAAATGACCCTTAGGTGTAATCTGTAGTGCAGCTAGTGATTAAAGAATTCAGGCAGTCTCTAAAGCCATTTACATACACATCATCAATGTTTTCTCATGCTATTTAAATAAAATGTAATGGGTTCACAAATGAACAGTGTGGGTTGAGAACAGCTGTTGGTCCCTGCTATAGTAGTAGTGCTAAACTTGCCAGTAGACCTTGAAAACAGTCATCTCTGTTTTCAATACATATCAATGCAAGAAAGTCATAAACTGGGAAGAAGAATCTGTTCAGAAACACTTGTCCTGACAAACTGAAGACCACTAGGATTCCTGTCCGTTAACCTTTGGGAAAGAATTGGTTTGTTCCCTTAAGCATTTGTTGCTGCCCTCTGACTAGCACTAGGTTGAACACATTAATGGGTTCAGATTTAAATACTCTTGGTCTGTTGCTGCTTTTGAGATGGAGTAACAAACTCCTCGTCAACTTAACTACAAGTTACCAAAGTGAACTCTTTTTTTTAACCTTTTAATATAATGATAGGGTGAATGGTGTATGCATGAGTTCGTTTACTTGATTTATAAGGTTCATCTTTTCTTCAAATATTTACTTCTGAATTTGCACTTAGGTTGTACGAGGACACTATAAAGGTCAGCAAATTGGCAAAGTAGTCCAGGTTTACAGGAAGAAATATGTTATCTACATTGAACGGGTGCAGCGGGAAAAGGCTAATGGCACAACTGTCCATGTAGGCATCCACCCCAGCAAGGTAGGTGTTTTTGAGAATGAGAGAAGGAAATTATGGCAATTATTGTTGACGTGTGATTGTTTACAGAGCAAGCCCATAGAAATAGTCCTTGGTTTTTCACATGTGCTGGAAAAAAATATATCTTGAAGTAAATACTACTGCACTTCTATTGAAAATTCTAATAACATTTAAAATGTTTCTGAAATCAGAGTGTCTTTAATGGTCATTATGTTTCTGTTAGTTTGTTTTTGAGACAGGTTCTTGCTCTGTCACCCAGGCTGGAGTGCAGTGGCACAATCTCTGCTCACTGCAGCCTCCGCCTCCCAAGTGCAAGTGATTCTCCTGCCTCAGCCTCCTGAGCAGCTGTGACCACAGGCATGCACCACTACCCCTGGCTAATTTTGTACTTTTACTATAAAATTGCACCATGTTGGCCAAAGGTTTCACTGGGTTGGCAAGGCTGGTCTGGCCTCAGGTGATCTGCCTGCCTCAGCCTCCCATAGTGCTGGGATTATTGGCATGAGCCACCATGCTCATCCCATCGTGTATATTAAATGTGCTTTTTCTTCAAAGGCTATTAGTAAGCTGATTAACAATCAATAATTCATAGATCTTAAAATTTGGGAAGTAGGTTTTTGTAAGATGAAATGGCACTTTGGCCCTGGTTTTTCTTTTTTGAGACAGAGTCTGGCTCTGTGGCCCAGGCTGGAGTGCAGTGGCGTGCAAGCTCCACCTCCCGGGTTCACACCATTCTGCCTCAGCCTCCGGAGTAGCTGGGACTACAGGCGCCCACCACCATGCCCGGCTAATTTTTTGTATTTTTAGTAGAGACGGAGTTTCACCGTGTTATCCTTAGCTAGGATGGTTTTGATCTCCTGACCTCGTGATCCGCCCACCTCTGCCTCCCAAAGTGCTGGGATTACAGGCATGAGCCACCGCGCCCAGCCAATAAATGTAATTTTTAAGCCTCAGAGAAGTCAAAAGCCTGGTAGAGTAAAACATCTGTATATCTCTGACCTAGAATTCTCTATTAAAATTTTGCCACGTGTTCTATGTCCATTTTCTCCGCCCCCAGTGAATTTACTAAAAAAAGATCGTGAACTTACCTGTAATTATTTCAGTATGTATCTCTCAAGAGCAAGGACTTTCCCATTCCTTAATCTACTCCAGTTATATTTTTCGCTTCCCAACACCAGAAAAGTTGTTTTAAAGGTCACCAATCTTGGGCTGGGCACGGTGGCTCAAGCCTGTAATCCCAGCACTTTGGGAGGCCGAGACGGGTGGATCACGAGGTCAGGAGATCGAGACCATCCTGGCTAACACAGTGAAACCCCGTATCTACTAAAATACAAAAAACTAGCCGGGCGAGGTGGCGGCGCCTGTAGTCCCAGCTACTCTGGAGGCTGAGGCAGGAGAATGGCATAAACCTGGGAGGCGGAGCTTGCAGTGAGCTGAGATCCGGCCACTGTACTCCAGCCTGTGTGATAGAGCGAGACTCCGCCTCAAAAAAAAAAGTCACCAATCTGGTAGCAGATTGTCTTTTTGTACTGCACATGTCAGTGCAGCATGTGACAGTCGATCTTTTAGTAACTCAGTAATCATCTTCTAATGAGTATCCCAAACTTGGCATGTTCAAACCATCATAGTGTATGTCAGCTCTCTATCTTCCTAATTGCTTAGACCAAAATGTCATTAAACATTTTTTTTAATACGGGTTCTTGTAGTGTTACCCAGGCACTGGTCTCGAACTCCTAGCCAGAAGCTATCTTCCCACCTAGGCCTCCCAAAGTGTTGGGATTATAGTCATGAGCTGCCTTGTCCAACCAAAAATGTCATTTTGACTGATTTATTATATACCTCACATCAGTCTATACGATCTGTCTCATTATAATACCTAGAATTCTGTCTGCCCTTTGCCATCACATTGGCCTGTAAGACCTTAACTGATTTGGCCGGGCGCAGTGACTCACACCTGTAATCCCAACACTTTGGGAGACGGAGGCAGGCAGATTACCTGAGGTCAGGAGTTCAAGACCAGCCTGATCAACTGGTGAAATCCCATCGCTACTGAAAATACAAAAAAATTAGCTAGGTGTGGTGGCGGGCGCCTGTAATCCCAGCTACTTGGGAGGTTGAGGCAGGAGAATCACTTGAACCTGGAAAGCGGAGGTTGCAGTGAGCCACTGTTGTGCCATTGCACTCCAGCCTGGGTGACAGAGCGAGACTTCCATTTCGGGGGAAAAAAAGACCTTAACTGATCTTCCCTTACTTCTGACATCTTTTCCATTCTGTATGTTCTAGTCTGCTCGCCTCTTAGCAACTTGGTAGAATTAGAAATTCTAGGAGCCCAGGCCTACTGAGGCAAAATTAGGGCTTTTGACCCAGGTGTCCGTTTTTAATAAGCCCTCCAGTTGATTCTTATTCAAGTGTGAGAAACACACCTGTGAAACTTGATAATTGCCTGCCTTTGAACCTTGCAACTTGCTGTTCTCTTCCAGATACCTATCCATAGATAAATTGCTTAGCACTTTAGGTCTCTGTTCAAATGTAGCTTTATCAGTAGGACTTTGCCTGATCACTCAAAGCCCCTCGGCCTCCTCACACTTGCCGCCTTTCTCTATCAAAGTGATGTCGATTCATTTGTACATGTTTTCAGGCTCCCTATACTAGAATATGAGTTCAGCAACTGGAGATTTTTGTTCGGTCAGCATGCTGTATTTCCAGCACCTCTCTTCACCCTTTCCTTGCCTTCACAAAACTAAAGTTTATCATAATTTGGATGTCTTTTAGGATTTGAACTGTTGGAATAAGCTCTATATTGTCATATTCTCACTAAAGATTTTTCTGGTGGAATTATGTATGGATACCTTTAATTTCTAACATTAAAATTCTGACGTTACTTTATTATATTTTTCTGTTTGGGGGTGGGGTTTTTTTTGTTTTGTTTTGTTTTGGACAGAGTTTTGCTCTTGTCGCCCAACCTGGTGCAGTGGTGCGATCTCGGCTCACTGCAATCCTGTGCTTCCCGGGTTCAAGCGATTCTCCTGCTGTAGCCTCCTGAGTAGCTAGGTTACAGGCATCCGCCACCACACCTACTGTTTTGTTTGCTTGTTTTTTGAGATGAGTTTCACTCAATCGCCCAGGCTGGAGTGCAATGGGATGATCTCAGCTCATTGCAGCCTCCGCCTCCCGGGTTCCAGAGATTCTCCTGCCTCAGCCTCCCAGGTAACTGGGATTACAGGAATGTGCCACCATGCCCAGCTAATTTTTGTATTTTTAGTAGAGAAGGGATTTCACCATGTTGGCCAGGCTGGTCTCGAACTCCTGACCTCAGGTGATCCACCCGCCTCTGCTTCCCAAAGTGCTGGGATTGGGGGCATGAGCCACCGCACCCAGCCTGAAGTTACTTTAGAAACGAATGTATATGCCAGCTTGTAAAACTGGAGTGAGAAGAGCAGAATCTTCTCAATGAAAAACACATTTTATAATGAAGCACAGAAGAGGCTATGATAAGAATTATTGATGCCATCTTGCCTTTTTCTCCTTTGTTGGTAGGAAATTAGTAAATAAGCCAGGTTTGATGGCTAAAGAGTAATTTCTGGAATTTTTTAAAAGTTAAATCTTATTTAGGCATCAACCTACCCCAGGTGTGAGAAATGGTATTGCATGTTGGGCTTTCCCATGTGTTTTAGTGATTATTTAAAGCTTGGGAGTGTTTTTCTTATTTTTCTGCAGGTAGTTATCACTAGGCTAAAACTGGACAAAGACCGCAAAAAGATCCTTGAACGGAAAGCCAAGTCTCGCCAAGTAGGAAAGGAAAAGGGCAAATACAAGGAAGAAACTATTGAGAAGATGCAGGAATAAAGTAATCTTATATAAAAGCTTTGATTAAAACTTGAAACAAAGAGCCTGTGTTTTGTGTGTGGTGATTTATGACACTCCCTAGTTTTCAGTGGACTGGTCTCTTACCTCTGTTTTGTCAGTCTAAATTTTTCTGAAATCAGGACTGATAAATTTTTTTTTATAGTGGACAGCAGCATTTGAGGATATATCAGTAGCTGGAGGGGTCTCATTGAGAAGAAGGCCTATAAGAAAAGCTAGTTGGAAATACTTCCTCTTGAACCTGTTTCTTAACTTTCTTACTATAGATAGGTTGCTATATAGACAGCCTATATTTTTTAACTTACTGTATTTGTATTGCCATTGGATAGGAAGTCTTGCTTTCAAAAGGATAAGAAGCTTCTTTGACTTCCTATAGCATCTAGATCACTTCAAGCTGTTCGTCTAGATTGAGAGATCTCAGGTTCAGGTTCTCTGAGGGACCCATGGGCCCCCTTTACCTTGTTTTCTGCACAAGTGCTGGGTGAGTGCCATCAGACCAAAACCTAACACATCTTTAGGTTGAAATATGAACTAAACCGCAGCTTCGTCAGGATGAAGTGAAAAGGTATGAGGTGGCAGCAGTGTGTGTGTTCCTGCCGTTACTCATTTTAAGGATCTAAACAGGATACCTGAAGCCAGTTTACTTTCCAGGCCCAAGTTAAGTCACTGGCTTGGACAAGGTCGCAGCTGTCATCTGGGTGGACAGCGCTGCAGGGTGCCCGCAGTGCTGTCCTGGCCGGGCAAAGCCTGGAGTGAAGAGCGGTGGCTCCTCCGATCCGCGTTGCCTCGAGGGGGCGGGGCTTCCGGCTGGCTCTGACCGGCTTCCGGCGGGAGGTGGGGCGGCGCTGCTGCTGCTCGCGGGCGTCTGGGTGGAGGGGATTCAGACGCAGCGTCTGGTGTATCTCTCTTTCCCGATCTTCCACAGTCTGCGGCTCTTTTCTCCACGGCGCACCCGCCTCAGCGGTTCAGCCCTGAGCTGGCTGGCGGACGGGCGTGGATCCAAGCGGTGGGAGCAGTCTGCGAAGTCAGGATAGGAAGGCAACACAAAGGAGGCGACGCCCCAGCCCGGTCGTCAGGAAAAAGTGGAGTGCCCGGTGGTGTGGACGGTGCGGGGACACTGTACTAAGTGCCTTATCTGCATTGTCATTGAAACTTCATAGCAATCGATTGTGATGGGTACTGGTCCTCTCCCCGGATTGTAGATGAGGAAACTGAGGCTCCAGTAACTTTGCTTTAGTCAGTAAATGGTAAGAGTCAGAAAATGAGTTCCCAAGCGTAGACTCGGCCATACCGCTGCTCTGCCTTGCTAATGACAGTCTACCTGTAAGCGACATTTTTGACTCAATGTCCTTTGAACACCTTTTGTGCTCAGCTCTGTATTCGTGGGCCCTCCAGAGGGGGTACAGGCAGGCAGAGAGCTCCGTCCCTACTTTTTAGGTTGCATACATCTGAACTGGTCGACTGCAGATGCAAATCAGAGTGCTCCAGTGAGTGTGGTACAGGTTGTTGAGATGAAGGCGAGATGGCAATCAGCTGAAGTTACTGAATAAGTCGGGAAGGAGGCTGATTTCAGCTGGCTGGGATTGGGAAGATCAATGCGAGGACATTCCAAGTCGGAAACAGCCGAGGCAAAGACTCACAGGTGGGTGAAGGGGGTAAACACGGCTTTGGAAATATTTCCAGTTTTCTCTGACCATCTCGTTTATCACTTAGCCGTTTATCACTTAGCCGTCAGCACAGATCACACCAGGAAGCTGATTGATTTACGATCACATTTCTCTCATGTTGCTTTGGAAAAGATACTGAAGCCTCAGGCAACATAATGAGACCCCATCTCTACAAAAACAAAAGAGAGAAAAAAATTAGCCGGGCCTGGTGACGCATGCCTGTAGTCCCAGCTACTCGGGAGGCCGAGGTGGGAGGATGCCTTGACCCTGGGAGCCGTGATCATGCCACTGCACTCCAGCCTGGGTGACGAAGTGAGACCCCTCTCAAAAAAAAAAAGGTACTGAAAGCTTAGAAATCTGCAGGAGTGGGCAAGATGAATAGGTTAGTAGGTCCCGACATCCTGGGCTGCATGCGGCCCACAGGCCACAGGTTGAACAAGCTTGATCCAAAGGAAGATGCCGCCTATTACAGCCAGTTATTGCGAGGCAGCAATGCCGCCAGTGCAGCCAGAACATCGCCTTTTCCAGAAAGCCAGAAATCGAGGCCGGGCGCAGTGGCTCACGCCTGTAATCCCAGCACTTTAGGAAGCCGAGGCGGGTGGATCACGAGGTGAGGAGACCGAGACTATCCTGGCTAACACGGTGAAACCTCGTCTCTACTAAAAATACAAAAACTAGCCGGGCGAGGTGGCGGGCGCCTGTAGTCCCAGCTACTCTGGAGGCTGAGGCAGGAGAATGGCGTGAACCCGGGAGGCGGAGGTTGCAGTGAGCGGAGATCGAGCCTCTGCCCTCTAGCCTGGGCAACAGAGCAAAACTCTGTCTCGAAAGAAAAAAAAAGGCAGAAATCGAGATTTTTATGTGAAATCTCCCAATCTGTAAATATAGGTGAAACATTGCTTTTTTTTTTTTTTTTTTTTTTTGAGACGGAGCCTGGCTTTGTCGCCCAGGCTGGAGTGCATGCATTGGCACGATCTCGGCTCACCGCGAGCTCCACCTCTCGAATTCACGTCGTTATCCTGCCTCAGCCTCCTGGGACTACAGGCTCCTGCCACCACACCCAGCTAATATTTTGTATTTTTAGCAGAGATGGGGTTTCACCGTGTTAGCCAGGATGGTCTCGATCTGACCTCGTGATCCGCCTCGGCCTCCCAAAGTGCTGGGATTACAGGTGTGAGCCACCACACCTGGACAAATCATTCAGATTTTTAAAAATCACTAGATGGACCAACCAAAATAGGTCTATTAGACAATTGTGGACTTTGGACTCTACTGTAGAATTTCATGGTATAGTAAGGACTGGATCTCTTACTAAAGACTGAGATTCTACATCTTTTGGTTATAAATTGTTTCTAGCCTGTTGCCTTCATTCTTCTTTCTTTTTTTTAAATTTTTTTATTTTTAGAGACAGGGTCTCACTATGTTGACTAGGTTAGTCTTGAACTCCTGGCCTCAAGCAGTCCTCTCACCTTGGCCTCCCAAAGTGTTAGGATTACAGGCATGAGCCACTGTGCCCAGTTGCCTTCACTATTTTATAGAATGAAGATGAGACTTTTCCTTTCTTTGCGGTCCCCTGAAGGGAATCAAACAGCAACCAATACAGCACTCAAGTTCTGAGAGATGCTGGTTTCAGAAAGGAATCTGGAAGGTGCTCTTTCTGGACTCCATTGAATACCTTGTGGTTTCAAGTCTGTTAGAACTAGTAGGACCGGCCGGGTGCGCTGGCTGTACATGCCTATAATTCCAACACTTTGGGAGGCCAAAACAAGCAGATCACTTGAGGCCAGAAGTTCAAGGACCAGCCTGGCCAACATGGCAAAACCTCATCTCTACTAAAAATGCAAAACATTAGCCAGGCGTGGTGGTGTACCCCGGTGTTAAAAAAAAAAAGCTAGTAAGACCGTGGGATGGTAATAGATATTCCTTGGGAAACAAAGTCGCGTGTCAATGATTGAATGGTACTGGTGGATGAAACAAAGAGAAGCTGGTTTCTTTACTGCAGGACTTCTCAGAGCCTTTTTTTGTTTTTCAAAACAGACTGTCACTCTGTCACCCAGGCTGGAGTGCAGTGGCACAATCTCGGCTCACCACAACCTCTGCCTCCTGGGTTCCAATGATTCTCCTGCCTCAGCTTCCTGAGTAGCTAGGACTACAAGTGTGCACCACCATGCCTGACTAATTTTTGTATTTTTAGTAGAGACAGGGTTTCACCATGTTGGCCAGGCTAGTCTGGAACTCCTGACCTCAGGTGATTTGCCCACCTCAGCCTCCCAAAAGTGCTGAGATTACAGGTGTGAGCCACTGTGCCCGGCCTCGGAGCCTTTAAAATGTCAGTTTGCAGAAGATCTTGAACACAGGCTTAGAGTAAAGAACAATTTTGCAAATGTGCAGTTTCTTCATTTCTGCAAGGCATAGCTTTGGCCAGGCCCACTGCCTAAGGCCTGTAATCCTAGCACTTTGGGAGGCTGAGGCAGGTGAATCACTTTAGCCCAGGAGTTCGAGACCAGCCTGGGTTTTTTGCAACATGGCAAAGCCCCATCTCTATAAAAAATACAAAAAAAGAAAAGAATGCAAATGCATATTTTCACATTTTAAATTTTGGATGTGTCTTATCAATACATTCATTTAATACACACTGTTTTTCCTCTCAAAAGAAAGTTATTGAGTTAGTGGTTTTACAGTCAGTAATGTCTTAGAATCAGGAATATTCATGATTAACCAGCAATGCTGAGGAAGGGAGTTTGAAGCCCTTTTAGCGGAGGACCTTCAGGACCTGGAAGTACGCCCCGCTTAACTGAGACTCTTGCTCAGCTTTGAAAAATTTCCATCTTTGTCTGCTTCTCAGGATTCTGCCCTGCCCCTCCGCTCCGCATCTGACAGCTGGGATCTTGGGATCCTGTTTTCCTAAGCTTGCTGGAATTCCTGCAGTCCTCATATGAACTCCCCTGGCCTCATCACCATCCTGTCTTAGGGCTGTTCTAACTAAGGAATCCCGGTTTAGACAACTGAGTATCAAGTTCTCCCCTTAAGGAATTATCTGATCACAGTGGCATGTAGACTCCATTTGGGGTATCTCTTTTCTGCAGGATCATCTCCTGACATATCTCCATGTACACAGACATAATATTTCCATTGGAAACAGATCCTGCCATCCCTGTTAGGAGTCATCAAGCCTGTGCTCAAGTTCACTTGGACTCTGCTTTATTCTGGAAATATTAATACACAGGCTACAGCTCTGGCAGCGTCAAAACTGGCCAGACCAACAGACCCCCCCAGGAAAGCAAAACTCCTTTCCCTCACCCATGAAGCTGTACTCATCTTGTTGGATATGAGACCTATTTCTTATTTCTTCCATTTATTCACCTGACTCGCTTTCAGAGTCCTCTATGCCGCATGCCTTCATTCCTGATGCCCTCTCTTGTCTCTTCCGCAGTCCTGCTGAGGCTGCTCCTAATCCCAGGCCCCAAGACTGTATGGTCCCTGTGGCAGCAGCCAGTGTTGTCTCAGGAAGCAACAGCATTTGAAGATATGACCAAATACTGGAATTATTTAGAAGCCTCTCAAAAGGATTGCTACAGAGACACAATACTGGACAGTTATAAGAACACGGTCCCACAGGGTAAGGACTCAGAATCTTCCTTTATTAATCTTGTGAACAATTGTCAAGAGGAAACCGTCGTTTAAAAATATTCCCACAGTAGGCCGGGCGCGGTGGCTCACGCCTGTAATCCCAGCACTTTGGGAGGCTGAGGCGGGCGGATCATGAGGTCAGGAGATGGAGACCATCCTGGCTAACACGGTGAAACCCCGTCTCTACTAAAAATGCAAAAAATTAGCCGGGCGTGATGGCGGGCACCTGTAGTCCCAGCTACTTGGGAGGCTGAGGCAGGAGAATGGCGGGAACCCGGGAGGCGGAGCTTGCAGTGAGCCGAGATGGCGCCACTGCACGCCGGACTGGGCGACTGAGCAAGATTCCGTCTCAAAAAAAAAAAAAAAAA
>NW_016814433.1:3873264-3886886 GCF_001698545.2 Rhinopithecus bieti | reverse complement strand
AAAAAAAAAAAAAAAAAAAAAATTCCCACAGCTTTCTTCTTGATTCACGCAAAATTAGGACAGACTCTTCTACCATAAACATTTTTTTCTTTTTCTTTTTTTTTTGGAAACAGTCTCCCTTTGTTGCCCAGGCTAGAGTGCAGTGGCGCAATCTCAGCTCACTGCAACCTCCGCCCTCCGGATTCAAGCAATTCTCCCTGCCTCAGCCTCCCGAGGAGCTGGGATTGCAGGTGCCTGCCACCACACCTGGCCAGTTTTTGTATTTTTAGTAGAGACGGGGTTTCACCATGTTGTCCAGGCTGGTCTCAGACTCCTGACCTCAAATGATCCACCCACCTCGGCCTCCCAGAGTGCTGGGATTACAGGCTTGAGCCACTGCGCCCGGCCAAGAATTTGTTTCTGCTGATCATGGGAAGGCTCAGAAGCAATGCCTGGTACAAATTTCAATTTAAGAGTTTGCTGTTATTATGTGGTACCTTTTAGCAATGTTCTCCCATTTATATTATTTTAAAGCGTACTGACGGTAAGATTTTAGTCTTCTGTTTATCCTCTCTCCTGTTCAGTTAATGAAAACCAGTTGATTAGGTTTCATGCTATAAGCTAATGGCTTCGTTGTTTTTTCTGTTTGCCTAAAGTCTAAAACCTCTACATATTTGTGATTTAACTGATGTCAAATTCTATTGCTATGCTATGGTTTTGGATGGTGCCAGTTGGCTTTCTAATTGCTTTTTACTATTACTCTATTATCATTCTTCCATATAATCATCTTCAAAAATTATATGAAAGAATTAATGAGGAACTTTAGAGGGAAAGTCTTCCAGGTGGGAGTGTCAGTGAATTTAACTTTGTTCTCTTTTTTTCCTTTCTTAGGATCCTTCTTACAGTTCTCCATGATGCCTCAGAGAGCTGGAAATGATCCACCTGGTGTTTCAAATGTGAATGAAATGGAAATGGAGATAAGTAACATGAGAGAAAAGTTTCTTATGAGTGTAACAAAGTTAGTAGAAAGCAAAAGTTACAACAGCAAGGTATTTTCCAAAGAAAAGTACTTTCAAACAATAAAGGAAGTTAAAGAAGCTAAAGAAAAAGGGAAGAAGTCATCACGTGATTATCGCCGTGCAGCAAAATATGACGTGATCTCTGTACAGGGCACAGAGAAACTGATAGAGGCTACTCATGGAGAACGTGATCGAATACGGTATTATGTACATAAAGAAGAGTTGTTTGATATTCTTCATGATACACATCTCAGTATTGGACATGGTGGGCGGACACGCATGCTCAAGGAGCTGCAAGGAAAATATGGGAATGTCACCAAAGAAGTTATTGTCTTATATCTGACTCTGTGTAAACAGTGCCACCAGAAGAACCCAGTACCCAAGAAAGGCCTTCCGCCCAAGCCCATGACTTTTAAGGACATTGACTCCACATGCCAAGTTGAAATACTTGACATGCAGTCAAGTGCCGATGGTGAGTTCAAGTTCGTTTTATACTACCAGGACCACTTGACCAAGTTTATTATTTTACGGCCATTAAGAACCAAACAGGCCCGTGAAGTGGTCAGGGTCTTGTTAGATATTTTCACAATTCTTGGTACACCTAGTGTGTTAGACTCTGACAGTGGCGTTGAGTTCACAGACCAGGTTGTTCAGGAGCTCAATGAGCTGTGGCCAGACCTAAAGATTGTGTCTGGTAAGTACCACCCTGGCCAAAGCCAAGGCTCCCTGGAAGGAGCAAGCCGTGATGTGAAGAACATGATAAGTACCTGGATGCAGAGTAACCACTCATGTCACTGGGCCAGAGGCCTCCGATTCATGCAGATGGTGAGGAATCAGGCTTTCGACGTTTCCTTGCAGCAAAGTCCATTTGAGGCAATGTTTGGTTGTAAAGCCAAATTTGGGCTATATTCCTCAAACTTGCCCCGGGAAACTGTGGCTACTTTACAAACAGAAGAAGAGCTAGAAATTGCTGAAGAACAGCTAGAAAATAGCCTTTGGATCAGGCAGGAAGAAAGAGTTGAGATTGGAGCAGACAGATCTGATGTGGATGATGACATGGATCCCACTCCTGAAGCTACAGAACCCAGCACCTCACAAGGGGCTTCCGGTCTCCGCTGCTGGTGAACAGATGGCTGCTGGGTGGACAGTCACAGGTGTCTCTCTCAGCATAGTCATCTGAGAACTGTTGCCAGAGGCCCCGGGGGAATGGATTGAAGGCTGCACTCTCAGGTCAAGTTGTACATGGTAGTCCTTGTTCAAAAAGGGAAAAGTTTGGGTCTGTGTATTTATTCTTAGGGCTACCATAAAAAATTACCACAATCTGGCCGGGCGCAGGACTCATGCCTGTAATTGCAGCACTTTGGGAGGCCGAGGTGGGCAGATCACTTGAGGTCAGGAGTTCAAGACTAGCCTGGCCAACATGGTAAAACCCTGTCTCTACTAGAAATACAGAAATTAGCCAGGCTTGGAGGCGTGTGCCTGTCATCCCAGCTAACCGGGAGGCTGAGGCAGGAGAATCACTTGAACCCAGGAAGCACAGGTTGCAGTGGGCCGAGACCATGCCACTGCACTGCAGCCTGGGTGACAAAGCAAGACTCTGTCTCAAAAAAGAAAAAAAAACCACCACCTGGGTGACTTAACAGAAATTGAGTCTCACAGTTCTGGAGGCCCAAAGTCTGAAATTAAAGTGGTTAGTAAGGTAGGTTCTTTCTGGAGGCTCTGGCGGAGAATCCATTCCATGCCTTTCTCCTTTCTCTAGTGGCCATCGGCAATCCTTGGCATTCCCTGGCTTGTGACAGCGTAAGTCCAGTCTCTGCTTCTATCTTCGTGTGGACTTCTCCCCTGTGTTGTGTGTATTCTCTCCTGTCTCTTGTAAAGACATCACTGGACACCAAACCCATGTCACTGGATTTAGGGCCCACTCTAATGAGGATGATCTCATCTCGAGACCCTTACCTTAATTAGATCAGCAAATACTCTTTCCAAGTAAGGTGACATTCACAGGTACTAGGGACTTGAATTTGGACTTATCTTTTTAGAGACAGGGTCTCCTTATATTGCCCAGGCTGGTCTCAAACTCCTGGGGTCAAGGGATTGGCCTCCGAAAGTGCTAAGATTACAGGTGCATGCCACCACACCAGCCAGGACTTTTTTTTTTTTTCTTTTTTTGAGATGGAGTCTCACTCTGTTGCCCAGGTGGGAGTGCAGTGGCACAATCTGGGCTCACTGCAGCCTCCACCACCCCAGTTCAAGCAATTCTGCCTCAGCCTCCTCAGTAGCTGGGACTACAGGTGTGCACTGCTATGCCCAGCTAATTTTTTTTTCTTTTTTTTGGAGACAGAGTCTCACTCTGTTGCCCAGGCTGTAGTGCAGTGGCATGATCTGGGCCCACTGCGACCTCCGCCTCACAGGTTCAAGCGATTCTCCTGCCTCAGCCTCCCAAGTAGCCAGGACTACAGGCACGCACCCCCACAAACCCAGCTAATTTTTGTATTTTTTAGTAGAGACGGGGTTTCACCATATTGGCCAGGCTGGTCTCAAACTCCTGACCTCGTGATCCACTCGACTCAGCCTCCCAAAGTGCTGGGATTACAGACGTGAGCCATCGTGCACGGCTGGACTTACCTTTTTAAGAAACACAGTTCTACTCATTGTAGTCAATAGAAGAATATGTCTGCAAAACAAGAACTGATGGGGTCTCAAGAATGTAAAGCTGGTGGGACTGCCCTAGATACATCTAACATATATTCCTGCCCCTCAGACACATACCCTAAAACATGGAGGCATCACAGGAAAATAAGCAGATGAAGGAAGGCCAGGCACGGTGGCTTATGCCTGTAATCCCAGCACTTTGGAGGCTTAGGCAGCCGATCACTTGAGGTCAGGAGTTCGAGACCCGCCTGGCCAACATGGTGAAACCCCGTCTCTACAAAAAAATTAGCCGGGCACGGTGGCGTGCACCTGTAATCCTAACTACTCAGGAGGCTGAGGTGAGAGGATCCCTTGAACCCAGGAGGCAGAGGTTGCAGTGAGCCAAGATCACGCCACTGCACTCCAGCCTGGGCGACAGAGCACAGCTCCATCTCAGAAAAAAAGTAGATGAAGGAAAAGTAATGGGAAGAAAAGAGGTTCATCTAAGATGCCATAGAGACTGGCCACCTTACCAACTGGGCTGTTTCCCGCTTCAGGAGAAACCATATGTGCTATCCCTTAGAGCATTATGCACAGAGAATTGTATAACTGCATGAAACATACATTAAAATTCGGTCAGAAGTAAGATGTGACTGGAATTTGGGTATGCGTCTGCCACTTGTCTGTGTCTCAAGCACTTAAAAACATATCCTATTCCTGGCACAGTTCAGTGCATTTCGGGAAGTGACCAATAGTCAGGGAAACAATCAAGGTTTCTGGAACAAAATGCAAGAGTTGGCCTGAGATCACTGCTCTACCTAGAGAGGAGTAGGGCAAGGCCAGTCTGGGTCAGGGTTCAGAGTAAGGATGACTGACCCAGCCACAGGGGAGGACAGTGCTCAGGACCTGTGTACTCCTACGTTCCCTATGCCTAAGACACATGTCCAGCCCATGGAAGGTGTTCAGTGAATTTAATGAATAAATGATTCTACAAAAATGGGCACAGGGAAGGAGAAAGGGCCTACAGTCTTTTATTCTTTTTATTTTATTTTTATTTTGAGATGGAGTCTCGCACTGTCGCCTGGGCTGGAGTACAGTAGCACGATCTTGGCTCACTGCAACCTCCGTCTTCCAGGTTCAAGCGATTCTCCTGCCTCGGCCTCCCGAGTAGCTGGGATTACAGGCGCCCACCACCACGCCCGGCTAATTTTTTTTATTTTTAGTAGACACGGGGTTTCACTATGTTGGCCAGGCTGGTCTCGAACGCCTGACCTCATGATCCACCTGCCTCAGCCTCCCAAAGTGCTGGGATTACAGGTGTGAGCCACCGTGCCCAGCCAATCTTTTATTCTTTATACAGGTGTCCTTCCTGCATATCCCAGAGCCATCTAAGACCCATCCTGATTGTCACTAATGCCAGTTCCCTCTTCTGTAAGGGGCAGTAACATGCCAGTGCTGCCTACCTCACAGGATTGTCCTGAGAGACAAGCGAGATTCTGCATGTGAAGGAGCTTTCTCTCTGAATGGTGAAGTTCTACGATGCGACTCATCTTTTCCGCAAGCAGACCCTGTCCTCCACGTGAGAGTGGGAGACCTCTGCTCACTGCCATTTCTTCTCAGATTCAGCAGTGTGAAGTTGGCAGGGATCCAGGGAAGCCGCATTATTATTACATAGGAAGTGACATCACTTCCCAGCTTGTTTTGGGGGGCCAAAATCTTGCTCTGTTCTTGGCCAGCACCTTACTTTCCATCCCCCTTCCAACCCATTGTCTTTCTTTGTAACTCAGCCCAACAGGTCTGGGAGGCCCAACTTTGACTGAGGATGTTACCTTCCCCTCCCCAATGCTGACCTCCTCCCTCCTAGTTACTTGGCATACCGGGAACCACATCATCAACTCGTGGGTAAAAGGTGACACATGAGCCATAACACTGCTTGCTTTCCCAGAGATGCCTGCAAATAACCAAGGTTTCCAGGAGCTGCCACATCACTCTTCCTCTTTTGCATCTTAATGTTGGCAGTAGGAAAGAGTGAGAGGTGGATTCCTGGACCCAGTCTGGCCTGCATTATTTTAGCATCTGGAATAGAGGTCACCAACCGGTGTGCCACAAGCTAGTCTCAGCTTGCAAATATATTTTGTCCACATAGTATTTTATTTTATTTTTGTTTTCAAACAGAGTTTCACTCTTGGAGTGAAACTCACCCAGGCTGGAGTGCAGGGGTGCCATCTCGGCTCACTACAACCTCCATCTCCCGGGTTCAAGTGATTCTGCTGCCTCAGCCTCCCGAGTAGCTGGGATTACAGGCGCCCGCCACCATGCCCGGCTAATTTTTTATTTTTAGTAGAGATGGTGTTTCGTCATTTTGGTCAGGCGGGTCTCGAACTCCTGACCTCAGGTGATCCACCCACCTTGGCCTCCCAAAGTGCTGAGATTACAGGCATGAGCCATGGTGCCCAGCCTTTTAAATTTTTTTTTAATTAAGCCAACTCTTTAAACACTGGAGAGTTCATATAAAAATCTGGATGTTGGCCGGGCGCGGTGGCTAACAGCCTGTAATCCCAGCACTTGGGAGGCGAGACGGTGGATCACGAGGTCAGGAAGATCGAACCATCCTGGCTAACCGGTGAAACCCGTCTCTACTAAAAAAAAAATACAAAAAATCCTAGCCAGGCGAAGTGGCCGGCGCCTGTAGTCCCCAGCTACTCCGGAGGCTGAGGCAGGAGAATGGCGTAAACCCCGGGAGGCGGAGCTTGCAGTGAGCTGAGATCTGGCCACTGCACTCCAGCCCGGGCGACAGAGTGACGACTCCGTCTCAAAAAAAAAAAAAAAAAAAAATCTGGATGTCAGGCGGGCGCGGTGGCTCAAGCTGTAATCCCAACTTTGGAGACGCGAGTGGGTGGATCACGAGGTCAGGAGATCGAGACCTCCTGCCTAACGCGGGTGAAACCGTCTCTCTATAAATACAAAAAAAAAAAAAAAAAAAAAAACTGGATGTCTAGCACCTCTTGAGAATTCGGCATATGTGGCCACAGTGGGCCCACAATTTCTGTATGGCAGCAAATGAGGAGACGCAGTGCATGTGGCACTCTCCAGGTGGCCGCCCTCAGCCACTCACATGCACATGCATTTCTGTGGCCCAATGCTAAAGAAAGGCCAGTGCGGGGCGTGGTGCCATGCACCTGTAATCCCAGCTACTTGGGAGGCTGAATTGGGGGGATCACTTGAACCTGGGAGGCCAAAGTTAAAGTGAGCTGTGATCGTATCACTGCACTGCAGCCTGGGTGACAGAGACCCTGTTTCCAAAAAAAGAAAAAAGGCCAGCAACAGAACTGTATATCTCTAGGAACTTATGATAGAAGTGACATTTCAATCAGTGGGAAGGCATGTATCATTCAGTTAATGATGCTGGATCGATTGGCTGCCCATTTGACAAAAAGGAAGTCTGACCCCTAAACATTAAACATATAAAAATAACGATAAAAATATTGGGGGGCCGGGCGCAGTGACTCACACCTGTAATCCAAGCACTTTGGGAGGCCGAGGTGGGTGGATCCCCTGATGTCAGGAGTTTGAGACCAGCCTGGCCAACCTGGCGAAACCCCATCTCTACTAAAAATACAAAAATTAGCTGGATGTGGTGGCAGGCGCCTGTAATCCCAGCTACTTGGGAGGCTGAGGCAGGAGAATCACTTGAACTCGGGAGGCAGAGGTTGCAGTGAAGAACCAAAATTGCGCCATTGCACTCCAGCCTGGGCAACTGAGCGAGAATCTGTCATATATATATATATATATGAAAAAATACTTTTGTGACCTTGGAGAAAAATATTAATATATTTGGCTAATAAAAGTAAATACTGGTATGGAAAAATAATGCCATTTAAAAACTAGAAAATAGGCTAGGTGCAGTGGCTCATGCCTGTAATGCCAGCACTTTAGGAGGCCAAGGTGGGTGGATCACCTGAGGTCAGGAGTTCGAGACCAACCTGGCCCAAATGGCAAAACCGCATCTCTGCTAAAAATACAAAAATTAGGCATGGTGACAGGTGCCTGTAATCCTAGCTACTCAGGAAGCTGAGGCACGAGAATTGCTTAAATCTAGGAGGCAGAGGTTGCAGTGAACTGAGATCGTGCCACTGCACTCTAACGTAGGTAACAGAGGAGACTCCCTCTCAAAAAAAAAATTGTTTTCTAAAAATCTGTTATGATTTTCCTTCTCATCCTTGGCCATATCTTCTAGTCTGTTTTAGCTGTGACTTTTCTGTATAAGACTCCCTTATGCCTCTTCTAGGCTCCAGCCTTCTGACTACTATGGGCTTCTCAGAGTCAATAATCTCCCCTAACATATTCTTCCTTCTGTTTTCCACTAGTTCTATTAATGGCACCAGGGGTCACCCAACCCAGAGACATCAGTGTATCATTCTCCCTCACTGCCCCTAGCTAATTTGCTAAATTATGTCATCCCTACCAGTGGCAGATTATATTTTCCAAATGTCAACGCAACAGTATATCTGTAACACGTGTTCTTCTAGAACTTTGCACTTCCCTATCAAGAGATGGAGTTTTTGTCATCCCTCCTTGAACCTAGGCAGAAATTTGTTCTTGCCTTGACCAGTCTAGTACAAAAAAGTAATAATATGTGGCTTCTGAGGCTGCTATAAAAATACTGCCTCACTCTCTTGGAATGGTTACTCTTGAAACCCCATCACCATGTTGTGAGGAAGCCCAAGCCACATCGAGAGGAGCCAAAGCCCTGGGCCCTCAGCCCTGGCTGAGCTCTTAGCCAGCAGACAGAACCAATCTGCCAACCATATGAGTGAGCCATCTTAAAAGCAGACTCTCGGCCAGGCACAGTGGCTCACACCTGTAATCCCAGCACTTTGGGAAACCGAGGCGGGCGGATCATGAAGTCAGGAGATCAAGACCATCCTGGCTAACACAGTGAAACCCCGTCTCTACTAAAAATACAAAAAGTTAGCCAGGATGTGGTGGTGGGCGCCTGTAGTCCCAGCTACTCGGGAGGCTGAGGCAGGAGAATGGTGTGAACCCGGGAGGCGGAGCTTGCAGTGAGCCGAGATCGCGCCTCTGCACTCCAGCCTGGGCGACAGAGCGAGACTCCATCTCAAAAAAAAAAAAAAAAAAAAAAAGAATCTCCAATGGGCCAGGTGTGGTGGCTCATGCCTGTAGTCCAAGCACTTTGGGAGGCTGAGACAGGAGGATTGCTTGAGCCACAGGGTTCGATACCAGCCTGGGCAACATAGTGAGGTATGGTATTAATTAGCCAGGTATGGTGAATCACACTGTAGGCCCAGCTACTTGGGTGACTGAGGTGGAAGGATCTCTTGAGCCCAGGAGGTTAAGGCTGCAGTGAGCTACAATTGCACCACAGCACTTCAGGGGGGAAAAAAAAAAGAATCTGCAGTCGTTCCCCATTACTCACAGGATAACAACTTAAACCTGGCATCCAAGTTGGACTATCATATGGTCCCAACTACCTTTGTGGCTTTGGAATTAAGGCATCAGGTCTAGGCACATGAATTTCCTGGTTGCACTTGTTTTGTGTGGGGTTGCAGGAAGAAACTCAGGCCATCGGCTACTCTAGACACTGCCAGAGTCACTTATTCTTTCCAGAATTTGGCTTCTTCATCTAAGGTGAGTGACAATTGAACCAACTCATATTAAAGTTCTCTTCCAGTTCTGCCCTGTGTAGTGTGAAAACTGTCATCTTGTACTTTTTTACTTCCTACCTCTTCTAGAACTCCAGCCTGAGCCTCCTGCCAGGGGGCGTGTCCCCACTTCCGAGATGGAGAGAAGATGGGAGACTTAGAGATGAACGCTTTCTGTGAATGTTCTCTATTTACCCACTTTTTCAGAACTAGCTCTGGCCTTATATTGTGGAATAGAATCTGTTTGTCTGCAGCTCTAGGGGTAGAAGGAACATTTTCTTCTGGTATTTCTGAGATCCCTATTACCAATGGTTTTTTGAGACTAAGCATTGGAATGTCATTAGCACTGAGAAGGAAGGGCAGTCGGGGAGGCAACCGAGAAGCTCAGACTTACATTCTTGCTTCCAAATTATTTTGCATGCTTTCTGGACGTCAGTACAACAGACCATTGAAGTATGGTTTGCCAAGGTTAGGTTCAATCACGGCATGAGCCCGTTACCTCTGCAGTTACTTTAACCTTCTTCAATTTGGTGACTTTGGGTTGTTGAATTGTAAGGGGGAAAAGTTTTTTGTTTTGTTTTGTTTGTTTTAGTTTGTGATTTACAGTTCTTCCTTCCATTTGTTTTGTGAAAGCTTTACAGAAATTGATCTGAAACCTGAGATACTTTGAAATATAAAAGAGCAAGAGTTATCCCAGGACTTTCATTCAAAACGTTGACTGATGGCAAAACAAGTTTGTCCCTGGAATCTTCAGAATTTTCTTCAGAATTCTGTCCCTTTGAACTTAGTGAATTTGGTTTCTCTTTTAGTTCCTGGTTCTGCCTTATTTTTATCATGGTGCTAATCTTTGTTTACCCAGGTTCTGACATTTTTACCCTAGAATTAATTACCCCAGATGGTCCACTCTACTGTGTTTTCCAAGCAAACAAAGTAGGCAGGAAACGTGAGCTTCCTGCGCAAATTGCTTTTCCGTTTTCATATGAGACTTTGCCTTTTAGAATCATAATTTTCATATGTTTACTTTTCTTAGGTATAATTGATTATTATTATTATTATTATTTGGTTTAGATCTAGTCAGAGTTTCCCTTTTCCATTTAAAATTTGGTCCTGATATTTTGGTTTTTGCCTCCCCACATCTCAATTTGTTCAATCTTATTGTTCTATTTAATTTGAATTGCTACATCCTTTCTGTTGACTAGCTCCTTGCTCAGAATAACTTTTCCACACCTGGAACTTTGGCGTAGGAGTTCTCTTCACTTTTATGCATTTCCCGCGACATTACAGGGTGAGTACGTAGCAGATGAGTGCTTGTGAGCCTTTCCTCTGGGTTTCACACAGATGGCTCACTCCTAACTTTGGTGAGTCATTCAGTGGCCAGATGTTTGCCTCTTTCCTCCTCCCCACTCTACCCCCACAATTCAGTGTACTGTTCTTTGAATGACATCCCCTCTGTTTTTGCCTCTCTTTCTCCTGATGCAATGGCCAGAATGCTGGAAATGGCTGCCTTAAATGTAGGGACCATCAGGATCTCGCTCAATACAGAACCCAGGTCACCTGTAATAACACAGCTGCCTCCCAGTCCTGAAACCCTGCCTTTCTGCCCTGAGAGGGGTGCAGAGAACCAGTCCAGACACCTGAAACTGCCACCCTTCTTCATCTCCAGATGCAGGGGCTCTCTGTATCAGGAAGAGAGCCTCTCTGAAATCCACTGTCATTCTGGGCTTTTCCTTGACCAGCTCTCCTTACCTATCCCTTCTCTAGCCTGTCAGTTTCACTCATTCATTGGACATTTATAAGCACTAAGTATGTACCAGGCATCCTGCTAGCCTTTGGAGGTACCAACAGGTAAAGAGACTGCTAAATGCAGAAAAATGGGCACAGAGTAAAGACTTGTAAGTCTGTAAAGGAGTGCTCAGTGAGAAGTCACACAAGCTAAGTTTCCTTCTTTTTTTTTTTTTGAGACGGAGTCGCTCTGTCACCCAGGCTGCAGTGCAGTGGTGCGATCTTGGCTCACTGCAAGCTCCGCCTCCCGGGTTCATGCCATTCTCCTGCCTCAGCCTCCCGAGTAGCTGGGACTACAGGCGGCCGCCACCACACCCGGTTAATTTTTTGTATTTTCAGTAGAGACGGGGTTTCACCGTGTTAGCCAGGATAGCCTCGATCTCCTGACCTCGTGATCTGCCCGCCTCGGCCTCCCAAAGTGCTGGGATTGCAGGTGTGAGCCACCACGCCCGGCCGAGCTAAGTTTCGAAGGACCATTTGCAGATCACTGCTGAACATTCTCCATCCTGCCTACTTTGTATTAGAGGACTTCTTGCAGGGGAAGTATGGTCAGCAGGATCCTCACTCAGAGACCTGGCAGACACCACCTTAACCCGGTGATGAAAGTTAACCTCCCCAGTATATGTGCAACTGCTGCTGCCCCGACAGGATGCACTGAGAACATTTCTGTGACATTTCTACCACAGATACGCTACTTGCATCTAATTATGAAGAGACAAGAGACAAACCCAGATTGAGGGGCATTCTGCAAAATAATTGCCCTGTACTCTTTAAAAAATGGCAATGTTGAGAAAGACAAAGGAAGACTGAGGGGCTATTCCAGTTAAAATAGGCTGGAGACATGGGAACCAAACACAATGCATGATCCAGAATATTCTTTTATTACAATGAGCATCATTGGGACAGTTGGCAAAATGTGAATATTGTCTGAAGATTATAATATTGTATCAAAGTTAATTTCCTGATCTTGAGGATTGTACTGTGGTTATGTAAGAGAATGTCCTTATTTTTAGGAAATAGATGTTGAAATATCTTGAAATAAAGAGCATTATGTCGGCGACTTCTTATCAAATAGTACAGGAAAACGTGTGTGTGTGTGTGTGTGTGTGTGTGGAGAGAGAGAGAGAAGGGAGGGACAGAGAGATACAAAACAAATGCAGCTGGATGCGATGGCTCATGGCTGTAATCCCAGCACTTTGGGAAGCCGAGGTGGGCAGATCACGAGGTCAGAAGTTCGAGACCAGCCTGACCAACATGGTGAAACCCCGTCTCTACTAAAAATACAAAAATTAGCAGGGCATGGTGGCACGCGCCTGTAATCCCAGCTACTCAGGAAGCTGAGGCAGGAGAATTGCTTGAACCCAGGAGGTGGAGGTTGCAGTGAGCCGAGATCGTGCCACTGCACTCCAGCCTGGCAACAGCACGAGACTGCTTCTCAAAAAAAAAAAAAAAAAATGCAGTAAAATGTCAACACTTGTGGGGAATCTGGGTGAAGAGTGGGAATTCTTTGTACTGTTCTTGCAACTTTTCTGTAAGTCTACAATTACATCCAAAAAACATTAGAAGAATTGACAAGGTCCCACCAAAGAGGAGAGACAGCTTTGAACACGGAGATACAGGACAGTAACTTGGCAGTTTGTTCTTTGGTCTGCAAAGGCGGTATTCATGTGAGTGAGAGTCACTTGTCTTCAAGTCCTGGCATTTTTTGTAGCAGATCCCAAAAGCTGCCTGAAAGCCCCCAGGCCTCGTGTTGTTTCCCCTTCTGTTCACAGGTATCTTCCAGGCACTCACTAGAATATGGTGTCTGACAAGTTTCTCAGCTAACCAGGCATGGAACCAGAATTCTCAGAGATACCGAGGACAGTTTCTATCGCACTGACCAGGCTTCACCCTAGACAGTGGTCCCCTACTGAGAACAATTCTTCCTTTCCCCTGGCTACAAAATAGGGATTCCTGGCCGATTTCTGCCAAATGCTCTATGGAAGCAGAAAATGAAAAGTCTTGTGTTTTCTCCATTATAGAAAATTAGGCCAGGTGCGGCGGCTCATGCCCGTAATCCCAGCACTTTGGGAGGCCGAGGTGAGTGGATCACTTGAGGTCAGGAGTTCAAGACCAGCCTGGCCAACATGCTGAAACCCTGTCTCTGCTAAAAATACAAAACTTAGCCAGGTGAGGTGGCGGACATCTATAACCCCAGCTACTCAGGAGGCTGAGGCAAGAGAATCGCTTCAACCTGGGAGGCAGAGATTGTGCCACTACACTCCAGCCTGGGCAACAGAGCGAGACTCTGTTGCCATTAAAAAAAAAGAAAAGAGGCCGGGCGCGGTGGCTCAAGTCTGTAATCCCAGCACTTTGGGAGGCCGAGACGGGCGGATCACGAGGTCAGGAGATCGAGACCATCCTGGCTAACACGGTGAAACCCCGTCTCTACTAAAAAGACAAAAAACTAGCCGGGCGAGGTGGCGGCGCCTGTAGTCCCAGCTACTCGGGAGGCTGAGGCAGGAGAATGGCGTGAACCCGGGAGGCGGAGCTTGCAGTGAGCTGAGAT
>NW_016814433.1:3861960-3871465 GCF_001698545.2 Rhinopithecus bieti | reverse complement strand
AGAGTATCGCTCTGTCGCCCAGGCTGGAGTGCAGTGGCCGGATCTCAGCTCACTGCAAGCTCTGCCTCCTGGGTTCACGCCATTCTCCTGCCTCAGCCTCCCGAGTAGCTGGGACTACAGGCGCCCGTCACCTCGCCCGGCTGGTTTTTTGTATTTTTTAGTAGAGACGGGGGTTTCACCATGTTAGCCAGGATGGTCTCGATCCCCTGACCTCGTGATCTGCCCGTCTCGGCCTCTCAAAGTGCTGGGATTACAGGCTTGAGCCACCGCGCCCGGCCTCAGATATGTCTTTTGCAAATCTTTTCTCCCAGTGAGTGCTTTGTCTTTTCATACTCTTGAGATACTTAGTGTTGTCCAGGCTGGTCTTGAACTACTGGCCACAAGTAATCCTCCATCCTCAGCCTACCCCATGGCTAGGCTTGGCCCAACACTTGGTTTTTATTTACCCTATTTCTTTTTCTCTGTTTCAGAGCTGGCTGGCTAATCTTGGCCGGAGCCAGAGACTACAAACTTGAAGTAACAATGATAGAGATTTTAAATGAAAAAAAAAAAAAAGCTGTTTTCAAGATAAAAGTTTACTTACTCCAGTGCTGTGAAAATCAAAATCAAGATGCTTAGCACTCAGTCACTTTAGGAAACTAAGAAAACCTAAGAGTGTTTTTTGGTTTTTTTGGTTTTTTTGTGAGACAGAGTCTTGCTCTGTCACCCAGGCTGGAGTGCAGTGGTGCAATCTCAGCTCACTGCAACCTCTGCCTCCTGGGTTCAAGCAATTCTCCTGCCTCAGCCTCCCAAGTAGCTGGGATTTCAGATGCCCACCACCACACCCAGCTAATTTTTGTATTTTTAGTAGAGACAGGGTTTCGCCATGTTGGCCGGGCTGGTCTCGATATCCTGAGCTCATAATCCACACACCTCTGCCTCCCAAAGTGCTGGGATTACAGGAGTGAGCCACCGCACCCAGCCAAGAGTGTTCTTTTAAGAAATGAGAAAAAATTAAAATTTTCTAAAATTAAAAAAAAAAAGACATTAGATCAGGCCGAGCACAGTGGTTCATGCCTGTAATCCCAGCACTTTGCGAGGCTGAGGCGGGTGGATCACTTGAGGTCAGGAGTTCATGGCCAACATGGTGAAACCCTGTCTCTACTAAAAATACAAAAAAATTAGCCGGGCGTGGTGACACACTCCTGTAATTCCAGCTACTCTGCAGGCTGAGGCATGAGAATCTCTTGAATCCCTGGGAGGCAGAGGTTGCAGTGAGCTGAGATTGCACGACTGCCAGGCTGGGTGATGGAGTAAGACTCAGTCTCAAAAAAAAACAAAACAAGCAAACAAAAACAGACATTAGATCAAAGATATAAAGAAGATATGGTAGCCCCCCGCTTATCTACAGGAGATACAGTCCAAGAGCCCCAGTGGTTGCCTGAAACCGTGGATAGCACCAAACCCTATATATACTGTGTTTTTTCCACATACATATCCATGATAAAGTTTAATTTACAAATTAGGCACAGTAAGAGATTAACAGTAACTAATAATAAAATAGACAAATTATAATGCTCAGAATGATATGTAATTTAAAACTTATGAACTGTTTATTTCTGAAATTTTCCACTTTTTTTTTTTCTTTTTTGAGACAGAGTCTTGCTTTGTTGCCTAGGCTGGAGTGCAGTGGCACAATCTCAGCTCACTGCAACCTCCACCTCCCCGGTTCAAGTGATTCTCCTGCCTCAGCCTCCCAAGTAGCTGGGACTACAGGCATGTGCCACCACACCCAGCTAATTTTTGTATTTTTAGTAGAAACGGGGTTTCACCATGTTGGCCAGGCTGATCTTGAACTCCTGACCTCAAGTGATCCACTTACCTGGGCCTCCCAAAGTGCTGGGATTATAGGTGTAAGCCACTGCGCCTGGCCATGCTTAATAATTTTGGACCCCAGTTGACCACGGGTAACTGACATCATGGAAAGCGAAGCAAAACCACCAGATACCTTGATCTTAGATTTCTTGATAATGAGAGAACTACTGATAATAAGGAACTACCAGTAGTGAGGGAACTACCGTAAATTCTAATCTGTATTGGGGAACGAAGACACGATCATCAAAAGCATACCTGTGCTGTAACTTAAAATCTCTCCATTCTTTTTCTTGTTTGTTTGTTTGTTTGTTTGTTTGTTTTTCAGATAGGGTCTTACTCTGACACCCAGGCTGGAGTGCGGTGGTGCGATTTCGGCTCACTGCAGCTTTGACCTCCTGGGCTCAGGCAATCTTCCCACCTCAATCTCCCTTGTAGCTGGGACTACAGGCCTGTGCTACCACGACCCGGCTAATTTTGGTATTTTTTGTAGAGTCGGAGTTTCGCCATGTTCCCTAGGCTGATCTCAAACTCCTGGGCTCAACCAATCTGCCTGTCTTGGATTCCCAAAGTGCTGGGCTTCGAGGCATGAGCCATGACCCTGCCTCCCTTCTTCTGTCAAGTTTATTTGTAAATGTTTCCTTCATTACTCAGACTTCATACATTTATTGTTCTCTCTGGTGGAATATTACCAGCCTCTTCAAGCCTTGCTGTCTGATTCTGATTCAAATTAACATCTGCAAATCCTAGCCATGTAAGTATTGGAGTTGTCTTTGTAAAGCAGAACAATTTTAGTTTCAGTCTGTTTTAATCCTCTATTTTTTTTTTTTTTTTTTTTTTGAGACGGAGTCTCGCTCTGTCGCCCAGGCTGGAGTGCAGCGGCCGGATCTCAGCTCACTGCAAGCTTCGCCTCCCGAGTTTACGCCATTCTCCTGCCTCAGCCTCCTGAGTAGCTGGGACTACAGGCGCCCGCCACCTCGCCCGGCTAGTTTTTTGTATTTTTAGTAGAGACGGGGTTTCACCGTGTTAGCCAGGATGGTCTCGATCTCCTGACCTCGTGATCCGCCCGTCTCGGCCTCCCAAAGTGCTGGGATTACAGGCTTGAGCCACCGCGCCCGGCCAATCCTCCCTTTAGCCAAAGAAGTTGTGTCCATCAGCACAGTCTCAGTTATGCTAAGGTAATAAACAACGTGAAATCCTAGATGCTTACAACAAAAAGATTAAATTCTCACTCACACCGTGTGTCTTGGTCTGCTCAGGTTGCCATTGCAAAAGTCCATAGACTGGGTACCTTAAATAGCAGAATTATTTTTCTCACAATTCTGGAGGCAATAAATTCAAGATCCAGGTGTTCTGGCTGATTCCGTTTCTGGGGAGGGCTTCCTTCCTACTTCAAAGGCAGCTGCCATCTAGCTATGTCCTCACACGGCCTTTCTTCAGTGCATGTTTGCAGAGAGAAAGAGACAGAGTTTTGGTGTCTCTTATAAAGAACCACTCTTCCTATTGGATAGGGCGCCCACCCTTATGATGTGATTTAACCCCAATTACCTCCTAAAAAGCCTCATCTCCAAATACAGTTACATTGGGAGTAAGGGCTTCAACATATGAATTTCAGGGAGAAACAATTTAGTCCATAGCACTACCTATCCATCAAGCATCTGCTGTGGGCTCCGCTCCATGTCTCCTCATTCCAGCACCCAGGGTGACAGATCAGCCACCACTTTGAATGTTGTTACTGTGGCAGAGGGAATTAACACGAGTAATTAAATGTTCCACGTCCACTTCCAAATCTCCTACAAAATGTCTCTGTGGCTCAAGCTAACCTGAAACACTGCAGGAAAGAGACTTCTGAAAAATAGTTGCAGTTTAGCTAAGCTGACACAATACACCAAATAGGTAAGGAAGAAAGAATACCAATCCTAGGCCGGGCGCGGTGGCTCACATCTATAATCCCAGCACTTTGGGAGGCCAAGGTGGGCAGATCACCTGGGGTCGGGAGTTCAAGACCAGCCTGACCAACATGGAGAAACCCTGTCTCTACTAAAAATACAAAATTAGCTGGACGTGGTGGTGCATGCCTATAAATCCCAGCTACCCAGGAGGCTGAGGCAGGAGAATCGCTTGAACCCAGGAGGCAGAGGTTGCAGTGAGCCAAGATCATGCCATCACACTCCAGCCTGGGTTGGAGTAGAGACGGGGTTTCACCAGGTTGGCCAGGCTGCTCTCGAACTCCTGACGTCAGGTGATCCGCCCGCCTTGGCCTCCCAAAGGGCTGGGATTACAGGTGTGAGCCACCACGCCCGGCCCTAATTTTTTTTAAATAAGGCTTCAAATAATTGCTTGGCCCTTCCCTCTCTTCCACCATGTGAAAACACAACAAGAAGGCACCATCTTGGAAACAGACAGCAAGCCCTCACTAGGCATGGAATCTGCTGGTGCCTTGGTCTTAAAGTTCCCAGATTCTAGAATTGTGAAAAATAAATTTCTGTTCTTTATAAATTATCCAGTCTTAGCTACTTTGTTAGAGAGCGCAGATGGACCAAGACATTCAATTAAAATACATTTTAGGCTGGGTACAGTGGTTCATGCCTGTAATCCCAGTGCTTTGGGAGGCTGAGGCAGGAGGATCACTTGATGCTGGGAGTTCGAGACCAGCCTGGGCAACATGATGAGATCCCCTCCACCATCTTCAAAAACACTTTTTTTTTTGAGACAGAGTCTTGCTCTGTTGCCCAGGCTGGAGTGCAGAGGCGTGATCTCGGCTCACTGCAAGCTCCGCCTCCCAGGTTCACACCATTCTCCTGCCTCAGCCTCCTGAGTAACTAGGACTACAGGCGTGTCCCTGCACTCGTGTAGCTGCCTGGTATCGTGATTTCATCTGGAGGGATAGACATGACCCAGATCAGCTATGGATGCTCTCTTGGGAGGCTGGCCTCTCTGGGCAACATGTCCAAAGCCTGATGGGCATTGCCAGCACTCCCCAAGCTAGTTTTAAAACCCAAATGTGCAACTTACCTTTTGGACCTAACCCGAATGCTTTCCTTTGTTGCCATGTTTTATTCCTGCTGTTACATAGCGGAGGGTGTAGGAGGCTTGAGTGGAAAGCTATAGCAGCCAGGGTGGATGGTGGTTTCCAGGGCACAGGCCCTATGCATTCTGTCATCGGAGCTGGACACAGAGGGTGGGACTGCTGCCCAGGACACACACCTGGGCGAACCACCTGTGCTGTGGTGCTCATTGTTCAACCTGCCTCTTATCTTTGAGCCTTTTGGCTTTTGAATCCTTCACTATGCTTAAGCCAACAAGATGGTAGGTGATATCTCTCTCCTAATCAGCGCTACCTCCTCCACCCACTAACTAGCAAATGTTGGGTCAGAGATAACAAAGAAAAAGAGGCGTAGCTCTCCAGAGGTATTTGCCCATGTACAAGTATGCTCTGGTAGAGGTTGGGCAGGTTTAGGGACTAGCAGGTGCCAAAAGGCTCCTGGGCAGCAAGAACTGGAAAACAAACTTGTTCTTTCTCCCTTCCTCTCCCTCCTCCTCTAGCTTGCCTCAACAATAGCCAGATATGAGAAAGCAGAGACGGACAATTTATTCCACATCACTCAAGCTCAGTCAAGTCAGGGAGAAAGCAGAGGAGTGCAAAGCTGGTCCAGCATCCTCCCTTTCTCATTCCTTGCAATGATGAGGACCAACCTTTAGGGCTGGGGGGAGGAGGAGGAGACGGGGTCAGAGGAATGGACAGAACTTGGTGCCAGGAGTTCAGAAAAGGTTACAGGTGTGTATCCTTCCGCTCAGGAGCCAGGACTCCCTCCTGAGTGATGGCGGTGTCTGTGATCATCTGTGCCCTTGGAGATTCTTCTACTGAGCCGAAACTGCTGCTGCAGGACACGGTGCCACTGGGGTGGCTCAGAATCGGACTCCAGAAACTTCTATGGTTGAAGTAGCAAAGGATCGCTGGGAAAGGATAGGGGAGAGGAAAGTTGTGACTGGGAGGTAAAGTGACAAGCAGGGTGAGGCCAAAGGGAAGATAAGACCCTAAAAATCTAACCCTGGGGATCGCTAGCCTCTTCCCTCCACACTTTCCCTAACCTAACTTTCCCATGTCCCTTCCTTCCCCCAGGGCCCTCTGGCCACTCACCGCAGCTGACATACAGGATAAGCACCAGCCAACCAATGAAATAGCTCCATCCGATGGGGATGGATACATTCCTCTCCACCTCAAAGATCCAGATGTTAATGGGAAACAGCATGAGGGTGGAGAAGATGAAGGTCACTAGGAGACAGGAAGCAGAGGGTCTCGTTGTCATGCAAGAGTCCCACAGGACCATGCACAGAGGGACTGGCCCCTGAGGGTCCATCACCATGCACAGAGGGACTGGCCCCTGAGGGTCCAGGAGTCAACCCCTCCATTTCTACCTCTCCTGTGACCAGGAAATGATGTAACTCGATTCTCGGCTCTGTTCTCCCACCACCCACAAAACCCCCACACCACCCCCAAAGAGGAGGGAGAAGTGCCTAGAAAGATGTGGGTTAGGAAAACAAAGGACCTTTTCCAGAGCTAAGAGGCACCTTCACAGAAGCTCAAGATGGTCCCGACCAAGCCGACAAAGGGTAATTTCTGAACAGCGGGCAGGTAGGGCAGGTGCAACCAGATGGTGAGGACGAGGCCCAACCCCAGGGTCAGGTTGAAGCTTAACTTAGCCACCTTAAACATAGGCTGATTTGTCCACAGCTTAAAACTGTCTGGGGAAAATGACAAACAAAAAGATCAACTAAGGATTTACAAAAGACAAAACATAAGAAAGAGCAAATACAAGAAAACGTACCGCCGGGCACGGCGACTCAGGCCTGTAATCCCAGCACGTTGGGAGGCCGAGGCAGGTGGATCACAAGGCCAGGAGTTCAAGACCAGCCTGGCCGACATAGTGAAACCCCGTGTCTACTAAAAATACAAAAATTAGCTGGGCATGGTGGTGTGTGCCTGTAGTCCCAGCTACTAGGGAGGCTGAGGCAGGAGAATCGCTTGAACCTGGGAGGCGGAGATTGCGGTGTGCCACTGCAATCCAGCCTGGTCAACAGAGCAAGACTCCGCCTACAAAAACAAACAAACAAAAAAAGACAGAAAGAAAATGTACAGGTCCATTAATAACCAGAGAAATGCACATTTGAAGTAAAATGAAATATTGCTTTCACTTCTTTTTTTTTTTTTTTTTTTTTTGAGACGGAGTCTCGCTCTGTCGCCCAGGCTGGAGTGCAGTGGCACGATCTCGGCTCACTACAAGCTCCGCCTCCCAGGTTCACGCCATTCTCCTGCCTCAGCCTCCTGAGTAGCTGGGACTACAGGTGCCGGCCACCACGCCCGGCTAATTTTAGTATTTTAGTATTTTTTTTAGTAGAGACGGGATTTCACCATGTTAGCCAGGATGGTCTCGATCTCCTGACCTCGTGTTCCGCCTGCCTCGGCCTCCCAAAGTGCTGGGATTACAGGCTGGGTACACCGCACCCAGCAGCTTTCACTTCACAAATAAACCAGGCTCCTTGATACAGAGATTGATTGATAATCTCAACCGCATGCAAATGAATACCTCGACAGAAAAAAAAAATGGACAGAGGACTTAAACTGCAGTTCTCCAAAGAAGGAGTACAAATGTCTGATCAACATATGAAACTCAACAAAAAGAATTGCTAATTAAATGTGATTTGTGAAAAACCATCGAGGCCGAGCACGGTGGCTCACACCCGTAATCCCAGCACTTTGGGAAGCTGAGGTGGGAGGATCTCTTGAGCCTAAGGGTTTGAGACCAGCCTGGACAACATAGGGAGGCCCTGTCTCTTTGAAAATATACAACTGGGGCCGGGTATGGAGGCTCATGCCTGTAATCCTAGCCCTTTGGGAGGCTGAGGTGGGCGGGTCACTTGAGATCAGGAGTTCAAGACCAGCCTGGCCAACATGGTGAAACCCCATCTGTACTAAAAATACACAAATGAGCGGGGCATGGTGGCATGCGCCTGTAATCCCAGCTACTGGGAGGCTGAGACAGGAGAATTGCTTGATCCCGGGAGGCCAAGTTTGCAGTGAGCTGAGATCGTACCACTGCACCCCAGCCTGGGGGACACAGCAAGATTCCATCACAAAAAAATAAAAAAGAATATATAAATACACACACACACACACACACACACACACACACACACTTGGCTGGGCACAGTGGCTCACACCTGTAATGCCAGCATTTTGGGAAGCCAAGGTGGGCGGATCACAAGGTCAGGAGATCAAGACCATCCTGGCCAACATGGTGAAACCCCGTCTCTACATACATATATATATATAAACTGTCAAATTAGCAAAGATCAAAATAAGATTGATAACATCTAGTATAGGAGAGTATATAGAGAAAAGAGGTCCTCTCGCACACTCTGGTGGGCAGCATTTGTGGAATGATCTGGCATACAAGATCCAGAAAATCTACATTCTTTTACCATACAATGCTTCTTCTTGGAATTTATGTTAAGGAATAATCAGATATCTGCAGCAAAATCTGGGTATAAGAATCTTCTTTGCAGAGGTATTAATATGTCGGCCAAGCATGCTGGCTCATGCCTGTAATCCCAGTACTTTGAGAGGCTGAAGTGGGAGGATCACTTGACGTCAGGAGTTTGAAACCAGCCTGGCCAACATGGTAAAAACCCTGTCTCTACTAAAAATACAAAAATTAGCCAGGTGTGGTGGCACCTGTCTGTAGTCTCAGCTACTGGGGAGGCTGAGGTGGGCGGATCACTTGAGCCCAGGAGGCAGGGGTTGCAGTGAGCCAAGATCACGCCACTGCACTCCAACCTGGGCAACAGAGTGAGACTCTGTCTCAAAAAAATAAATAAATAAATAAGTCCAATAGGCTCCTTGATTTACAAGAGATTTGTAAAATAAATTATACTATACCCATAAATTGGGTTATTGTGTGTTCATTTAAAATGGTGATAGGTGATAGACTAGGCACAATGGCTCACACCAGTAATTCCAACACTTTGGGAGGTGGAGGCAGGAGGATCACTTGAGCCCAGGAGTTGGAGACCAGCCTGGGCAGCATTGGAAGACCCTGGTCTCTACAAATTTAAAAAAAAAAAAAAAGTAGCCAGGCATGGTGGCATGCACCTGTGGTTCCAGCTACCCGGGAGCTTTGAAGTGGGAGGATCACTTGGGCCCAGGAGTTCGAGGCTGCAGTGCAATAAACTACAATCACACCACTGCACTCCATCCTGGGTGACAGAGTGAGACACTGTCTCAAAATAAAAATAAAAATAGGGCAGGGCGTGGTGGCTCAAGCCTGTAATCCCAGCACTTTGGGAGGCTGAGACGGGCGGATCACGAGGTCAGGAGATCGAGACCATCCTGGCTAACACGGTGAAACCCCGTCTCTACTAACAAAATACAAAATCTAGCCGGGCGAGGTGGCGGGCGCCTGTAGTCCCAGCTACTCAGGAGGCTGAGGCAGGAGAATGGCGTGAACCCGGGAGGCGGAGATTGCAGTGAGCTGAGATCCGGCCACTGCACTCCAGCCCGGGCGACAGAGCGAGACTCCGTCTCAAAAAAAAAAATAAATAAATAAAAAATAAAATAAAAAAATAAAATAAATAAAATAGATGCTTGTCTCTG
>NW_016814433.1:3854220-3858262 GCF_001698545.2 Rhinopithecus bieti | reverse complement strand
TTTCTTGAGATGGAGTCTCGCTCTGTCGCCCAGGCTGGAGTGCAGTGGCACGATCTCAGCTCACTGCCAGCTCTGCCTCCTGGGTTCACACCATTCTCCTGCCTCAGCCTCCCGAATAGCTGGGACTACAGGCGCCCACCACCACGCCCGGCTAATTTTTTGTATTTTTAGTAGAGACGGGGTTTCACCGTGTTAGCCAGGATGGTCTTGATCTCCCGACCTCGTTATCCACCCACCTTGGCCTCCCAAAGTGCTGGGATTATGGGTGTGAGCCACCACGCCCGGCCACTAATTTTTCAATTGTTTGTAGAGATGGGGTCTTGATATGTTACCCAGTCTGGTCTCAAACTCCTGACCTCTGCCAGGCATGGTGGCTCACACCTGTAATCCCAGCACTTTGGGTGGCCAAGGTGGGTGGATCACCTGAGGTCGGGAGTTCGAGACCATCCTGACCAACATGGAGAAACCCCGTCTCTACTAAAAATACACAATTGGCTGGGCATGGTGGCGTGTGCCTGTAATCCCAGCTACTCGGGAGGCTGAGGGAGGAGAATTGCTTGAACCCAGGAGGCGGAGGTTTTGGTGAACCGAGATCGCGCCATTGCTCTCCAGCCTGGGCAATAAGAGTGAAACTTAGTCTCCAAAAAAAAAAAAAAAAAAAAATCCTGCCCTCATGAGATCTTCCCCGCTTGGCCTCCCAAAGCATTGGGATTACAGGCATGAGCCACCGCACCTGGCCCATGGCTCCAGCTCTAACTCTTTCTGGAAATCCTGTTTCTCAGGCCACAGCCCAGAACTGTGGATCTGACGCCTCCCTCCAGCTTCTGCCCCCCTTTACATATGAGCAATGGTCTGGGAGAGGCCCTCCTGTGGTTTACATGTGGTTAATTTGTCCTCACCAAACCTCACGTTGAAATGTGCTCCCCAGTGTGGTGGTGATGGGAGGTGAGAGGGCCGAGTGGGTGGTGTTCAGGTCATGGGGGCAGATGCCTTGTGAAGGGATTAACGCCTTCCCTGAGACCTCGCTCCATTAGTTCCCCACAATAGCTGGTTGTTAAAAAGAACTTGGAACAGTTACCAAGCAAAAGGGCTCACTGCCCGATGTGCATAGAAGCCAATACTAGGGCACTAGGTTTTGAGAAAAGAAAAGCTTTATTGTGAGTTGACCCACAGGGATATGGGAATCCAGCTCAAATCTGCTCCCTTTGCTGGCCTTAAGACAGTCCTTCCATGAGAAAAGGTTTAGGGGGTGGATTCTGGGACTAGCAGGTGATTGGTGAAAGAAAGGAGAAGTCTAGAAAGTCCTTAACTATGTCCAGTTATCTCTGCAAGCTTCTTCATGGGCTGCATGTGCAAATTTGGTGGCGTTAGTATGAAACATCAGGTGGAAATTCGGGCTGCGATATCAGCAAGCTCGTTCTGTGCAGATTGCAGTCAGCTATACGGGTTCCCACGGATTTCAGCCAGTTCTGTTGTAAGCAAAGGGAGTTTCAGGATTTCAGCAAGCTCTTTCTTGGCTACCATCCTGTAAACTCGAAAATGTCCGTTAATCACTGGTTTATTTAACTCTTTGGGGCACAGTTTCAGCTCCTCCCTTACCTTGTGATCTCTGCGCAAGCCAGCTCCCCTTCGCCCTCCGCCATAAGTGGAAGCAGCCTGACATCCTTAACAGACGCCCAATCTTGAGCTTTCTGGCCATCAGAATTGTGAGCCAATTAGCCCTTTTTTCTTTTCTTTTTTTTTTTTCTTTATGAATTATTCAACCTCAAGTATTCTGTTATAGCAACACAAAATGGACTAGGACAGTCCCCTTTTCTCTTCCTATTTCCTCTGCCCTAACCCCAACCCCAAATGCTCACTGATGGAGCAGGGGGAGGGAGCAGGAGCTTGTCCCCAGGAAAAGATCCTCCCTCCATTGTTCTTTGGAAATGTCTTGCAAAGATGTCATCGAGCTTCCCACTGCTTTCCCCAACCCTTCACTCCCTCCCAGCTCTGCTCACTGCTAGTCAATCATCACCAATTCCTTTCCTCTTCTTTTGACTTTTCTTTTTCCTTTCTTTTTTTCTCAGCACCAGAAAGAGGAGGACGTAGGATGAGAACGGGTCCTGGGGATATCATGCCTTCTGAGAAGATTATTATAATTATTTTTATTGATGATTGATTGCTTGAAACGGTCTTCCTTCATCACCCAGGACAGAGGGAGTCTCTGTCTCAAAAAAAAAAAAAAAAAAAAAGAACATAGCTTTTGGGGTCCAACAGGCGAAGCTATGAAAAATGGGTCTTCCCCCCCGCTTTTTTTTTGAGTTGGAGTCGCTCTTGTTGTCCAGGCTAGAGTGCAGTGGCGCCATCTTGGTCAGCTAAGTGCAACCTCCACCTCCTGGGTTCAAGTGATTCTCCTGCCTCAGCGTCCCAAGTAGCTGGGATTACAGGCATGCACCACCATGCCCGCCTAATTTTTTGTATTTTGTAGAGACAGGACTTCACCATGTTGGTCAGGCCGGTCTCAAACTCCTGACCTCAGGTGATCCACCCATTTCAGCCTCCCAAAACCTTGGGATTACAGGCATGTGCCACTACACGCGGCCAGGTGTTCCTCTTAATAGCCCTGTGAACCTGGATGTCATATATTTTTCGTATGCCTCAGTTTACTCATCTGTAACACAGGAATGATATTTTTCTCATAGACTTGGTAAGAGTGCTGAATGAGATAATGATCAAAAAGCACTCACTACTTCATAGTAAATTCCTGGCAACTGGTAATTATATTGTTAAATTATCATTTTAATTATTTTTACAGTCTTTCACTAGCAAACAGGGAAGGAGCAAAAACGCAGAAGATAATTCCTGGCAAGCATCCTTGCCAGTCAGTGGCATCCGCAAATCCTGGAATAGATTAACTCTCCTTGTAAGCAAAAGGAGAATGAACTATGAATCCTGATGTCACCTGTGCAGTGGGACCTCAGGAATGGTTGGAAGTTGAAATTCAAAGCCTGTGAGGGCGCTTCCTCTGGCTCTGGTCTCTGCCCCTCCCTGGGCATCTTTCTCTGTCTCTGCAGACCAGCCTCTTCCTCTGCTCTGGCCCACATGGTAGGAAACATGGCCTTCACACTCCAAGCTGTGTATCAGACACCTCCAGCTGCTGGAGGGGAGACCTCTCAGTCCCACGTCCAAGCATTCTCTGACCTTACCAGGGACGAGTGCCATCCTTAGAACAAGCAGTCACAGTTGGGGCACTGGGTCAGAAGACAGAATCTTTTTTTTTTTTTTTTTTTTTTTTTTGAGACAGAGTCTCGCTCTGTCCCCAGGCTGGAGTGCAGTGGCGTGATCTCGGCTCACTGCAAGCTCCACCTCCCAGGTTCACACCATTCTCCTGCCTCAGCCTCCCAAGTAGCTGGGACTACAGGCGCCTGCACTAATTTTTTGTATTTTTAGTAGAGACGGGTTTTCACTGTGTTAGCCAGGATGGTCTCGATCTCCTGACCTCGTGATCCACCCACCTCGGCCTCCCAGAGTGCTGGAGAAGCGGACAGCACTGGGAGAGGGGGTGGCCCGCTGAGAATGTCATTTACACAGAGCCAGCGTCCTCAGGATTGGGTTTCCTCCCTTGAATGCTGTTTAGTTTTTAAGTTTTTCCTGGAGTTTCTTTTTTTTTTTTTGAGACAAAGTCTCGCTCTATCGCCTAGTCTGGAGTGCAGTGGTGTGATCTCGGCTCACTGCAACCTCCGCCTCCCGGGTTCAAGTGATTCTCCTGCCTGAGCCTCCCAAGTAGCTGGGATTACAGGTACCCGCCACTATGCCCAGCTAATTTTTTGTATTTTTAGTAGAGACGGGGTTTCACCTTGTTGGCCAGGTGGGTCTCAAACTCCTGACCTCGTGATTCACCTGCCTCGGCCTCCCAAAGTGCTGGGATTACAGGCATAAGCCACTGCACCCGGCTTTTTCCTTGAGTTTCTAAGGGTTTTTAATAATAAGCATTTCTCGGCCGGGTGTGGTGGCTCAAGCCTGTAATCCCAGCACTTTGGGAGGCTGAGACAGGCGGATC
>NW_016814433.1:3843991-3852215 GCF_001698545.2 Rhinopithecus bieti | reverse complement strand
TTTTTTTTTTGAGACAAATCTCGCTTTGTCACCTAGGCTGGAGTGTAGCCGAACTCCTGGGCTCAAGCAATCTTCCCACTTTGGCCTCCTGAGTAGCACAGGTGTGGTGCACCTGGGCTCAAGCGATCTTCCCGCCTTGGCCTTCCAAAGTGCTAGGATTACAGGCACAAGCTACTGTGCCTAGCCAGGTATTTATTATATTATAATCATTTACAACTAACATAGATTTCATATCATCTTGTGAATGTATCAAACATTGTTTTTCAGAAGGTCATTACAAATAGTTCAAGAAAGGAAATGTAATCTAAGTGATTACTAGCTCTGCAACAAAAGATATTTATATAGTCACAATGTATAAGGTAAACACTGTTCATTGCCTTTCAACTCTTAGAATCAACAGATGGACAAAGCAAGGAAGACTTAATTATAGCCACAAAAGTAAACGTAACTGTCATCAGCCTTGATGTTGCACCAGCAAAAGCCTAGAAGAGGTAAACTGAAAGGTGGAAGGACGAGAAGAGAACTGAAGGGAAGCTGTCCACTAGTAACAGAGAGAATTGACAGAGAAATCCCCTAGCTTCCTTGCTCCTAGGTTGGGATATCTCTAACACATGTCCTACATCAGGAGCTGACAAACTTTTTCTGTAAAATAATCCAGATAATAGGCCAGGCACGGTGGCTCATGCCTGTAATCCCAATGCTTTGGGAGGCCAAAGTGGGCAGATCACGAAGTCAGGAGTTTGAGACCAGCTCAGCCAACATGGTGAAACCCTGTCTCTACTGAAAACACACACACGCCAAAAAAAAAAAAAATAGCCGGACGTGGTGACTCACACCTGTAATCCCAGCTATTCAGAAGACTGAGGCAGGGGAATTGCTTGAACCCGGGAGGCAGAGATTGCAGTGAGCAGAGATCACATCACTGCACTCCAGCCTGGGAGTCAGAGCGAGACTCTCTCAAAAACAAACAAAAAAAAAAGTTAAAAATAAAGAAGTAAATACTTTAGGCTTTGTGAGTCATACAGTCTCTATCACAACTATTCCGCTTGGCTATTATCCTGTGAAAGCAGCCACAGATCATATATAATTGAATAGGAGCAGCTGTTCTGATAAAACTTTATTTTATGACACAGGCCAGTTTGCTCAACCCTGCTCTATGCTGTCCCCCAGAGTTCCCCAGTGGGATCAATCTCTAGTTGCTCATAGTAGGAACTGGTTTTGTACCCCACCTTATTGGCTTTCTTCCCTTCCCCATCTCAGTTTCTTACACCTTTACTATTGTATCACGGGGTCACCTCCCGGTTAACTACCTGTTCTCAAATCTTTGTCTCAGGGTCTGCTTCTGGCAGAACCCAAATGAACACAGGTAAGAACTGTTATTATCAGTGTTTTTTTGTTTGTTTGTTTTTGGTTTTGGTTTTTTTGAGACAGAGTCTCACTCTGTCGCCCAGGCTGCAGTGCAGTGGCACGATCTCAGTTCACTGCAAACTCCGCCTCCTGGGTTCACGCCATTCTCCTGCCTCAGCCTCCCAAGTAGCTGGGACTACAGGCGCCCGCCACCACGCCCAGCTAATTTTTTGTATTTTTAGTAGAAACGGAGTTTCACCATATAGCCAGGATGGTCTCGATCTCCTGACCTCGTGATCCGTCCTCCTCAGCCTCCCACAGTGCTGGGATTACAGGCGTGAGCCACCACGCCTGGCCTATTATCAGTGTTTTTCAGCAGAAAAAACTGAGGCACACAGAGGCTAAGTCATTTGCTCTAAGTCACAGAGCCAGCATTTGAACTGGCCAGTCTCACTCAGATATATTCAAAACATCCTGGAAAATCAGCAGAGTAGGGTAGGTGGCCAGTGGTCAGAGGAGTGGGGATCTCCGCCAGCATGAAAAGAATGCCCCAGAGTAGTGGAGAGGACAGAGGCAGACATGGACTTGACCCTTGCAGCACCATCAGGGAGGCCGCCAACACCAGGAAATGATGACTGCAGGGCATCTAGGCATACAGGAACTTGGGCAGCTTCCCAAAATAGTCTTCTCATGGCCCAAACATGACACGGAAGCAGCTGAGAGCCACCAGATCTAAACAGACCTCATGACCAGGCGTGGTGGCTGACACCTGTAATCCCAGCACTTTGGGAGGCCGAGGCGAGCAGATCACCTGAGGTCAGGAGTTGGAGACCAGCCTGGCCAACATGGTAAAACTCCATCTATACTAAAAATACAAAAAAAAAAAAAAAAAAAAAAAATACCCAGGGGTGGTGGCTCACACCTGTATTTCCAGCTACTCGGGAGGCTGAAGCAGGAGAATCACTTGGACCCAGGAGGCAGAGGTTGTAGTAAGCCAAGATTGCACCATTGCACTCCTGCCTGGGTGACAAGAGTGAAACTCCGTCTCAAAAACAACAACAGAAAACAATTTCTTTTTTTTTTTCTTTCATGCTTAAAGGCAAATGTATTCAGTTCCTTTCCATGCAGCACACAATAAGGTTATCTATGTGCTTATTTAGAAAACAATTTCTAACCTATAACGCCTCTGTTTCCTTCTTCTCTGCTACTCCTAAATTTTTACATGTGTTCTGTTCAAACAGCCTAGACTACAAGGAACATTTCTTAATGCAGATCCCAAATTTCCAGTGGTCTAGGGATGGACACTGATTGGCCCAGCTTGGAGAAGTTGTAGACTCTTAGACAACCAATCAGCCTTGGGGAGAGGTGAGAGCCAAGTAGCAGAATATGGCTCCTGGGAATCCATCCCTGGGTGGGATGGAGTCTTCAGGAAGAAGGTTGGGTGGGTTACCCAGTAAGCGTCCTATGGAGTGAGAACTCCATGTGAGGGAACCATCCTTCAAGGCTGAGCTCACATGCCATCCTCTGGATGAGGGCTTCCCTAACCCCGACCATTGAATTTACCTATCTCTACAATTGTCCCTACAATTCCCAAGCACATTCGATCTATATTAATCTACATGGTCGTGGCCAGGTGCGGTGGCTCATGCCTGTAACCCCAGCACTTTGGAAGGCTGAAGCAGATGGATTGCTTGAGGCAGGAGTTCGAGACCACCCTGACCAACATAGCAAAACCCTGTCTCTACTAAAAATACAAAAATCAGCTGGGCATGATGGCATGCACCTGTAATCCCAGCTTCTTGGGAGACTGAGGCAGGAGGATTGCTTGAACCCGAGAGGCAGAGGTTGCAGCGAGCCAAGATTGCACCACTGCCCTTCAACCTGGGTAACAGAACAAGACTTGGTCAAAAAAAAAAGCCGTAGTCTGGAGACAGCCCAGGTTCAGCTGTAGAAGTTAAACAAGCCAAAGGTTCACTTTCCCAACTATTGATCTAATTACGTGACCTAGGATCAACCAAACAGACACAGTGTCCCTGGACTTAAACTTGGGAGCCAGTGACACAAAGCAGGGACAGAGGAGAGTCTATTTTACAGTGGTGACAGCAGGTGGGCCAGGAGTAGCACTGTCAGCGGTATAAGCAGCAGCATCTGTTGTGAGCATTCCTGGCACAGCGGGCTTTGTTGTCATGCTGACCAGGACACCCAGTGACGGGGGTTGAAGGTCGTGTGAATCTACCATGCGTGCTTGACAGACCAGTTCTGTGGAGTGCTTTTTGTGGTAGCTTGGGCTGTGTTACCTCCCACACTCCTGCCTGTTCTATAGGCTTGATTCTCCAGCTTTCCTGGAGACTCGGTGACTATCCAATATCCTGTCCGCAAACTCCATTTTCTACAAACATCATCAAAGTCGTATTCTGCTGCTTATAATCCAGACTGATCCATTTTTCCTTTTGGGAAGTGCTCCTCCATCCTCATTTTAATAATATGTATTAGGAAGAAGCATTTATTTCCCATTCATATTTCCAGGTAGATAGGTGAAAACCCCTAACTTCTCTCCCTATTTCTTCTTCATTCCTCCTCCAAAGAAGATGGAGCACCTTATCTGATTGGTGAATGCAGCAGTCAGGATAGGCAAGGTTATGCTGTGGTAACAAGCAACTGCAAAATCTCAGTTGCTTAAAACAGCAAAGATTTCTTTGTTGCTCAAACTCTATGTCACTGTTTGTTGTCTCAGGGCTCCTCTCCATGTCGTCCTCATTCCGGAGCGTAGGATAATGAAGCAGGTACCACCTGGACCACTAACTGTTACCATGTCAAATGGAAAAAGAGTTTGTGCAGCCAATCAAGCACAGGCTCTTAAAGCTCCCAGCTGGAGGTGATAAACATCACAACTAATGACATGTAACTGGCTAAAGCAAGTCACATGCCTGCACTTTACTCAGAGGGAGCCCACCATGTTCCCAGAGGAAGAAATGCAGCTATTTCATTAATGGGACAAATAATTAACACAGTGGGTTTGGGATGAAGGGATGTGTGGTGGTTCAGCTTCATCTGGGTTCTCTTTTGGCAACCTGCTCACCTGGGACGGGCATGTGTTCCTGTCTGCTCTTGGTCACACAGTAAAACTCCCCAGGACTAGGCGATCAAGGGTGAATTTTTTTTTTTTTCGAGATGGAGTTTTGTTCTGTTGCCCAGGTTGGAGGGCAATGGGGTGATCTCGGCTCCCCACAACCTCTGCCTCCCGAGTTCAAGAGATTATCCTGCCTCAGCCTCCTGAATAGCTGGGATTACAGGCATGCGCCACCACGTCCAGGTAATTTTGTACTTTTAGTAGAGATGGGGTTTCTCCATGTTGGTCAGGCTGGTCTCGAACTCCTGACCTCCCGCCTCGGCCTCCCAAAGTGCTGGGATTGCAGGCGGGAGTCACAGAGCCCAGCAAGAGTGAATTATTAAAAAGCCAATTTAACCAGAAAAAATAAAGCCACATTTACAAACATCTTTACCAGTAATAATGGTACTATTGTGATCTACATATGCTTGTCTTCTATTGGTTGATGCCTAAAAACTCATCGCTGTGGTTCCAGTGAGGGCTGCAAAGTGGTGAACACGTGACCCAAACTCAAAATGATTGAGGCAAGGCCAAGCGCACAGTGGCTCACACCTGTAATCTCAGCACTTTAGTAGGCCAAGGCAGGCAGATCACCTGAGGTCAGGAGTTCGAGACCAGCCTGACCAACATGGTGAAACCCCCATCTCTACTAAAAATACAAAAATTAGCTAGGCATGATGGCGCACGCCTGTCCTCCCAGCTACTTGGGAGGATGAGGCAGGAGAATCGCTTGAACCCAAGAGGCAGAGGTTGCAGTGAGCTGAGATTTCACCACTGCACTCCAGCCTGGACAACAGAGCAAGATCCATCTCAAAAAAAAAAAAAGATTGACCCAAGCTAGATCCTTCTAGAGTTATTCCCTGGGACTTTGTAATTGAAGTCAAGTGCAAAGTCAGTGGTGAAACTATGAGGCTGAACTCTGAGTCTATGAGAAATTCCTTTCATTCTGGGGTTATCCCCACTCCTCTGCCCACTGACCCCGCCCCACCCTGCTGATTCTCAGAGTATTATTTCAGAATCTACATTCAAATAATGCTTTGAATATTATATTCGAAGTATTAGAGTCACTTAACTAATACTTTGTGAAACCCACATATATGTATGTGTGAATATATCTGTATGTGTATGCACATATATAATGATATGTAGATGCATATATATACACACATATATATGTTATCCATTAATCATAAATAAGTACTACTATACTAATAACTTTAAACATTTACAATAATATATTTTATAAAGGGCATGATAAGAGTAGAAATATGGGGCTGGGCCTGGTGGCTAACACCTGTAATCCCAGCACTTTGGGAGGCTGAGGTGGGCAGATCACCTGAGGTCAGGAGTTCAAGACCAACCTAACCAATATGGTGAAACCCCGTCTCTTCTAAAAATACAAAAATTAGCCAGGCATGGTGGCACATGCCTGTAATCCCAGCTACTCAGGAAGCTGAGGCAGGAGAATCACTTGAACCCAGGAGGCGAAGGTTGCAGTGAGCCAAGATCATGCCACTGCACGCCAGCCTGGACAACAGAGCAAGATGCTGTCTCAAAATAAAAAGATTAAAAATATGGAATGTTGCTAAATATTTATTTCTCGCCCCCATGGATCATCATATATATGCTGCTTCAGAACACTTTGAATATATCCAGAATTCTCGAGTGAGACTGCCAGATGCAAATGCTATCTTTGCCAATTGCTAGCTCTGTGAACCTGAAATACTTAATGTCTTTGTGCCTCAGTTTCTTCTGAGAGAATGAAACCAACATGCACCATTCTGTATTTTCACTCTGGTATTCTTTTATTTGTTTTTTCCTTAGAATTGTCCATGTCAATCTGTCATGATTTTACTCTCACAAAGACAAAATCAAAAATCATTAACACAGCTTTTCTTTCAGCAGGATAATGGCGGTATTTAGTATTTCACAAAATGAAGCACCGTAATTGCAGCTTGCTTTTTCACTCTGACGTTCTAAATGCCCAATCTAGTCCTTTTTTTTTTTTTTTTTTTTTTGAGACAGAGTTTCACTCTTGTTGCCCAGGCTGGAGCGCAATGGTGCGATCTTGCCTCACTGCAAACTCCGCCCTCTGGGTTCAAGCGATTCTCCTGCCTCAGCCTCCCAAGTAGCTGGGATTGCAGGCATGTGCCACCACACACAGCTAATTTTGTATTTTAGTAGAGATGGGGTTTCACCATATTGGTCAGGCTGGTCTCGAACTCCTGACCTCAAGTGATCCACCCGCCTCAGCCTCCCAAAGTGCTGGGATTACAGGCGTGAGCCACCGCGCCCTGTCTGGTCTTGTCTTAACTAAAATGGCAAGCCATCATGAGGACCAAATTGAAGCAACTTTGGCAAAATTACATATTGTAACAAGCAGGCAGACTTGAAGTGGACCTGCCCACCTCAGATTTGCATCCTACCATTTGGGAATTCATTGCATGATCCACAGAGTCTGAACAGGAAGGCAGACAGGAGAGGAAGAGCCGACAGTGAGATAAATGGCCTCTCTAGAATAGCTAAGAGTACAATTGTATGGATTATCTGAATCAGTTAGGACTCTGTAGCTAATAAAAGAAAGGAGATTCAAACTGGTTTAAGGGATAAAGGGAATTTAATGACCTACAGAACTGAAAAATCAAGGCTGGTCTCAGTGGCTCATGCCTGTAATCCCAGCACTTTGTGAGGCTGAGGTGGGCAGATCGCCTGAGGTCAGGAGTTCGAGACCAGCCTGGCCAACATGGTGAAACCTCGTCTCTACTAAAAATACAAAAATTAACCTGGTATGATCGCAGGCGCCTGCAATCCCAGCTACTCAGGAGGCTGAGACAACAGAATCACTTGAACCCGCGAGGCGGAGGTTGCAGTCAGCCAAGATCTCGCCGTTACACTCCAGCCTGGGCGACAGAGTGTGACTCCCTCTTAAAAAAAAAAAAAAGCTAGGCATGGTGGCACATGCCTGTAGTCCCAGCTACTAGAGAGGCTGAAGCATGAGAATAGCTTGAACCCAGGAGGTAGAGGGTTGCAGTGAGCCGAGATCATGCCACTTCATTCCAGCCTGGGCAACAGAGAGAGACCCTGTCTCAAACAAACAAACAAAAATAACTGAAAAATCAAGATATAAGCTTCAGATGAGACTTGATCCTGGAACTCAAGTGATGATAACAAGGACCTGGCTTTTCCCTTGTCTCTCCATTTCCAGTTTTGTGGTGTTGGCTCCTTCATCAGGCTGTAATCCAGCTGCCTCCCCAGCAACTCCAAACTGCCTCTCACTGCACTAAAATGGCAGCCACTGATCCAGACCTTATATCCTCACACCACAATGCCCAAGGAAAGAGAGAATGGCTCATTCAAGTGGCTCTTGGGTGGGTCTGGAATTAACTGTCTCTGAACTCTTTGGTCCAAATTGGGACACACACCCATTTCGACCCAATCACGGTAACCAAGGGTTGTCTTAAATCAAGGAAGAGTAACTGGGCTCAGTGCCTCGCCTGTAATCCCAGCACTTTGGGAAGCCAAGAGGGGGCAGATCACGAGGTCAGAAGTTCGAAACCAGCCTGGCCAATATGGTGAAGCCCCGTCTCTACTAAAAATACAAAAAATTCGCCGAGTGTTGTGGTGCACGCCTGTAGTCCCAGCTAGTCGAGAGACTGAGGCAGGAGAATCCCTTGAACAGCAGCAGGCAAAGGTTGCGGTAAGCCGAGATCACGTCAGGCCTCTGCACTCTAGACTGGGCGATAGTGTGAGACTCTGTCTCAAAAAAAA
>NW_016814433.1:3824143-3843790 GCF_001698545.2 Rhinopithecus bieti | reverse complement strand
AAAAAAAAAAAAAAAAAAAAAAAAAAAACCTCAGGGTCACTTTGAAATCCAATTTTAGTCAGTATTTTGTATTCTTTATTTTAAGGTTCCCAAAAAGTCTGGATTCAACCCCAACGCTTTCTCAGAGGGCAGCTTCAGGTTTCTAACGGTGGATGGAGTGGGAGAGGCTTCAGTCAGCAGTGGTTGTAGGGAAGTTCGGGCGCAGCCCACGGCTCCATGCCCTGGGGCGGGGGCACGTGCAGGCACCAGCTTGAAAAACTCCATCGGGCGCGGAGCTGACCCACTCGGCTCCGAAGCCAACCCTAGTCGGATCAAGCAGCTGAACGCAGGCCCTGGGACCTGGTGATGGCCGTTGCGACCTCGAGAGTTCTGCGGGTGGGTGGGAAGGAGGAGTGGCGCGCTGAGGGGGGCGTCGGGCAGTGTTCTGGACAGCAGGAGTCAGTGCCTCAACTTCCCCAGGATTCTTCCGTGGGAGCAGCCCACTCCCACACTCCGCCCCGCGTGGGAGACGAGCCCTGAGAACCAGAAGACACACCAGGCCAGGAGACTCCAGAGCCCTGCCAGAAGACTTGCTGAGACCCCACTGAAGGTAGCCCTATGGCCGCGCTGAGCTCACGCACTGAGTCCGGGTCTCCCGCAGAGAGCCAGGCACAGCCCCTGCAGGAGGGGCGGGGGCGGGGCGGGGGCGGGGCCCAAAGCTGGGCGTGGCCACGCCCCAGAGGATGAGTGGAGCCCCGCTAGAGTCGGGGGGTCTTCGAGGAGCTCCAGCGCTCTGCTCCCCTTGGTGTCGCCGAGGCTGCTGGGGGGTGGTGAGACCGTGGCTTGGAGAGGACGTGCTGGGAAGCTGGGTCTGGAACCCGCCAGGCTTGCGGTGGAACTGTCGCGGGAGAGGCACTGCTGCACCGGGACGGTGGGCTGGTGGGCTGGCCACTCTGGAGAACCTGAGCCTGCAGTTACCTCTGTAGCTGAACCTGCGAGTATGGAGGGAGGAAAGAGAAGCTTTCCGGGATGGCCAGAGAGCAAGCCAGGCTGAAGGGCTCCGGAAAGGCTCACAGGAAGTGGGCTGGAGGGTTCCTTGCGGGTGGAAGGAGGAGGAGAGAGCTAGTGAGCAGGCTTGGGGGACTGGGGCGTGGGGGAAAGAGGGCGAGGCTCCTCTCTTTCCTCTGTTGCTTGTGGGCGTGGTTGCAACCCCCACCCCCGCTTGTCTGCGATGTCGGCCACAAAGATGTTGACCCGGAGCCCAAGGCCAGTGCAAAGAGAGGCCCGTGCCCTTTACTTTCTGCCTTATCTTGTAGGAAAAGAAAAACTTTTTATCCGAGGAAGGCAAGCCTTTTAAAATTATCAGGCCCATGGAGAGGATCGCTTGAGCCCAGGAGTTCCAGACCAGCCTGGGCAACATGGCGAAATGCCGTCTCTACAAAAAATACAGAAATCAGTCGGGTGTGGTGGCTACTGTCTGTGGTCCCAGCTACTCAGGAAGCTGAGGCAGGAGGATCGCTTGAGCCCAGGAGGTCGAGGCTGCAGTGAACCAAGATCGTGCCACTGCACTCTGGGCTGGGTGACAAAGCCAAACTTTGTGACCAAAAAAAAAAAAAAAAAAAAAATCAGGGCCAGAGAGGAATTAAAATGAGACAACAGTGACATCCGATTACCCCCTTTGAGCTATGTGTTCATCTCTTGAACTGCTTGCACTGGCTTGCTATTGCCATAAGTAGCTATAAATTAACCTAGTAATGCCACACTGGATACTATAACCCACCCCCTATAGCTTAACAGTATATAGCCAATCACTAATCAATGAGGTTCCTTTAAACCAATGAGAATTCATAACAACTTTGTATCAGCCCACTCCCTGTCCCCCATTTTTGCCTTTGAAAACCTGCTTGTAACAAAGCCCTAATAGAGCTCATATCCAAGGTTACTTGGGTCTGAGTCTTCCTGGCAGCTGTCCTCCCTTTGTTTTTTGTTTGTCCGGTTTTTTTTTTTTTTTTTTTTTTTTTTTTTTTTTTTTTTTTTTTTTTTGAGACAGAGTCTTACCCAGTGCCCAGGCTGGAGTGCAGTGGCGCAATCTCGGCTCACTGCAACCTCCGCCTCCCGAGTTCAAGCGATTCTCCTGCCTCAGCCTCCCAAGTAGCTGGGACTATAGGCGCCCGCCACCAAGACCGGCTAAGTTTTTTGTATTTTTTAGTAGAGACGAGGTTTCACCGTGTTAGCCAGGATGGTCTCGATCTCCTTACCTTGTGATCCGCCCGCCTCGGCCTCCCAAAGTCGTTTTTTGTTTTTTGAGACAGAGTCTTGCTCTTGTCACCCAGGCTGGAGGGCAATGAAGCGATCTCAGCTCACTGCAACCTCCGCCTCCCGCGTTCAAGCGATCCTCCTGCCTCAGCCTCCTGAGTGGCTGGGATTACAGGCAGGCACAATGACACCCGGCTAATTTTTCATATTTTTAGTAAAGACGGGATTTCACCATGTTGGCCAAGCTGGTCTTGAAGTCATGACCTCAGATGATCCACCTGCCTCAGCCTCCCAAAGTGCTGGGATTATAGGCTTGAGCCACTACGCCTGGCCCCCTTGGGCTCAAGTAAACTCTTTGAGTCATATTTTGTGCCTCAGCTTCTTTTAGGTTGACAATTGACTCCCAGAATATGGAGTCTTCAGCTATGAGGAGCAGGGCCATGGGTGAAGAGTGCCCACACTGACTCAAAGAGAGGTCCCCAGCTGGGGCCCAGCTTTCCCACCCTGTCCCCTCAGGAATCTCTCCCCTGGGACGCCTGTGCCTTTCCTGAGCCTGTGGAAATGTTGGTTTCCTCCACCTCCCCAGCATGATAGACTGTGAGGGAATAGGGTGATAGTGGCTCTAGAACTCCCCAGCTGACTCAGTGAACCTCTCTGTACTACCCCCACCAGCATGCCTGGAACCCAAACAGGGCACAGCTGAGAGGCTTCTCCCATGGGCCCTCCTACGCCGCCAGTGAGGAAGTTGCAGGAGGCAACCCAGAGGGGCAGGAAGAACACAGGAGGGAGGGGACGCTGTACTCCCATAGCAGAGATGCCTGAGGGAGAGGGAGGGAGACAATTCGGGATGAGCTGAGTTACCTCCTGCCACCTGTCCTGTAACACCCCCCATCAGTCTCCCTCTTCTGTCCTCCTTACACCATCCCCATCTTGGGTCTATCCACACTCTCCTTGCTGTGGTCCTCATTCCCCGACATCCGCCCCTTTCCCATATAGCTGTGTTTCATGCCCTTCGGCCCCCTTGGACAGGCCAGCAGGATGCAGACTCCTCCAGGACAAACACACTCAGATCACCCCAAAATGGAAAGCGGGATCTGAGATAACAGAAACCAACTCCTAAAAGTCAGAAAACATGGCAATCCCCTCCCTTCCTGTCTTCTCAGTCTCTTTTGGAACATATGGTTGTATTGTATGCACCTTTTTGTCTCCAAAGTAACCCTTACCTGGTCCACATCTCCCTATTATCCCACCATCAGAACATCTGAATTGGAGCATGGGGGCTTCCTTAGTGGCAGGACTCTAGTAGGGGATGAGGAGCCAGGAGAGAAGGTGTATGGGGTACATGTCTGCCCCAGATGTCTGTCTTTCTGAGTAGCCCAGTGTGTCTCCATCTTATGCCAAAGAGGGAGGGAGACCTGGGTGGGGAGGGACTCCCCCTACCAGGACACTTGAAGGGTCAGGTGCACCAATTCCCATCCCCACTACCACTACCTTCTGTTCCTGGGCTATTGTCCCCTGTTGCCTCCATTCGAATGCTCTTTCCCCAGATCTTCCCAGGGCTACTTCCTCTGGAAGTCATCTGGGTCTCAGTTCAAATGTCATATCTTCCAAGATCTTCCCTAAAGCCACCACCCTCCCCCCAAAAAACACACACACAACATTCTATGCCACAGCCCTTGCTGTATTTTCTGCTTACTGCTTACTGATTTTATCTTACTGCTGGTTTTTTTTTGGGGGGGGGGGTTGTATTATTTTGTTTTTTAGATGGAGTTTCGCTCTTGTTGCCCAGGCTGGAGTACAATGGTGCCATCTCGGCTCACCGCAAACTCTGCCTCCCGGGTTCAAGTGATTCTCCTGCCTCAGCTTCCCAAGTAACTGGGATTACAGGCATTCACCACCACGCCTGGCTAATTTTGTATTTTTAGTAGAGACGAGGTTTTACCATGTCGGCCAGGCTGGTCTCGAACTCCTGACCTCAGGTGATCCGCCTTGGCCTCCCAAAGTGCAGGGATTACAGTCGTGAGCCACTGCACCCGGCCTAATTTTTGTATTTTTAGTAGAGACAGGGTTTCACCATGTTGGCCAGGCTGGTCTTGAACTCCTGACCTCAAGAGCTCCACCCACCTCAGCCTCCCTAAGTGCTGGGATTACAGGGGTGAACCACCAGGCCCGGCCTGATCTTATCTTACTTATTAATTTGTTGACATGGTAATTGTCCCTGTCACGTCTCACCCTCAGGATGAAGGTTTCCTGAGGGCAAGGACCTTGTCTTTTTCATGTCTGTATGCCCAGATCCTAGAACAATGCCTGGCACATTGAAGGCACTCAATAAATAGGTATAATTGAATTAAACACAGAGATGATTGGCTGGTCAGTAAAGGGCCTTTATTGCTGCCTTTTTTTTTTTTTTTTTTTTTTGAGACAGGGTCTTGCTTTGTCACCCAAGCTGGAGTGCAGTGATGCAAACATGGCACATTGCAGCCTCCACCTCCCGGGTTTAAGCTATCCTCTTGCCTCAGCATCCCAAGTAGCTGGGACTATAGACGTATGCCACTATGCCTGGGTAAATTTTGTATTTTTTGTAGAGACAGGGTTTCATTATGCTTCCCAGGCTGGTCTCAAACTCCTGAGTTCAAGTGATCCGCCCACCTCGACCTCCCAAAGTGCTGGGATTACGGGTGCGAGCCACTGCGCCCGGCTCTGATGGTCCTTTTTATTCTTCTCGCTGCATTTTCATCGCCTGCCTGAGCCCCAGGCATTGCCCAGTCTGCAGCGGTCCCCAGCCACAGCTGCTACAAACCCACCACCACTGCCACCACCACTACCTCAGAGCCCTCAGGAACTGTGAGTGGGCTGACACACTCAGGTCTTGCACATGACCTTCAAGCCCCAGTTCCCAACAGAATTGACCCCTGCTCTGGACCTCTTTCCAAGCAGCCCCATCCCCCTTATGAAACCACACTTGGAGACCACTGCTCCTATAAGGACACACTTCCCTAGAGAGCCTCAGTACAAATGCACCACTATTTATTGAGGGTTCCCCACGTCAGGCACCCTGCTAGGGGAGTCTCCAATGTCATGGACTGCCAAACACCAGTGCTCTCTGCCTCTGAGTCTCCCGGAGTCCCTGTGCCTCCTGCAGTCAATGTGACAGCGTCGGTCCTGGGCAAGTTGCTCTGCTGAAGGGGGAGGCCTTGTTCCCGGCTGGGACCCCCTGCCAGTCACTGTCCACCTTGCTATCTCTGTCCCTCACCTCCTCTGGTATCATGCGAGGCATTTGCTCATCTGGAAACTGATACTCTGGATAGGGTTGGGCAGCCACACCCGCTCTCCGATCTCTCCCCACTGTTTGGCCCAGTGTTTCCGTGAGAGGATCAGGACAAAGGCAAAAAAGCCCAGGAGGTTCACTGGCTGGCCTGTGATCCACAGCTCCCGTTTCTTCACCCAGATGCAGGATCTGATGTGGTTCCGAAGCTCAAGGCTGAGGCTGGTTGGTGGATTATACTTCAAGTTGGGGAATCTGCAGGCAGGAATTATGGAGGCCAGCGTTTGGGGCAAGAAGGGCCTGCAGACTTCAGGGGCCTCAGGACCCAGCTACTGGCCATCTTCAGTCCCTTGGGCTCCTCTGCCAGGTTGTTGGCTGCTCCATAACATTGCCCCGCACCTGCCATGGAACCCTGGCCTCCAAGAGACCCAGAGCTCGGGGCTCTCATCCCCTGGGTGCCAAGCCACACCCAGCACAGTCTCTTCTGGAGCTCAGACTTAGCATCTTTCTTGGAGCAAGTAATAGGAAAAATGAGAGGTAAGGGAAGAAACGGAGCATTTGTGGGTGAGGAACACAATCACCACGGTCGGCAGAATGCCTTCCCTGATACATATACACACATATCTACACATGCAAGTGCACACATGCAGATTTTCTGAGACACACACTCTGAATTCTTCTGGGAGAGAAGAACTGACTTGAGAGGGCACAGGAAGTACCCATGAATGGAAACTAGTATTTCCCGGACTCAAAAGACAGGACCAGTCATTGCTGCAGAACCAATCAGGGTGACTACTGGTCTCTTGGGCCCAGATCACCATTTTCTTTGGCTGGTTGGCTTCCTGCTGATTCCTGTTCACAATTTTATCCTAGGACTTTATCTCCAATGAGGCCCTTTTTTAACTGCCATGACCTAGATTTATCTTCCTTGGCCTTGAGCATAGCAGGAATAGTCATTGGCCGTAGGCTCAGCCAGCTCAGTACTAAGCTTCTGTCTCCATTGGCCGCACATTCAAGGCATCCTCATTCATTCTTATTGCTGTGGGCTCAGGAGGCCGTTTTCATTGGCTGCCCTGTCCTGAAGCTCGATCTCTATTGGTTGCCACGAGAGGTAGTATCTCCACTGACAGTGAATGCAATGGATGAATGGGCTTTGTTCTCTCAGTGCCCCACTGGTAGGTGTCTCCCAACATGCGCCCCCTCCTCAGCCTGCATTAGGGTGGGGGGGCATTGGGGGTGCCTGAAGAAGGCCCAACAGCCTCGAGAAGCCTCTGATGCTGGCGAAGGTGCCTCCTCCTTTCGTGTTCCCCTGTGACTTCACACACCAGCTGGGCAGGGAAGGCCCCAGGAAGCCCCTTCAGCCAACCTGGGGGAAGAGAGACAGGGGATCCAGTGAGGTGGGGACAGGAAGCAGGTGAAGAGGGAAAGGGGGCCTCGTGGGTTCTCAGGCCCTTGGGGTCATTGTAGGTGTGGGAATTCATGGACAAGCCTGGAGCATCAGTAGAAAGGGCATCAGAAGTGGAGGTGACAGCAGCTTGGAGAGGGTCTGGGCTGCTCCTCCGTCAAGCCCTGCAGTGGCTGCTCATGTCACTTGGAGTAAGAGGTGGAGTCCTTGCAGGGACCTGTCAGGTCCTGCGTGATCCCATCCCTGCCACTTTTGTGACCTCATTTGCTTCTCCTCCTTTCTCTCTCCTGCTGGCCACACTGGCCTCCTTACAGTTCCTCAGCCACACACCAACCACAGGGCCTTTGCACTGCCTGCTGCCTCCAGCTGGGACATTCTTCCCCCAGACACCATGGGGCTAAATTAGCTCCATCAAGCTTCATGCTGCCTTCTCAATGAGGTCCACCTTGGCCTCCCTATTGAAAATTTCATGCTGCCCAACCCTGGAACTCCTGACCTTCTTTGCTCTGCTCACTTTTTTTCCCCCCATAACACTCCTCACCTTCACGTGTACTTTATAATTATCTATTTTGCTCATTCTTTATCGTCTGCCTCCTCTGCTAGAACATGGCTCCAGCCAGGAAGGAAGTTTGATTCACAGTCCCTAGAACAGCGAGTGGCACTTCGTAGGTGCTTAATAAATATTTACTGAATGAATAAATGAAACACGGCCAGGCGCAGTGGCTCATGCCTGTAATCATAGCACTTTGAGAGGCTGAGGCAGGAGGATCACTTGAGCCCAGGAGTTCAAGACCAGCCTGAACAACATAGTGAGACCCCACCTCCATTAAAAGAAAAGAAAGAAAGAAGGCCGGGCACCGGAGGCTCATGCCTATAATCCCAGCACTTTGGGAGGTGAAAGCAGACGGATCACCTGAGGTCAGGAGTTCAAGACCAGCTTGGCCAACATGGTGAAATCCCATCTCTACCAAAAATACAAAAATTAGCCAGGCTTGGTGGCGGGTGCCTGTAATTCCAGCTACTTGGGAGGTTGAGGCAGGAGAATCCTTTGAACCCGGGAGGCGGAGGTTGCAGTGAGCCGAGCTCACACCACTGCACTCTAGCCTGGCTGACAGAATGAGAATCTGTCTCAAATAATAATAATAATAATAAATACAAAATAAATAAATGAAAGACGGTCTCACCTTCAGGGGTCTTGTGCAGGTGTTTGGGGGCAGCCCTGGACTCCAGACTCCGTCCTTCAGTTTTGGCAGGTATAGATGGCTCTGAACACAGTTCCTGGGAACAGTCTGGTTGGGGGTGGGTGACTTTAAAGTGATTCTGTTTAGCTTCTCCCCCATATTGCTCTAAGACTCATTTTTTCTTCCCTCCTCCCATCTAGGGGGATACTCACCACAGTCCTCATAGATGGTGTCTGGGGAGCAGGGAAGAGGGCCTGGGGTCGGGAAGGCTCCTAGCCAGCGCTGCATGTCTGATCTGGTGGGGACATTGGGAAGTGTCACAGATGGCCCAAGAGATCCTCTGGGGCTGAGGCAGGAGCCACAGAAGAGAGAGACTAGGGAAGTCGGAGGAGCTCTGAGAGGTCAGATAAGCGTCCCAAGGGTGTTTTCCGAAGGAAACACAACTCACAGGGAAGAAGCTTGGAGTAGCCGGTGGGTGGGGCGACCCTGGTGGTTGCTGAGAAGGGAGAGGCGGAAGGTAGGGGGTCCAGATGGATCCGGAACCTGCTGGGCCTGGACCAGGGAGCGATGGGCATAGTCCAGAACCTGTAGCCGCTGCCCACTGCCCAGGGATGAGGTCGTTCAGAAGGACAGCAGGGGTCCCACTGGACCCCTCCTGCCCACGCCAGACTGGGCTCCTTCCTTCCCTAGGACTCACCTCTTAGGCTGAGTGATGAGCAGCAGGTCACTGAAGAGCAGCAGGCAAAGAGGGGTGAAGCGGGGGCGTGAGGCAAAGAGCACGCCCCCCCGCCGGCACCCTAACTCGGTCAGCTCTCCCTGGAACTCCAGGCGCCGTGACCAGGAGACTAGGGGCAGGGCCTGGGAGGAAGCAGAGGCAGAGGAGGTTCTAGCAGCAGCAGCAGCAGCAGCACCGTGGGGCAGGGCAAGATGGGGAGCCTGGGCAGGGATGTACCTTGACTTTATGGAAGCGCAGCCTTTGGGTGAGCCGGATCAGCTCTTCAGTCTGCTTCATGCGCCCCACCTCAGCGCTGCAACGCTCGATGATCTAGGTAAGGGGATCTGTGTTACCCCCCCCAGCGGCCAGCCCCCTACTCCCTACCATTTCTCTCTACCACCTTGTCACCTCCCCCTACTTCAGTGTCCCTCCTGCCCACCTTGCTGACAGCACCCAGGGCCTTCTGGGCATTCTCCTGACGGCTGGACCCCTCTTCTGTCTGGCGCAGGATATTCTGGGGACAAGGAGGAAGGGTGACTGGGCCCCCTGCTCTGTGGCCCTGGGATTCAGAGGGGCCACAGCTCAGAGGACCTGCCTGCTTTGGCCAATTTCAACAAGGCTGACAGACCTCATCATTCACCATCTGCAGAACCCTAAGCAAGTCCTGTTACCTCTCTGAGCCTCAGCTTCCCCATCTGTAAAATGGGGCTAATATCCACCTAGCATATCAATAGCATTGTTTTGAGGATTCAAGAAGGTAATCTATGTAAAGTGCTTAGCATCGTTCTTGGTACGTATTAAATGTTGAAAAGAAGGTTCCTATTTTTTTTTTCAGAGTCTGGCTCTATCGCCCAGGCTGGAGTGCAGTGGCGCGATCTCGGCTCACTGCAACTTCTGCCTCCCAGGTTCAAGTGATTCTCCTGCCTCAGCCTCCCAAGTAGCTGGGATTACAGACATGCGCCACCACGCCCGGCTAATTTTTGTATTTTAGTAGAGATGGGGTTTCACCATGTTGGCCAGGCTGGTCTTGAACTCCTGACCTCAGATGATCCCCCCGCCTCAGCCTCCCAAAGTGCTGGGATTACAGGCGTGAGCCACTGCGCCCGGCCCGAAGGTTCCTATTATTTTAATAATTATTAACCAGGCCGGGCGTGGTGGCTCACGCCTGTAATCCCAGCACTTTGGGAGGCCGAGACGGGCGGATCACGAGGTCAGGAGATCGAGACCATCCTGGCTAACACGGTGAAACCCCGTCTCTACTAAAAAATACAAAAAACTAGCCGGGCGAGGTGGCGGGCGCCTATAGTCCCAGCTACTTGGGAGGCTGAGGCAGGAGAATGGCGTAAACCCAGGAGGCGGAGCTTGCACTGAGCTGAGATCCGGCCACTGCACTCCAGCCTGGGCGGCAGAGCAAGACTGTCTCAAAAAAAAAAAAAAAAAAAAATTATTATTAACCAAAACCGTTAGTGCAGGCAATATAGCAGAGTAACTAAGAGTGCTTAATTACAATTTTTTTCTCCATCAATTATTTCTATATGACCTGGGACAAGTTATGTGACCTGTACCTTAGCTTTCTCATCTCTAAAGTAGGACAAATAATAGTTCCTACGCTCACACAGTTGTGGGTAAGGTTACACAGGTGTATAGCACTAAGAACCATTCCTAGAAAGCTCAATAGCTGTTGAGCTATTATGATTAGTATCATTATTATTGTGCTGTCTACACTGGGGATAGATAAAGCTGAATAAGATCATAAAGACACTAAAATCTAGTTGGGAACTCTTCACATAAAGATCCCCTCATTCGCTGGGCTCAGTGTCTCACGCCTATAAGGCCAGAGCTTTGAGAAGCTGAGATAGGAGGACTGCTTGAGGCCAGGAGTTCAAGACCAGCCTAGCCAACGTAGTGAGACCCTGTCTCTATAAAAATAAAAATTAATAAATAGCAGGGCATGGTGGCATTGTGGTCCCAGGCTGAGGCATGAGGATCCCTTGAGCCCAGGAATTTGAGGCTGCAGTGAGCTGTGATTGTACCACTACTCTAAAGATCCCCATATTGGGTGACCTGGTTAGAAAGGAGTCTCTATGGCCGGGCGCGGTGGCTCACGCCTGTAATCCCAGCACTTTGGGAGGCCGAGGCAGGCAGATCACAAGGTCAGGAGATCGAGACCACGGTGAAACTCTGTCTCTACTAAAAATACAAAAAATTAGCCGGACATGGTGGCGGGCGCCTGTAGTCCCAGCTACTCGGGAGGCTGAGGCAGGAGAATGGCGTGAACCCAGGAGGCGGAGCTTGCAGTGAGCCGAGATCACGCCACTGCACTCCAGCCTGGTGGACAGAGCGAGACTCCATCTCAGAAAAAAAAAAAGAAAAAGAAAGGAATCTCTACTTTGCAATAGAAGACAGCATGTCAGCTGGGAGTGGTGGCTCATGCCTATAATCCCAGCACTTTGGGAGGCCGAGGTGGGCAGATCACGAGGTCAGGAGATGGAGACCATCCTGGCTACCACGGTGAAACCCTGTCTCTACTAAAAATACAAAAAATTAGCCGGGTGTGGTGGCGGACGCTTGTAGTCCCAGCTACTCAGGAGGCTGAGGCAGGAGAATGGTGTGAACCAGGGAGGCGGAGCTTGCAGTGAGCCGAGATCATGCCACTGTACTCCAGCCTGAGCGACAAAGCAAGACTCCATCTCAAAAAAAAGAAAAGAAGAAGAAGGAGGAGGAGAAGAGTGTCTCAAACTTTTTTTTCCCAGTATCACTCCACTAGGATGCCTTTTTTAGATAATTTTCCCTAAACATCCCCCTCACCATGAAAGTTTAATTCTACAGATCTACTAGAACTCTGTTTATGCACTAAAGCTTAATGGAGTACAACTGTTGGAATAACTAAGATTATTTTCACCCCAAAGAACCAATTTTGCCCGCTTGGGGTTATATCACCCCAGTTGGGAAGGCATGTTGGTAGAAGAATACAGCCAGAGACAATCTCAAAAACCACTCACACACTCCCCCCTGAGACCCAGCAAGCAGAAGGGACTTGCCCAAGGTCACTCAGACAGTCAGTGGCAGAGCTAGGTGTGGAACGCCTGTCTCCAGCCAGAGGCCCTTTCCCTGCACCTGGACCTGGAGGCAGTCCAGGTAAGGGGAAGAGCGCACAGGGCCCCTAAGGCAGGGCGTGGTGGATCCTAGGCTGAGACACCCAGATTCGTAGTTATGATTTGGGGGATTTTATGTTTAAGGTGGAGTAGTGCGTGGTGATAACTGGAGGGCCAAGAAGCCCTCAGGAGAGTTCTCCGATGGGGTTGGTGGGGCAGAAACTGCCGCAGCCGGACGGGTACCTGCAGTAGCATGCGAAGCCGGGTGATGCGCTGGAAGGGCAGTAGCAGGAAGGACGGCAGCGGGAGCCGCTCACACTTAGGGAGGCTCTGCAGCCGGCGCAGCTCGGCGGAGAAGCGCACGTTGGTGTCCCTGCAGAAGCAAGAGTGGTTAGCGGCTGCCTGGAGGCCCTAGTGCCCCAGCCTGCTGTGGCGTCGACCCCACCCCTCTCTCCAGCTTCCTCCACACCCCTGGGACACTCACATGAGGCGGCTGTAGGTCTCCTCCTGATACTGTTGGTTCCGCACATAATCCACATACACCGAGAAAGGCCCCACAGCGTGGGCATGCACCACATCACACAGGTCGCTGATGTGGGGGGAAGAGCGCACACGGGACAGGAGCGTTGCTAGAAACCTGAAGGAATTGGGGAAGCAAGCAATGGGGCGGGGCAGAGAGCCAGGTCTCCCGGGTTCTTGAGAGAAGGGCTGGGAACCAACTGGGTCAGTAGAAGGAAGGACCTGGGCCCGGGAGAGAGGAAAGGGCGTGCCCAGCAGCCTAAGGGCAGGTTCCCTGGAAGTACAGGAAGCCACTGACCGTTCGCTGACTCCCTGGACTCGCTGCACATTGGAGAAGAGTGTGTGGTGATCACGGGGGGTGAGCGTGTCCCGGAGTGCCTGGCTCAGCACGAAGGTGTCGGTCAGCAGCCGCAGGGAGCGCAGGTAGGAAGCCTCGGACGTTACCACCTCGAAAAGACTCTAGAAAGAAGAGCAGGCAATCGTGGGAAGCCAGGACCCTGGGCCCTCCTCCCCGACGTCTGACCCATGCAGCCCGCCCAACCCCAGCACCCTCCTCCCGTCTCCCACTTCCAGCTCCCACCTCCTGCATGCGCCTCTCCTGGGGGCTGAGGGTATCCAGAAGGCCGCTTGTTTGCACAGCCGGAAGCTCCTGCCACAGGGTGTTGCGAGGTCCAGGGGGTCGTGGGAAAGTGGGCGCATCTCCAGCATTTGCTGGAGAAGGACTCCCATCCTCACCGACCCCCCACAGCTCCTCTGACAGCACGGCTGCTCGGTAGGTCTGGTACAGAGGTTCTAGAGGGCAAACATAGCACTTCAGGGAAGCCCAGGGCCCCCAAACTCTTCCCCCACTGCTTGATGGTCACAGCAGGGACCCTCAGGTCCAGAGGCCCTCACCATCCTGCAGGGGCAGCTCCCAGTTCTGCTCCTTCAGCACCTCTAGCCCCTCCTCTTCCCTGTGGAGAAAGAAAGGGAAGGGAGTCCCCAGGGCCACGACTACTGCCTGCCGCAGGGTGCTTGTTGTTCCCATGCTGGACAGGGCAACCCACATGCAGGTTGGATGTAGGGATCCTGACGGCTCCCTACGTCAAACCTCAGGCTTTTTGTTTTGTTTGAAGGGGAAAGACAAGGTCTCGCTATGTTGCCCAGGCTGGTCTTAAATTCTTGGCCTCAAGCAATCCTGCCACCTCGGCCTTGCAAAGTGTCAGGATTACAGGCGTGAGCTACTTTGCCCGGCCCAAATGCCAGATCTTTTTATGTGCCTTCTAGAGAGGAGCCCCTGAACTAAGTGGGCCCCATTCCTATCTCAACTATTGTAGACCAGAGACTTCTGAGTCTCCTTCTCAGCCCTCTCACATAGCAACCATTGTCTGGAATGCCCTATTTGTGTGTCAAGGAAGCTCAACGTGGTGGACTACACTCTCACACCTCCCACCAGCACGTGTAGCCCCTTATCTCCCCTGCTCTGGTCATCGGCACCACCACACCTCCATTTCTGATAACAACGGTGAATCTAAGATAATTAACAAGCCTGAATAGCATAGAAGAGATGGTCATGATTGCCAAATAGATTTTCAGACAATAATTACAATAGAAGCTCAAGGTGAGGGAAGGGAATTAAAGTGGTACACTTACTCTGGGTCCGGCTCTTCACAATATCATATCCCCACGATTCCATGAAGTGGTTTCTATGCTTAGCCCCATGTCATAGATGAGGACACTGAGACCCACGAAGGCTAAAGACCTTCTTCTTTTTTTTTTTTTGAGACAGAGTTTCTCTCTTGTCGCCCAGGCTGGAGTGCAGTGGCGCAATCTTGGCTCCTTGCAACCTCCGCCTCCCGGGTTCAAGCGATTCTCTGCCTCAGCCTCCCAAGTAGCTAGGATTACAGGCGCCCGACATGACGCCCAGCTAATTTTTGTATTTTTAGTAGAAACGGGGTTTCACCATGTTAGCCAAGCTGATCTTGAACTCCTAACCTCAGGTGATCCTCCCGCCTCAGCCTCCCAAAGGGCTGGGATTACAGACATGAGCCACCATGCCGGGCCTTCTATAAGATCACAGAATTGATAAGGGCCAGAGCTGGGATTTGAAACAATGGCTGCTTATCTCTAGAGCCCTGGCCCTTGTCCCCTCACCTTTGTGCAGGTGGGATTTAGCTGGAGCTGAAGGTTAGTCTGCCCTCAGGTAGAAGCATGGTGGGGAGAGAACCAGGGAATAGGGGTGGGGGTGTTCGGTACCTCCCCTCCACAGTTGCTGGAGGAGCGTTCCGAGGAACTTCATCAGGACTGTCCCCTAGAGAGAGAAGCCAGAGTGAAGAGAAAAAAACTCAAGGATCCCCAGCCCAGGACTCCCAGCTCTAGCCTCAGTGGAAACAGTTACTATAAAAACTACAACTCTCATCAGCACCAGAGCAGCAGCTGGTAGGGAAGCAAAGAACCCAGGGCCTGTTGGGGATTGTAGTTTGTTGGGGTTTTAGTCCCCCCTGCCCCTCTCTTGTCCCCTCACAGCCCAGAGGTCCACTCCCCCAGGCCCTGCACCTGTTTGGATTCCATCTTCAGAAGGCAGATCAAGATCTGGCTGTGGGGGGTCCCCGAAAATGGTGACGTCCTGCCTGCCACGAGTTGGTTTGGGAGGCTTGAGGGGTGGCAGGAGTTTGCGCTCGGCAGTGGAGCGGTAGGATGTGAGGACAACAGCAGGGTGACCGATGCTTGGAGGGTTGGGGCGGGAGCGAGAGGTCCGCAGCGGGGAGGCCCGACGGGGGACCCTGGGGACCTCCTCATAGCCCCCCACAGGCACCCATCTGAGCTCCAGGCCAGGTCGGGTGGTGTGGCAGACACAGGGGCAGCAGGGAGGGCAGGCCAGGCCAGCATCTGTGGGAGATGGATAGCCTAAGGAGAAAGCCCTTGGGGCCCAGCCCCATCCCTGAGACCATAGACCTCATCTCCATCTTTAACCTGCCCAGCAACTGCAACACCAAGGTTGAGGCATCTGTAGATCTCGTCCACCCTGACTCCCTTCAAATCCTGACATACTGAAACCAGATATCCCAAACATTAAATCCATTTCTGAAAAGGTAGCCCCTGAAAGTTGTTAGCACTGAAAACGAAGAAGATGGGTGGATTGAGGTCACCCAGCGCCACCCCCCCACACTCACCTGGAGCACCGTTCTCCTGGGACCCACTCCCGGGGAGGGGAGCTTCTCTCTCCCCATTCACATCTGCTCTCGCTTGGAGACCTGGCTCCGGGGCATCTGCATCCTGAGCCCGGCCTTCAGCACCCCCTTCAAACCTGCCAGCCAGCCTCCTCACAGTGCCAGGGGCTGAGGCAGAGCCATTCTGAGCCAGGACCCCGGCCATGGGGAGCAGAGGCGTGCGGGGTGACCCAGAAGGCTTGGGTGGGGGGACTGGAGACCGGGGAGCAGGTTCTGGGGAGGCGGAGCGCCGGGACACTGGACTAGGTGTGGGGGTGCTGGAAGGTGACTCTGGGGAAGTCTGGGAGTCGAGGCTGGTTCTAGAAGCTGAGGAGGGCAAAAGAGCAGGGGCTTGAGGGATGCAGCTGGGGCTCCCAGAAGATGGGGGTGCACATTGGGGTTGGTGCCTCATTGGAGGTTCGGGGAAGTTCTTGTGGAGAGGAGCCGTTGTGGGGAGACCCTAAGGACTGGGCAGCCCTGGAACGAGAAGGAGGGCGGGGGCGGATGATCCGAGGGGGCTTCTGCGTGGGGGGTGTTGCTGCAGGAAGGGACTGGGCTGACATCTTCCTCTGTGGTCTTCAAAGGGGTGGGGTGCTCTGCTGGAGTCATCCCCTGAGGAGGAGGGAGGGAAACAGAAAAACCCTTAGTGCCCTGCAGGGTGGATAAACTGAGGCCACTGGAAGGCAGGATTTTGAAGTCAGGAGGGAAAGCTGGTGTGGCGGTTTCAGAGAATCCATAAAACTCAATACGGGGGATCCCCTTTGCTAGTACAACCACTCTGTGTCTGCCTACTGAACCACGTGTCCGTGGGGTGTGTTGTGGAGGTTTGTGTGTGGTTGTGGTAGGGGAGTGGCACGGTGTATTGTGCGAGTTCTGTGCTTGCCGGGTGGGTGTGCAGGGGGAGAGTGCAGTGGACGGTGTGTGGCCTGTGGCCTGTGAGGAAGTTCTCAGTGTGAGTGTCTGAGATAGCGGTGGCAGGGTGGGTGTGCGATGTGTGTTCTGTGCTGTCTGGGTCTGGGTGCCGTGGGTGCGCCTGTCTGCCAGGCCTGGGCTGCGAGGCATGCATCACTGTTTCCCTGCTCCACCGGCCCTCCGCCCCCCATTTCCCAGTTCCTCTCTCCGGACTCTCCCTTTCCGGATTATTTTTAGTCTCCTTTTCCTGCCATCAAGATTCCTGGAGCCTCTGACCCCCGGAGATGAGGAGGCCCTGGCTCAGTCTCTCCTGTCCTGCGTCTGATCATCCCCGCCTGCCCTTGGGTCTGGTCACAGAGAGAAGCCCAGCACAGGCATGACTCTTGCTGGGAGGCCTGGGGAGGTGGCTGGGAGAGCCAGCTGAAGGAGAGGCCAGGGTTTCTCTTCCTCCCTCGAGGAAGGAGGCTACAGTCCCAAGAAGGCTGCAGGGTCAGGGCTGGGAAGCAGGGGAACCCCCAAACTCCCTTCAGGGGTCAGCAGGAGAGTCAGACCCCTCCAGGCCTCGGATTGGGTCCTTGAGAAATGATGAGGGGGAACAAGGGGGTTGTAAATGACGGGTCTTGCAGCTCAGTGGCCTCTGTGTTCTGGCAGAAAGTCACTTAGCAAAGTGACCCACACAGTGGTCTTGACCACTGGCCAGCTCCTCCCCAGCCCCTACCCCTCAGGGATCCCACCCCATCTCGGGTACCTGCATTTACTTCCTTCCGTACCCCCCACTCAGGAATCCAGGTACTCGGGCCCCAAACACTCACCCTTGAATCCCCTCCACTCTCAGTCACCTCCCAGGGCTGAGTGAGTAGGGGCAGGAAACAGGAATCAGATCCGCCTCCCAACCGGACACCGCCCCCCCAACAAACCACACCACGCTCCACATGCGCACATCACACGGGGCCCCAGGAGACAGAGGTATCCAGGGTCTCAGAGGTTAACGGGCTCTGGGGAAAAGCTGAAATTCAGGCATGGAAAATGTGTGTGCAGGTTCTACCTGAACAGCTGTGTAGATGGGGGCTCACAGGAGTGAGGTGGACAGGGGTGGGGATAAGGACAAGACCGCAATGGCACAGAGCATGGGTAACTGGACGCCTCTGTCTCAGCTAAGGGATACTACGTGCGTCCTTCCACGGCGAGTCTCACCATCTTTCCCAGGACTCGCACCACCACCTGTCTCTTCAGCCGGGCGTGCGCCAACCCCTCTTTCACCCCGAGGGACCCTCCCGCAGGCCTCCCTCCTTAACTCTGCAGGAGGTCCCCATGAATTTACCTTTATCTTTTTGGAATCAGTTGCTATTTTCAGCGTGTCCTGGCTGCCCCTTGGAGCAAGGAATGCGGGGCTGAGGTCTCCAAATGTCTGTTCCTGTGATTCTGGGGCGGGAGCTCAGGGCCCAGATTGAGATCTCTGCGGAGGAAGCCAGTTCCTCAGCCCCACCCAGCCATTGTGTCTGGCGTGTGTGTGTGTGTTGGGGGGGGGGGGGGCAGGAGGTAGTACTGAGGGGAGGAGAGGTGTGGACTTGGGATCTGTCTCCTCCAGGGAGGTATAACATTTGCAGGGGGCCCAGGCGTCATTGTTCACCCTTATAATCCCAGTACTCCAGCACTTTGGGAGGGCAAGGTGGGAGGACTAGCCTGGGCAACATAGTGTGATCCTGTCTCTACAAAAGATTTTTTTAAAATTAGCCATGGACAGGCCAGGCGAAGTGGCTTATGTCTGTAATCCCAGCACTCGGGGAGGCCGAGGCAGGCAGATCACCTGAGGTCAGGAGTTCGAGACCAGCCTGGCCAACATGGTAAAACCCTGTCTCTACTAAAAATACAAAAAAAATTAGCTACTTGGGAGGCTGAGGCAGGAGAATTGCTTGAACATGGGAGGCAAAGGTTGCAGTGAGCTGCGATGGCACCATTGCACTCCAGCTTGGCCAACAAGAGTGAAATTCCATCTCAAAAGAAAAAAAAATAGCTATAGCGGCACACATTTGTGGTCTCAGTTACACAGGAGGCTGAGGTGGGAACATCGCTTGAGCCCAGGAGTTGGACTCTACAGTGAGCTGTGATTGCACCACTGCACTTCAGCCTGGGCAACAGAGCAATATGCTGTCTGAAAACAACAATAAAGAATGTGCAGAGGTCGGGTGCAGTGGCTCATGTCTGTAATCCCAGCACTTTGGAAGGCCAAGGCAGGAGAATCACTTGAACCCAGGAGGCAGAGGTTGCAATGAGCCAAGATCCTGCCACTGCACTCCAGCCTAGGCAACAGAGCAAGACTCCATCTCAAAAAATATAAAAATAAAAAGTGTCCCAGGAGTGGTGGCTCACACCTGTAATCCTAGCAGATTGGGAGGCCGAGGTGAGTGGATCACCTGAGGTCAGAAGTTCGAGACCAGCCTGGCCAACATGGTGAAACCCCATCTCTACTTTAAAAAAAAAAAATACAAAAATTAGCTGAGCATGGTGGCGGGTGCCTGTAATCCCAACTACTCTGGAGGCTGAGGAGACAGAATCCCTCGAACCCAGGAGGCGGCAATTGCAGTGAGCCGAGATCGTGCCATTGCACTCCAGCCTGGGCAACAAGAGTGAAACTCCATCTCAAAAAAAAGAAAAAAAAAGAAATTAGCCGGGCAAGGTGGCACTCCCCTGTAATCCCAGCTACTCAGGAGTCTGAGGCACAAAATCGCTTGAGCCCAGAAGGCAGAGGTTGCAGTGAGCCGAGATCGCGCCCTGCCCTCCAGTCTGGGCAATAGAGTGAGACTCCGTCCCAAAGGGAAAAAAAAATGAGCAGAGGACGGGAGCAGTGACTCATACCTGTAATCCCAGCACTTTGGGAGGCTGTGGCTGATGGATCACTAGAGGTCAGGAGTTCGAGACCATCCTGGCCAACATGGTGAAACCCCATCTCTACTAAAAATACAAAAATTAGCCAGGTGTCATGGTGGGTGCCTGTAATCCTAGCTACTCAGGAGGCTGAGGCAGGTCAGGAGAATTGCTTAAACCCGGGAGGCAGAGGTTGCAGTGAGGTGAGATCATACCATTGCACTCTAGCCTGGGTGACAGAGTGATTCCATCTCAAAAAAAAAAAAA
>NW_016814433.1:3818603-3821334 GCF_001698545.2 Rhinopithecus bieti | reverse complement strand
TTTTTTTTTTTTTTTTGAGACGGAGTCTCGCTGTGTCGCCCAGGCTGGAGTGCAGTGGCACGATCTCGGCTCACTGCAAGCTTCGTCTCCCAGGTTCACGCCATTCTCCCACCTCAGCCTCCGAGTAGCTGGGACTACAGGCGCCCGCCACCACGCCCGGCTAGTTTTTTGTATTTTTAGTAGAGACGGGATTTCACCATGTTAGCCAGGATCGTCTTGATCTCCTGACCTTGTGATCCACCCACCTCGGCCTCCCAAAGTGCTGAGATTACAGGCTTGAGCCACCGCGCCCGGCCAATTTGTATTTTTTTAGTAGAGACAGGGTTTCCCCATGTTGGCCGGGCTGGTCTGAAAGTCCTGACCATGTGATTCGCCCGACTCAGCCTCCCAAAGGGCTGGGATTACAGGAGTGAGCCACCACACCAGGCCCCAAAATTTTATAAACAGTCTATAACATTTTAATCTTGACCATAAGATATAATTTCCATAACTTTTGTATAACCTTTACGACCTTTATTAAGGAGTCAGTTAATGCTCCAAGAAAACGTTGTTAATCAGACAAGAGGGCCCATATGGCTGATCTTGCATCAGTGTGCGTTTGACATTAATGGTTAATTTATAGAGAAACTGAATTTATTTTATTTCACAAAATCAGTCTTTACCATCTCACATGCCTTCTGCGATAGTCTCTGGGCCTTGAGCAGTTGAATAGCTTTAATTTGTGGCCGTTTGTCTCAGCAATACAGTTTATTTTGATTGACATCTTCTACTGGGCCTGAAGATGAGGCTTTAATTGATGTCAGTTTTTAAGATTTAGCAGAATTTGGTGTCCTTCTGAGACCCAAGAATCAAAGCCCTGTAACTCAGTGTCACAAGGACTTTAAAAGCACACACAGAAAATACACAGATGAAATAAACTTAATTTTAAAATTGTTTTTGGCCCACCACGGTGGCTCACACTTGTAATCCCAACACTTTTGGAGGCCGAAGTGGGTGGATCACCTGAAGCCAGGAGTTCGAAACCAGCCTGGCCAACATGGTGAAACCCTGTCCCTACTAAAAATACAAAAATTAGCCAGGAGTGGTGGCAGGTGCCTGTAATCCCAGCTACTCTGGAGGCTGACACAGGAGAATCGCTTGAACCTGGGAGGTGGAGGTTGCAGTGAGCCGAGATCAGGGCACTGCACTCCAGCCTGGGCGACAGAGTGAGATTCCATCTCAAAAAAAAAAAAAAAGAAGAAATAAAGAAAAGAAAAGAAAAAAGAAAACAACCAAGAGTAGCCTCTGTTCCAATAACTGTTTTAGTCAATAAATCAGGTAACACAATACAAAAGTAAGCAGTTTGGCCAGGCAAGGCAGGTGGATCACCTGAGGTCACGAGTTCGAGACCAGCCTGGCCAACATGGTGAAACCCCGTTTCTACTAAAAATACAAAAAATTAGTCGGGCGTGGTGACACACGCCTGTAATCCCAGCTACTCAGGAGGCTGAGGCAGAAGAATCACTTGAACACCGGAGGCAGAGGTTGCAGTGAGCACGATCGCACCACTGCACACCAGCCTGGGCACGACAGCGTGAGACTCCATCTAAAAAAATAAAAAAGTTTATTTTGCCAAGGTTGAGAGCATACACCTGTGATACAGCTTCAGGAGATCTTGATGACATGTATCCAAGGTAGTTAGGGAACAGCTTGGTTTCATACATTTTAGGGAGACATAAGACCTCAATCGATATATGTAAGATGTACATTGGTTTAGTCCAGAAAGGCGAGACAACTCAAGCACAGAGAGGGCTTCCAGGTCACAGGTAGGTGAGAGACAAACTGTTGCAATCTTTTCAGTTTCTGATTAGCCTTTCCAAAGCAGGCAATCAGATATGCTTTTTTTTTAAGACAGAGTTGCCGGGCGCGGTGGCTCAAGCCTGTAATCCCAGCACTTTGGGAGGCCGAGACGGGCGGATCACGAGGTCAGGAGATCGAGACCATCCTGGCTAACACGGTGAAACCCCGTCTCTACTAAAAAATACAAAAAACTAGCCGGGCGACGTGGCGGGCGCCTGTAGTCCCTGCTACTCGGGAGGCTGAGGCAGGAGAATGGTGTAAACCCAGTAGGCGGAGCTTGCAGTGAGCCGAGATTGCGCCACTGCACTCCAGCCTGGGCGGCAGAGCGAGACTCCGTCTCAAAAAAAAAAGACAGAGTTTCGCTCTGTCACCCAGCTGGAGTGCAGTGGCGTGATTGTGGCTCACTGCAACCTCCATTTCCCGCGTTCAAGCGATTCTCCTGCCTCAGTCTCCTGAGTAGCTGGGACTACAGGCGTGCACCACCACGCCCAGCTAATTTTTGTATTTTTAGTAGAGACGGGGTGTCACCATGTTGACCAGGATGGTCTCGATCTCCTAACCTCGTGATCTGCCCGCCTTGGCCTCCCAAAGTGGTGGGATTACAGGCCTGAGCCACCATGCCCGGCCCCAGCTATGCATTTATCTCAGTGAGCAGAGGGATAACTTTGAGTAGAATGGGAGGCAGGTTTGCCCTAAGCAGTTCCCAGCTTGACTTTTTCTTTAGTTTAGTGATTTGGGGGCCCCAAGATTCATTTTCCTTTCACACTGGTATATCCCAAAGTTCTGGAACAGGATCGGGCACATAATAGGTACTCAATAGTTGATGAATTGAACCAGATTGAATTGAATCCTTCCCACAGTTCACTACTCCTCTTTTTTTTTTTTTTTTTTT
>NW_016814433.1:3809093-3818172 GCF_001698545.2 Rhinopithecus bieti | reverse complement strand
GTTTCACCATGTTGGCCAGGCTGGTCTCAAACTCCTGACCTCAGATGATCCGCCCACCTCAGCCTCCCAAAGTGCTGGGATTACAGGCCTGAGCTACCGCACCCGGCCTGTATTTCTTAAATGTATTTGAATGTATTTGATTGAGACCAGTCGCGGTGGCTCACTTGTAATCCCAGCACTTTGGGAGGCCGAGGCAGGCCGATCAGCTGAGGCCAGGAGTTTGAGACCAGCCTGGCCAACATGGTGAAACCCCGTCTCTACTAAAAAGACAAAAAATAGCCGGGCGTGGTGGCAAGCGCCTGTAATCCCAGCTACTCTACTCGGGAGACTGAGGCAGGAGAATCGTTTGAACCTGGGAGGCAGACGTTGCAGCGAGCCGAGATTGTATCACTGCACTCCAGCCTGGGTGACAGAGTGAGTCTTGGTCTCATTAAAAAAAAAAAAAAAAAAAAATTGATTGAAGTCTCATGTCTCCCTAAAATGTACAAAAGCAAGCTGCACCCCAACCACATTGGGCACATGTTCTCAGGATCTCCTGAGGGCTGAGTCACAGGCCATGCTCACTCATATTTGGCTCAGAATAAATCTCTTCAAATATTTTACAGAGTTTGACTCCTTTTGTCAACATCACCATCTATTTTATTTGTGTTTTATCTCATTCCAAAAAGAAACTGAGCTCCGAAAATCATATTATGCAATAAACATGAGACTATTTTTGCATGCACATGTTATTTATTATAAAATACTTTTGCGAAGACACTGAAAGTCTGTTATGTAATAATTCATTCTCCTACCAGCCTTACAGAGCAAAAGTTTTCTATTTTTTCATATTCCAAAGGTGCCATCATAGTTTCAAGTCTGTCTTCTGCCTTGTTCTCTTAGCATTGCTTTATAACCAATTTTCATGTCGCTACGTGGTCTTTGCAGCTATAACGTTTCCTGGAATATAATGTTGCATTAAATAGATTTCACCATTCCTGGTAGCAGCAACGTCCATCTCCTACGAAACTCTCCATCACCCACCCCACTCCGTGTGGTTCCAGTGGGACAGCCAATCACAACAGCCTCCCTCTGCCCACGTGACTCGGGTTTGACCAATCACAGTACCGTATTCCTCTGGCCACAGAGACTGGTCCGGGAATGAGCAGGTCCGCACAGACTCCTAGGGAAAGAGAAGCTTCTGGGCCTCTGAGAAGGAGAAGCTTTCTCCTTCCTCCAAGCTCAAGTTCCTCCAAGGCAGCAACAATCTAAGTCAGGAGCTGTCTGTGCCTTGGCCTTCTTCCTTACCCTGGAAACGGAGGAAACCAGTCAACAGTGGGAGAAAATGAGCCCCATACCTGAGGGAAGCAGAGCGAAGAGAGGGAGGAGGCCTGGTGGTGGCGCATGCCTGTAGTCTCAACTACTCCGGAGGCTGAGGCAGGAGGATCACTTGAGCCCAGGAGTTCGAGGCTGCAATGGGCCAAGACCACGCCCCTGCACTCCAGCCTGGGTAACAGAGCAAGACCCTGTCTCAAAAAAAAAGGCAGGGGATTACAATGATATTTGAGTCTCTTGGACTTCCCAGTTTCCAGAGGCATGACATTCCCTTTTGCGCTTGAGCTGGTTTTAGCTGGTTTTCTGTCACTTACTGCTGAAAGACTCTTGACCATTGCAATTTATCCCCTAGTGCAGAACTGGGAGACAGTCCTCCTAAGGAAACTCACAGTCTTTATCATTACAAATAATGAGTGTGGCTGGGCATGGTGGCTCACACCTGTAATCCCAGCACTTTGGGAGGCCGAGGCAGGCAGATCACTTAAGGTCAGGAGTTCATGACCAGCCTGGACAACAAGGTGAAACCCCGTCTCTACTAAAAATACGAAAATTAGCCAGGCGTGATGGCACGAGCCTGTAATCCCAGCTACTCAGGAGGCTGAGGCAGGAGAATCGCTTGAACCTGGGAGGCGGAGGTTGCAGTGAGCCAAGATCACATGATTGTACTCCAGCCTGGGCGACACAGAGAGACTCCATCTAAAAAAAAAAAAAAAAAAAAAATAGGCTTCAATTTGAAGTCTTTTTGAAATATTGTTAATAAAGTAACCCTAGGAGCTTCAATGTGATTGGCTTAGACTTTGCTTGGAGAGTCTGTTCTGGAAGGATGAAGGAGCCCTCAAGTGTCTGCCCCATCTCTTTGTGTCCACACCCAGCAGCCTCCTTCAGTCTTCCTCATGTCACCGATCTGTTGGTTGGGAAAAGTGGGGGTCAGGGAGAAGAGGCACTTAGACTGTTCCTTTAAAATCAGGTAGAGGGGTTTAGCCAAGCCAAGAGGCAGGGCATGACTGAGCCCTGTGGGAATCCAGGGAAGTGCAGGCACAGCAAAGAGAAAAGTAGGCACATCTGGAAAACTGTGAAAAGGAAACTTATCTGAAATGAAAAGAGGAACACATGGAGGCCATATGGTGAGCAATCACACAGGGCAGACAGACCCTGAAGGCTTCAGAGCAGAGGTAAGGGGAGTGGATCACAATAGTTTTTGTTTGTTTGTTTGTTTTTGAGACAGGGTCTTAAAATCGCCTTGCAAAGTTATAATGGAGGAAATTAGGACAGTGAAAGAAGTCAGACCTAACCAGTTCCATATTGCTTCTAACCTTTAAGCTGTCCTTGTTCATTCCTTGGCGTAGGCTGAACTAACTTTGGGAAGGAATTCAGTTCATGGTTTGACTCGAAACGAAATTGATAATAGCCCTTAACCGAAAAGACACCCTTCTTGCCTGGGGACTGGTCTGCCTTTGCAGGACTAATAAATTGACAAATTAGCTACAAGATTATAAATTAGTTTGGAGGTCATGCAGCCACTGGCTCCATGAATCAGCTGATGCCACTCAGACCTTAATCTGACATAACCAGTTCTGTCATCACACCCAGGAACAGAAGACAGCAAGAAAAACTCACTTCTAGCCCCTACAATTCCATCTCCAACCTGACCAATCAGCACGCCCCACTTCCCAAGCCCCTACCCCCTACCCACCAAATGATCTTTAAAAACTCTGATTCTGCTTGGGGAGACTGATTTGAGTAATAATAAAACTCCCATTTCAGCTGGGCGCAATGGCTCTTGCCTATAATCCCAGTGCTTTGGGAGGCCAAGGTTGGTGGATCATGAGGTCAGGAGTTCAAGGTCAGCCTGGCCAACATGGTGAAACCCCATCTCTACTAAAAATACAAAAAATTAGCCGGGTGTGGTGGCGCACAACTGTAGTCCCAGCTACTCGGGAGGCTGAGACAGGACAATTGCTTGAACCCGGGAGACGGAGGCTGCCATTGCACTCCAGCCTAGGTGACAAAGCAATGCTCCGTCTCACAAAAAAAAAAAAAAAAAAAAAAAAAAACAAGATTTGGTTTAGGAGTCATGCAGCTGAAGGTTGCAAGATTCTGAACCTCCCCAAATTGCTCCTGGGGATAACATCATTGTTGTAAAACCTAAGATCAGGGCTTGTGATATTTTGCAGACCCTGCACTCAGAGCATCATCTGGCAACACCCACATCAATAAACTGGTTCATCTGGTCCCACCCAGGAACCGACTCAGTGAAAGAGGAGAGTTTCAACTCCCTATGATTTCATCTCCCACCTGACCAATTAGCACTCCCCACTTTCCGACCCCCTACCCACCAAATTATCAAAAACCCTGATCTCTGAATTTTCAGGGAGATTGATTTGAGTGATAATGCAATCAATTTTGCATGTGGCATGGCTGGCCTCGTGTCAATTAAACTCTTTCTTTACTGCAGTGCCGTGGTCTTTATTTGTGCAGAGGCCAGGAGGAGCCTGCTGGGCAGTTACATTTCCACAGAGGATGCTAAGCTGGTGGAATATGGGCCTGGAAGTACTAGTGGCCATCAGTGAGGTGGCCTGAGAATAAAACCGATATATGGCAGAGGTGGAGAGAGTCAGATTTGAGTGCCTGATTCTGCTGGCCTGAAGTCATATCTGTGTCTGGAGTTTTCAGTTGTGTGAGTCAATGAGTTCCCTTTTTGCAAGCCAGTTTGAGTTGGATTTCTGTCACAACAACAAAACAATCCCTTATAAAGGGAGCTTATACAGGTTTTGGTCCAGGTGAAGATATACACAGACGAGCCTTCCACGCCACCACTAGGTGGAGTCTGAGCACTTCAGGTGCGGGGTCAGCCGACAAGAGGAACCCATCAGTGTCTAGGCAACCAAGGAGGAGGCAAGAAAAACACAGCCACCAGCCCTCCAAGCCTCCGTGTGGTTCTGGCTCCCTCTCTATGGTACCACCCCTTCTTTCAGACATCTGGAAACTTTTATGTTCCCTGTACAACTCCTCTCAACTCTGACTCAGGACATTGACATCCAGGAAAAAATGATAACAGCCTACAATAAATCAAGACAGCATGATATTGGTCAAAGACTAGACACACAGATCAAGGGAACAGAAGAGACGGCCCAGAAATGGAGCCACACAAACATAGAAAACAGATTTTTTACAAAGGACCAAAGCAAGAAGAAGAAGAAAGAAGAAGAAGGAAGAAGAAGAAGAAGAAGAAGGAAGAAGAGGAGGAAGAGGAGGAAGAGGAAGAAGAAGAAGGAGAAAAAGAAGAGAGGAGGACGAGGGAGAAGAAACCAAACCCAGACCTCACATAGTTTACAAAAATTAACTCAAAATGGATCATAGATCTGAATGTAAAAGTAAAACTATAGGCCGGTGCGCGGTGGCCCAAGCTGTAATCCCCAGCACTTTGCGGAGGCCGAGACGGTGTGATCACGAGGTCAGAGACTCGGAACACACCATCCTGGCTACACGGTGCAAACCCAGCCGGTCTCTACCTAAAAATACAAGAAAACTGCCCAGCGCACGAGGTGGCGGCGCGCCTGTAGTCCAGCTACATCGGAGCTTCGGCAGGAGAATGGCGTAACCCGGGAGCGGAGCTTGCAGTCGAGCTGAGCACTCCGCCACTGCATCAAGCCTGCGACAGAGCGAGACTCCAGTCTCAAAAAAAAAAAAAAAAAAAAAAAAAGTAAAACTATAAAGCTTCTAGAAGAAACATAGGAAGAAAATCTCAGGTGACCTTTGGGCTTAATTAAACATTTTGGGTTTTTTTGTTATTTTTTTTTTTTTTTTTTTTTCAGACGAAGTCTTGCTCTGTCGCCTGGCTGGAGTGCAGTGGTGTGATCTCGGCTCACTGTAACCTCCTCCTCCTGGGTTCAAGTGATTCTCCTGCTTCAGCCTCCCAAGTAGCTGGGATTACAGGTGCCACCACCACACCCATCTAATTTTTGTATTTTCAGTAGAGACGGGGTTTCACCAGGTTGACCAGACTGGTCTCGAACTCCTGACCTCAGGTGATCCCCCCACCTCGGCCTCCCAAAGTGCTGGGATTACAGGTGTGAACCACCGTGTCCGGCCTTAATTTTTGCATTTTATTTTTAGTACAGATGAGGTTTCACCATGTTGGCCAGGATGGTCTCAATCTCATGACCTCGTGATCCACCTGCCTCAGCCTCCCAAAGTGCTGGGATTACAAGCATGAGCCACTGCGCCCAGCCCTGATATATCATATATATATATATGTATTTTTTTGAAACGGAGTTTCACTCTTGTTGCCCAGGCTGGAATGCAATGGTGTGATCTCCACTCACTGCAGCCTCCACTTCCAGGGTTCAAGCAATTCTCCTGCCTCAGCCTCCCAAGTAGCTGGGATTACAGGCATGCACCACCACTCCCAGTTAATTTTGTATTTTTTTTTTTTTAGTAGAGACGGGGTTTCTCCATGTTGGTCAGACTGGTCTCGAACCCCCGACCTCAGGTGATTCACCTGCCTTGGCCTCCCAAAGTGCTAGGATTACAGGTGTGAGCCACCGTGTCCAGTCTCTTGATATTTTTAATTAAAAAAAAAAAAAATAGGAGGTCAGGGAACCCAAGATGGAAGGCAAATTGTGACAGAATAATTTAATGATACCACAAATGTATGTAATAACTTTTCTGAAGGGAGCTGGGGGTAAAGGTGCTGACCTGAGTAATTTTGGAAATGAGTAGACTCTGTAAGATCAAAGGCTAATGGAACTACACATAAGCACTGTACCCTAGTTTATAAGATTGTTTCCCACAGGGGTATGTGTTAACAATTCTCTTTTGAGACATTATGGTTACAAATAAAGAAAATTTTTTTTTTATTTTATTGAAACGGAATCCTGCTCTGTAACCCAGGCTGAAGTGCAGTGATGCAATCTTGGCTCACCGCAACCTGCGCCTCCCAGGTTCAAGTAATTATCGTGCCTCAGCCTCCCAAGTAGCTGGGACTACAGGTGTGCACCACCACGCCCAGATAATTTCTGTATTTTTAGTAGAGATGCAGTTTTGCCATGCTGGCCAGGATGGTCTTGAACTTCTGACCTCAGGTGATCCACCTGCCTCAGCGGATTACAGGCATGAGCTACTGTGCCTGGCCACAAATAAGGAAAAATTTTAGGCCAAGTGCAGTGGCTCACCCCTGTAATCCTAGCACTTCGGGAGGCTGAGGCAGGTGGATCACCTGAGGTCGAGAGTTCACAAACCAGCCTGACCAACATGGAGAAACCCCGTCTCTACTAAAAATACAAAATTAGCCAAGTGTGGTGCCTGTAATCTCAGCTACTTGGGAGGCTGAGGCAGGAAAATCGCTTGAACCCGGGAGGCAGAGGTTACGGTAAGCCAAGATCACGCCCTTGCACTCCAGCCTGGGCAACAACAGCCAAATTCTATCTCAAAAAAAAAGAAAAAGAAAGAAGAAAAATTTTAGGCTGGGTGCGGTGGTTCATGCCTGTAATCCCAGCACTTTGGGAGGCCGAGGCAGGAGGATCACCTGAGGTCAGGAGTTCAAGACCAGCCTGGCTAACATGGTGAAACCCCATTTCTACTAAAAATACAAAAACAAATTAGCCAGGTGTGGTGGCTCGTGCCTGTAATCCCAGCTACTCAGTAGGCTGAGGCAGGAGAATTGCTTGAACCTGAGAAGCGGAGGTTGCAGTGAGCCAAGATCACAAATTGCACTCTAGCACAGGTAACAAGAGCAAAACTCCGTCTCTAGTAATGATAATAATAATAATAATAACAATAATAAAGAATTTAAAAAGAAAAACAAAACAATTCTGATACTCCTATACATGGGTCCTGGAATAAACAATTAAGTAAATAGACGGTAAATTATAGAAGCCAGGTTTCTCACAGTTGGGGTGGGAGTTTAGATAAACAGGGGAGGTGGCCAGAATGATCCATGTGGTAATGGATTAAAGCTGGAGACATCACGCCGGGCGCGGTAGCTCATGCCTGTAATCCCAGCACTTCGGGAGCCGAGGCGGGCGGATCACCTGGAGTTCAAAGCCAGCCTGACCAACATGGAGAAACCCCATCTCTACTAAAAATACAAAATTAGCCAGGTGTGGTGGTGCATGCCTGTAATCCCAGCTACTTGGGAGGCTGAGGCAGGAGAATCACTTGAACCCAGAAGGCGGAGGTTGCAGTGAGCTGAGATCGTGCCATTGCACTCCAGTCTGGGCAACAAAAGCAAAACTCCGTCTCAAAAAAAAAACAGAAAAAAAAAGGTTTGGAGACATCAGTATGAATTCATGCTTAGCTTAATATAGATATGGATGGTTGTATATGGAAATACATGTTTGCGTATATACATGGGTTACTATACACACATATATTTCCTTGCTTTCTCAGATGTGAGGGTCCAGAAGCAATGACACCTCAAAAGCAACAAGCACACCTAGTGCCCAGACCTTGGATTCTAAAGCCATTTGCCAGTAAAAGAAAATAGGGGTCCTTGGAGAAATGGCTGATTGCAGAACTGTGGCAGGAAATATACAAAATGAGCCTGGAACATTTTAAAGTATTGTTTATAGTACCAGAAAGTAAGGTGATACTAAATAAACAAAAACAAGGTTTTAATTAAAACAACAACAACACTGATGGGACTCTTATTTTTCTCCCTGGCTGAGGATTGACCGCCATCTTGAATGACTTAGTAACTGTCTGAACTAGGAAGTTCATGATCACTTCTACACACTTCAGAACGAACAAATGGTTATTGATGTCCTTCACCCTGGGAAGGCAACAGTATCTAAGACAGAAATTCAGGAAAAACTAGCCAAAATGTATGAGACTACACTAGATGTCATCATCTTTGTTTGTTTTTGTTTGTCTTTATGAGATGGAGTCTCCCTCTGTCACCCAGGCTGGAGTGCAACTGCGCAATCTCAGCTCACTGCAACCTCCGCCTCCCCGGTTCAAGTGATTCTCCTGCCTCAGCCTCCCGAGTAGCTGGGATTACAGGTGCATGCCACTGTGCCCGACTAATTTTTATAGTTTTAGTAGAGATAGGGTTTCACCATGTTGGCCAGGCTTGTCTCAAACTCCTGATCTCAGGCTTGTCTCAAACTCCAAAATCCTCAGCCTCCCGAATAGCTGGGATTACAGGTGCATGCCACTGTGCCCGACTAATTTTTATAGTTTTAGTAGAGATAGGGTTTCACCATGTTGGCCAGGCTTGTCTCAAACTCCTGACCTTAGGTTATCTGCCTGCCTCTGCCTTCCCAAGTGCTGGGATTATAGGCGTGAGCCACCACGCCTGGCCTCATCTTTGTATTTGGATTCAGAACTCATTTTGGTGGTGGCAAGGCAACTGGCTTTGGCATGATTTATGATTCACTGGATTATGCAGAGAAAAATAAACCCAAATGCTGACTTGCAAGACATGGCCTGGATGAGAAGAAAAAGACCTCAATAAAGCAATGAAAGGAACACAAGACCAGAATGAAGAAAGTCAGGGGGACTGCAAAGGACAGTGTTGGTGCTGGCAAAAGCTGAAGGAATAAAGATGCTACAGTAACATCTGTGGCCACTGTGGATTTTCACGAGAACATTAATAAACTAAAAACTTTTGTGTGCAAAAAAAAATTCATGGGGGTATGCTAAAGAGACACAGGAACCAACGGAAAGAGCTCTCAAAGGCCAAAGCTAGAATGAAATTAGCTAGAAAAGGCCGGGCGCGGTGGCTCAAGCCTGTAATCCCAGCACTTTGGGAGGCCGAGACGGG
>NW_016814433.1:3756337-3805572 GCF_001698545.2 Rhinopithecus bieti | reverse complement strand
AAAAAAAAAAAAAAAAAAAAGATTATTGACTGTGGAGCCGGTCACCGTGGCTCATGCCTGTAATCTCAGCACTTTGGGAGGCCAAGGCGGTAGGATCACGAGGTTAGAAGATCCAGACCATCCTGGCTAACACGGTGAAACCTCGTCTCTACTAAAAAATACAAAAAATTAGCTGGGCATGGTGGCAGGCCCCTGTAGTCCCAGCTACTCGGGAGGCTCAGGCAGGAGAATTGTGTGAACCCGGGAGGCAGAGCTTGCAGTGAGCCGAGATCACGCCACTACACTCCAGCCTGGACAACAGAGCAAGACTCTGTCTCAAAACAAAAAAAAAAAAAGATTATGGGCTTTGGAATCAGCCTTTCTGGAACTAAAGTCCTGGCTTTGAAAATTACTAGTTGGTGAGCTTCAGTTGCCACATCTGTAAAATGGCAATAATTGTAGTGGCCTTTCTGTGTGATTATTGGGAGGATGGAGGGAGACAAATGCGGTAGACATGGAAGCATTAGTGCGAATCCTGGCAGAGAGTAAGCATTTGGTAGCATTGTTTTCATTATTATGTGTTGATATTGAGGTTGGATTTGTGAAGGGGAGGATAAGGAATTTAACATACGTCAGAGAGTGTAGGGATCAGGAAGATCCTGGTTATTACAGAATTAACAATCTCAACATCTGCCCCTTTGAGTTATCTGGTATAGGTGAAAGGTCAAGAGCCTGAGGCCCAGAGAGGGGAAGTGATCCACTCAAGGTCACATAGCTGTTTATTGCTAGGACTAGGCCCTGCTTAGTGCTCCTAAGAGCAAAAGAGACTGGGAAGTAGTGCGTCCTGTAGCAGAGGCAGTCTGGTCTCATTCGCAGGGTTTGAGTTTCAGGGACAGTGGTCTCTCCAAAGTCGACTAGATACCTTTATGGGGAGTGGGGGCTAGAGAGCAAGTTTTGCCCAGAGTCTGATGGGGAGCCTGATAGAAGTGGTGGCTGGAGATCCGGTCTGGGAATGGGAGCTGGCATGAGAGGCTGGACACCCAGGTCTTGCCTAATATGCGTAAGGAAATATTGCCATTCTCCAACCACTCCACCCCCAACTGCTAGCCCCAAGGGAAGAAGGATATGAAGGGGGTGGGGTGTCTTGCAGTGCTGGGAGATCCATCCCCCCGCAGCTGGAGCCTAGAGACAGAGTCTTTTTTGTTAACCAATTTGTTAAGTAGGAACAACAATAATTATCAGAATAAGAGGATATTCATTGCTGAACACCCTAGAGGAAATGTGAGGGGGTCAGACATTTGGTTCTGACGTAGGAGGATGGCCACTGGGGCATAAGCTATGATATTCTCTTGTTCGCAGGTGAAGACACATCTGCAGGCACAGGCAGCCTCAGAAATTGCTGTAGGGCACCAGTATAAGCATCAGGTGAGAGTTCCCAAGTCTGCCAAAGTCCCTGATCATCCTTTCTCTTTTCCCCTAGCTTTCTGCCTGTACCCAACAGCTCCAATCCCAGCCGCTGCTCTGCTCAACCCATTAGTTCTGTCCCATTTTGCCCCTGAAGCCTACCCAGACCCTCTTTCCTTTTTTTTTTTTTTCAGACGGAGTCTCGCTCTGTTGCCCAGGCTGAAGTGCAGTGGCATGATCTCAGCTCCCTGCAACCTCTGCCTCCTGGGTTCAAGCGATTCTCCTGCCTCAGCCTCCCAAGTAGCTGGGACTACAGGTGTGCACCACCACACCCAGCTAAATTTTGTTTTGTTTTGTTGAGACAGAGTCTCATTCTGTTGCCCAGGCTGGAGTGCAGTGGTGCGGCCTCGGCTCACTGCAACCTCTGCCTGCTGAGTTCAAGTGATTCTCCTGCTGCAGCCTGTTGAGTAGCTGGGATTACAGCCATGTGCCACCACGTCCAGCTAATTTTTGTATTTTTAGTAGAGACAGGGTTTCACCATGTTGGTCAGGCTGGTCTCGAACTCCTGAACTTGTGATCCGCCCGCCTCGGCCTCCCAAAGTGCTGGGATTACAGGCATGAGCTGCTGCACCTGGCAATTTTTGTATTTTTAATAGAGATGGGGTTTCACCACGTTGGCCAGGCTAGTCTCAATCTCCTGACCTCAGGTGATCCATCCACCTTGGCCTCCCAAAGTGCTAGGATTACAGGCATGAGCCACCACGCCCAACGCCTCTTTCCAGTATGTATTCCAGTTCCTCTAATTTTCTGCCCCCGTTTCTCCTGACCAGTGAATGCCCTCACTTCCATGCATCCCACCCCAGTTCTTGGGAGCCCAGGGAGGGAACAGTGGGGTGACTAGACAACCAAGGGCCCCATTCTGGCTCTAAGCCCACATTGAACTGTTTGTCTGGACGACAGGTTCCTATTAAGCACCCATCCTTGGCAGTGTTAGGATGGCAGCCCCTGATGCTGGGCTGTCTGAACCCCACCCCCTGGTCTTCCCCACACTAGGGCATGTTTCAGGCGCTAACCGAGATTGGCCAGAAACATGGTCTGGTGGGGTTGTGGCGTGGGGCTCTGGGCGGCCTGCCCCGAGTTATCATCGGTTCCTCCACCCAGCTGTGCACCTTCTCATCCACCAAGGACCTCCTGAGCCAGTGGGAGGTACTGCCTGGGAAATGGGTGGGTCTGTTTTGGGAAGGGGGGAAGGGGAGGGCAAGCTGCACTGGGCCCTGGAGGAGACGGTGCCCCACATTCAAAGGTGAGGGAGTGGCAGGAGGGCTTGGAGGTCACTGACTCTTTAGACCCTTCCTGCAGTTCTCTTGTCACTTCCTCCCAGAAGGGGTACCTGAGCCTTCAGGGTACCCTGGCCTTCCTCCTTCTCAGTGTTTTTGCACTGTTATAACTGGTGCGGTGGAAGCTCCCCGAGTTACCAGCATCTGTGTCCCCAGGGCAGGGACTGTCCTGTCCTTGGGGTGGAATGGTTGGCTGGTTGACAATGCTCTTCCTCTCTACCCCCTTAGATCTTTTCTCCTCAGAGCTGGAAGTTGGCTCTGGTGGCTGCCATGGTGAGTGGCATTGCAGTGGTCTTGGCCATGGCACCCTTTGATGTGGCCTGCACAAGGCTCTACAACCAGCCCACAGATGCACAGGGCAAGGTAAGGAAGTGCTCTGGGATGCAGGCAGGGAAGCAGGAGTTCGGGGAGGCAAATTGCGGGTGCAGGTGGGATAGCCTGAAATGCAGCCTGTGGAGGAGCTGCCCCTGGTGGGCTCTGACAAACTCCTTCTCTGTGCTCTCCCTCCCTCTCTGACATGCTCTCAGGGCCTCATGTACCGGGGGATACTGGACGCTCTGCTGCAGACAGCTCGGACCGAGGGCATTTTTGGCATGTACAAGGGTATAGGTGCCTCCTACTTCCGCCTCGGCCCCCACACCATCCTCTCCCTCTTCTTCTGGGACCAGCTACGCTCCCTCTACTACACATACACTAAATAACAGCCTTTCTCCCAGACTCCACCAAATGAGCACTCCTTGGCCATTTGTGCCTCCACCACTATGTCCTGGTGACTACTGATAGGTGACCTTTCATCCATCCATGAGGGACAGCCAACCCCACTCCCCATCTGTTCTCAGGGTTGAACACTACAAGCGTTTCCCTTCTTTCCTTGGGTGTTACTTTAAACCTTCCCTACCCATTCCCTGGGTAATTCACACCCCTCTCTCAGGGCTGAACCAGTCATCCCAAAGTGTATTTCCTCCCTCTCACCACTGCCACCCTTGAGTCCCTCCTGCTCCCATGAACAGCTTTAAACTCCTCCCTCCAAAACCAAAGGGAATTGGGAGACCCAATTCCCAGGTGTCTGGGACCCAGGCATCTTGTTAGATTCAAAGGCACAGAGATTATATTGATTATAAAGCAAGTTTATTCTGAAGAGGGATTGTCTTATGTTTATGCACAGGGAAGAAATGAGAGGAAACCCTCTTTTCAACCTCTTTTCCCCTTCACAGAACCGAGTCCCCAAGTTCTCAGCAACATCATACAGTGCTTCAGCACCTTTACTGGGGACCAAAGATGTTGGGATCATGAAGGGTCAGACTGGTCACCAGCTGTTCAAAGTCACCCAGGCTCCAGGGTGGAGGTGACAGATTTTCAGGGCCAAGAGATGACCTGTTGTCAGGGCTTGGGGTGGGGAAACAGATGGAGAGAGAACATCATCCAGGCCTGAGGTTTGGAAATTGCCAATTTCGGTTCCAGAGGACCTGGGTATCAGTTACCCCAAACCTCTGGCCCACTCCTGCTTCCTTGGAGGATCCCACCAGTGAGTCTCCCTGTTCTGTCCCTCCCAGCCCAATTCTCCTGGGAACCCAGTCATGAGATACCCGCCCGTTCCTTCCTCCTTACGGGGGCTGATTGAAGGTGAGCAACAGATCAGTCTGGTACTGGGGCAGCCTCAGCAAGGCCTGATGAAGTGTCACATCCTTTGCTACCTAAGGGGATCAGAGTCAGGATGCTTACCTGGATCTCTGCGCCCCCGCTACCGCCCTTCCAGGACATTGCACACTCTCAGGCCCTCACCTGCTGGTTTTCCTTAGCTATCTGCTGCTTGCCAGAGAGGACCCAGGCTTCTTGACAGCAGCCCCTCAGGGCCAGGTTCTCCAAACTGAGAGGCTGAACAGACTCCACATGGACAGCCCTAGCCCCCTGCACGCCACCAACATCCTCAAAGTGGTACCTGGAGTAGGGAAGCGGGGTCAGGAAGGGACATCTCTGGCCGCCTCCCCGGGAGCATCTTTAAGTCGCACGGCTGGCTCCCGGCCCCTGCATGTTCTCACTGCCCAGATTAACCGTCGGCCGCGGGTCCCGCCCACTGCCCCGGCCCCGCCCCTGCCATTGGCCAGCCCAGGGCCCTTCCCTCACCGCGCAGCCGCTTCACCCTGCACGTGGGCCTGCAGCTCGAGAAGTTCCACGATCAGGCTCTGGTCCGTCACGGGATGGCAGAAAACTTCTTGATTGTCCGGGACCGGTCGGAGGTCGCTGGAGTGAGGCAAGGCAGACCCTGGTTGACCCCGGTCTCTTCCCACAACCCACCCAGTCAGCCGCCCCTGGGCGCCCCGGCCTTCTCACCTTACGTCAATGGCCCCCGTGGGGAGGATGGCGGAAAAGGCGCCTCCGAACAGCGGGCAGTCTCTCATGGGCTCCATGGGCCTGAGGCTGGGTTATGGGCATTAGAAAGGTTTAAAAGAAGCCCACATTGGGTCACGTGGCAGCGGCTCCCTGGGTTTCGCAGCTGCCACCGCCACCTGGGTCTAGCTTAGCTCCCGGATCCTTTAAGATTTGGTTCCGCCCCGCGTTATCGCTGGCCAATCAGCGCCAAGGCCCTGGGGGCGGGGGTCAGCGGCGTTGCTCCGGAAGCTGCGCTCTTAGGAGGGCGCCGGGCGGGACGGTGGGGTCTGGCTTGGGGTTAGGGTCTGCCTCCTGGGTTCAAGTGATTCTCCTGCCCCAACCTCCTGAGTAGCTGGATTACAGGCATTCACCACCATGCCGAGCTAATTTTGTATTTTTAGTAGAGACAGGGTTTCTCCATGTTGGTTAGGCTAGTCTCGAACTTTCAACCTCAGGTGATCCACCTGCTTTGGCCTCCCAAAGTGCTGGGATTATTACAGGCGTGAGACACCGTGCTCAGCCCAGACCTAATATATATTGTTGAGTGATTGAATAAACTGAGTGCAAATGTCCAGAACCCAGGAGATCACCCATACCCTCATGGTTTCTAGATGTCACCTGCTTCCCAGCCAAGAATTGGGCAAGAGGATTCTGATCTTGAGGCCATTCCACAGGGTTCCAAGTGCTGACCATACCTCTGGACCCTAATGATTTAGTGAAATGAAGCCAAATGGTGCGTATTTGTTGGTCTCTTACCTTGCCAGGCCCTATGTGAAGGGCTGGAGATACATTTAGGACACAGCCCCTGATGCCTCACTGAAGGTGTAAAAGGAACAGTGGAGCACACTTGGAGTCTTTTTTTGTTTTTTTTTTTTTTTTTGAGAGGCGGTCTCACTGTTGCCAAGGCTCGACTGTAGTGGTGGTACAATCATAGCTCACTACAGCCTCAACCTTGTGGGCTCAAGCCATCCTCCTGCCTCAGGCTCCTGAGTAGCTGGGACTACAGGCACGCACCACCATGCTCGGGTAATTTTTGTTTTTTATTTATTTATTTATTTATTTATTTATTTATTTATTTATTTAGAAATGGAGTCCCACTGTGTTGCCCAGGCTGGTCTCGGACTTCTGGTCTTAAGTGATCCTTCTGCCTTGGCCTCCCAAAGTGATGAGATTGAGTGATAAGACTCAAAGTGGTGAGCCACCATGCCTGGCCCACACTTTGAGTCTTAAAGGTTGACTCACAATTCAGTAGGACATCCTAGGGGTATTCTAGCCGGGGGAACATCAGGAGCAAAAACTTGGAGATGAGAGGGCATGTTTTGGGGAAAGCAAGTGTATCCGTTTGGCAAGAGAGGGTAGGATGGGAATGGGTGGCAGGGAGCTGCGAACATGGTCAGGTGTGCAGGGTTTTTGTAGCACACACTAAGGAGCTTGACTCCTCATTCCTTACTACAGCCATCAGACTCCTCTCTGAGTCTCATTTCATCTTTAAAATGCTGTTGGGGGGCCAGGCACCGTGGCTCATGCCTGTAATCCCAGCACAGCGGGAGGCCAAGGTGGGGCAGATCACTTGAGATCAGGAGTTCGAGACTAGCCTGGACAACATGATGAAACCCCATCTCTACTAAAAACAGAAAAATTAGCCGAGCGTGGTGGCGGGTTACTAGGGAGGCTAAAGTAGGAGAATTGCTTGAACCCAGGAGGTGGAGGCTGCGGTGAACTAAGATTGTGTCACTGTACTCCAGCCTGGACAACAGAGCAAGACTCCATCTAAAAAATGAAATAAAACGCTGTTAGGAAGAAATGAGATATGGATATAGTTGAGTCTGACCTATTTCTGGGTAAAGAGAGTGGAATGAGTCTGCTGTATGAGGAATTTGAGAGAGCGGGGACGTTACAGGCTCCAGAGGGAGAGAAGGAGCCCAGCCATGGGAAACCAAAGGAGCCAGGTCAGAGGAGTCCACCCCATGATGCTTCTCTGGGATGATTGACAGACTTCTCTGTCCCTCCCTCCCGCTTTATGCCAGCCTGCTCTCCAGCCCCGTTCCTCACCAGGGGCATTACTGGCTGTGGCTGCTTTGGGAGCAGTCAAGCAGGTAGAGTCCTTGGAAACGGACCTACAAGGACATAGAAGTGAACAGGGTGCCTGCACCAGGCATAAGGGGGTGTGGAGGCCTATTACATGGGCCCAGAGGAGGTCACACTAGGTCAGGAAGGCTGAGAAAAAGCCCCCCCCAACTTCCTCATTTTGGGCGTGTGGCATGTCTCATGTTCTGCCATGAGCCCTGTGCAGCTGGGGACCCCTGGCCCTCCACAATTCTGTGGGCTCTTGGGGGGTGCTCAGCCAAACCTCTGGATGAATGGGGTGGAAGGCCACCCTCACTTGGCAAATCCCCACGCTTGGCTCCACTTCCCCTTCTCCCTTCACCTCTTTTTTTTTTTTTTTTTTTTTTTGTGCCTGTCACTTCTGCTGGCCCTGCCACCTCTCAACTCCCTCAAGTGTTCAAATCCCAACTTCCCAAGGGACAGGATCTAACTGGGTCGATTAGTTGTCATTCAATCTGCAAGTACCTATTTGGCAGGTTCTCCTGCCTGGCCACTCCTCAGGCCACCACCCAAATACAAGAGAGATCTCTGGTCCAGCTGGCTGTGGCTAGGATGATGAGTGTCAGGGGACAAATCTCAGTACAGAGATGGCCAGCAGCCACTTTTCTCAGGAGAATGTGAGGATGTGACTGGCTCTCAGTCCACTGGTTGCAAGTAGGCCTGCAACTGATTGATTCTCTACACCTGGGACATTCCCTTATTCAGTGCCCTGCATGCAGTTGATGCAGCTGTTTGCTTTGGGGACAAGAGTCCCAGCGACTCTCCCCTTTAGGGCACCAAGAGATGGACTCAAATCAGAGAGATACCACCACACCCAAAGTCAGGCATCCCTTTGAAAAGAGTTAGGGCAATAAGTATTTCTATTAAGCAGGGGTTTTCGTCTTTTTTTCTACTGCAGACTGCTTTGGCAGTTTTGTGAAGCCCATGATCCCCTATTCAATATAATGTTATTGTTATTGTTATTTTTTCTGTTTTTTTGAGACAGGGTCTTATTCTGTCACCCAGGCTGGAGTGCAGTGGCACGATAACAGCTCACTGCAGCCTCAACCTCCTGGGCTCAAGCCATCCTCCCACCTTGGCCTCTCAAAGAGATTACAGGCATGGGCCAGGTGCGGTGGCTCACGCCTGTAATCCTAGCACTTTGGGAGGCCTAGGTGGGCAGATTGCTTGAGCTCAGGAGTTTGAGACCAGCCTGGACAACAAAGTGAGACTCTGTGTCTATTACAAAAAAAAAAAAAAAAATTCACCGGGCGTGGTGTCATATGCCTGTAGTGCCAGCTACTGCACTCTAGCCTGGGTGACAAAGGGAGACTCTGTCTCAAAATATTATGCATATTGAAAATAAAGATGGGCCAGGCGCAGTGGCTTACGCCTGTAGTCCCAGCACTCTGGGAGGCTGAGGCAGTTGAATCACTTGAGGTCAGGAGTTTGAGACCAGCCTGACCAACAGGGTGAAACCCTGTCTCTACTAAAAATACAAAATTAGCCAGGTGTGGTGCTACACACCTGTAATCGCAGCTACCTGGGAGGCTGAGCAGGAGAATCACTTGAACCGAGAGGCAGAGTTTACCGTGAGCCAAGATCATGCCATTGCACTCCAGCCTGGGCAACAAAAGCTAAACTCTGTCTCAAAAAAAAGAAAAGAAAAGAAAAAGATGAAATTTTTATCCAAGCTCATTGACTAAAGATTAAGAAGCCCAGCTATGAAGTATTTTGTGTATTTAGCCCTTTACTAGGCTTTAGGGGAGGGTCTAAAAATGGGTAAAACATAGCGCTTCTTTCTGGGCTTTCAGCCTGAACAGGAAGAGCTAGGGCGTGCTACAGTTCATATCCTGTAATGAGATCTAGTTCATGCCCCTGCTTAGTCCCCAGCTGAGAAACCTGCCTTGGGGAGATGCTTAGGATTATGTGACAATCAATGGTAGCCACAGTAGATACACAATACACAAAGGCCTGCTATAATGAAGTTAGTGTCTGAGGAAGATCAGTGCGTCCTCGTGTTTGGAGCAATTCTGCACCTGTCACTCAGTCCTTTCCCTGGAACTTTTCAGCCGCATATCCCATCATTTTCTCCTTATAGTCTTTTTCTTTTCTTTTTTGAGATGGAGTCTCGCTCTGTCGCCCAGGCTGGAGTGCAGTGGCATAATCTTGGCTCACTGCAACCTCCACCTCCCGGGTTCAAGTGATTCTCCTGCCTCAGCCTCGAGTAGCTGGGATTACTGGCGTGTGCCACCACTCCTGGCTAATTTTTATATTTTTAGTAGAGACGGGGTTTCACCATGTTGGCCATGTTGGTCTCCAACTCCTGACCTCAGGTGATCCACCTGCCTCAGCCTCCCAAAGTGCTGGGATTACAGGTGTGAGCCACTACACCCTGCCATTTTCCCCTTATAGTCTGTGTGCTAGACACTGAACTTTCTTCAATCCCTCAACTGAGTCAACCTCTTTCATGCCTCTGGGCATTTGCACATGCGATGCCCTCTGCCTAGAACTTTCTTTCCCCCTTCCTCCCTAGCCAGCTCATACTCTGATCTCCAGAAAACATTTCTGGATTAACTGCTGGCTTCTGCTGTGCTGCTATGCTCCTGTCACCACTGCAGGCGCTTCACTGTATAATACACTAAGCACCAGGAGACGGGTACATGTCTGCCTTTCACCATCAACTTCTCACTGACTTGTACAGGGCCTGGCCTGTATTTATTGGATGACTGTTAAGAGATAGGTTATTTACCAGTTAGGCCCTGTTAAGGTATATTATACAATAAAGAATTTGCCTGGGCCAGGCGCAGTAACTCAGCCTGTAATCCCGACACTTTGGGAAGTTAAGGTGGGAGGATCACTTGAGCCCAGGAATTCAAGACCAGCCTGGGCGATGTAGCCAGACCCCATCTCAACAAATAATTTAATTAGCTGGGCATGGTGCTATGCACACCTGTAATCCCAGGGAAGTTGAAGCAGGAGGATCGCTTGAGTCCGCAAGTTTGAGGTTGCCGTGAACTATGATTATGCCACTGCACTCCAGCCTGGGTGACAGAACAAGACTCCCATCTCTTAAAAAAATAAAAAAGCAGGCACAGTGGCTCTAGCCTGTAATCCCAGTACTTTGGGAGGCAGAGGCAGGTGGATCACCTGAGGTCAAGGGTTCAAGACCAGGCTGGCCAACATGGTGAAACCCTGTCTTTACTAAAAACACAAAACTTAGCCGGGCGCAGTGGTGGGTGCCTGTAATCCCAGCTACTAAGCTGAGGCAGGAGAATCACTTGAACCCGGGATAGGGAGGTTGCAGTGAGCCGAGATCGCACCACTGCACTCCAGCCTGGGCAACAGAGTAAGACTTTGTCTCAAACAAACAAACAAAACAAAAGCAAAAACAAAAGGCTGGGCGCGGTGGCTCACGCCTGTAATCCCAGCACTTTGGGAGGCCAAGGCGGGTGGATCACGAGGTCAGGAGTTCAAGATCAGCCTGGCCAACATGGTGAAACCCCGTCTCTACCAAAAATATAAAAATTAGCTGGGTGTGGTGGCGCATGTCTGTAATCCCAGCTACTTGGGAGGCTGAGGCAGGAGAATTGTTTGAACCGGGACCTGGGAGGCAGAAGTTGCAGTGAGCCAAGATCGAGCCCCTGCACTCCAGCCTGGGTTACAAAGGGAGACTGTGTCTCAAAACAAAGAAACAAACAAACAAACAACCGAATTGCCCTTTATGCCTGGTTCCTGAAAAACTCAAAATCTGTGGAATTTCCTGTTATGGGAGTTCTTTGTTATTCATGATAGGCCCTAATGGTTTATACTAATGAGCTGACTCATGGTGGGCCCCTAGATAGGTTATGCTAAGGACATGAATCAGGATGGGGGTGAGCCACGCCAGAAAGATCAATCATGTGATTAGAGGGTTAAAGCTTTGGCCCAGTTGATATCAGCCCGATAAAACCCCAATAGGAATTCTGCACACTGAAGTTCAGTGAGGCTTCCTGGTTGGTGAACACATTGATGTGAGAGTAGGCGCTGTGCCCTGACTCCTCAGCAGTCCCCACGGGAGCTCAGATTTTGGGACCTGTTCCAACCTTCCCAATGTATATTCTTTTTTTTTTTTTTTTTTTTTTTTTTGAGACAGAGTCTCGCTCTGTTACTCAGGCTGGAGTGCAGTGGCATGATCTTGGCTCACTGCAAGCTCCACCTCCTGGGTTCACCGCTGTTCTGCCTCAGACTCCCAATTAGCATGGACTAAGGACCCGCCACACGCCCAATTTTTCTCCCCCCCCCCCCCCCCGAGATGGAGCCTTGCTCTGTCACCCAGCGAGGCTAGGGCATGATCTCAGCTCACTGCAACCTCTGCCTCCTGGGTTCAAGCAGTTATCCTGCCTCAGCCTCTCGAGTAGCTGGGATTACAGGTGTCCCCTACCATGCCTGGCTAATTTTTTTTGGTATTTTTAGTAGAGATGGGGTTTCACCATGTTGACCAGGCTGGTCTCGAACTGCTGACCTCGTGATCTGCCCGCCTCGGCCTCCCAAAGTGCTGGGATTACAGGCGTGAGCCACTGGGCCCAGCCAATTTTTTGTATTTTTAGTAGAGACAGGGTTTCAGTGTGTTAGCCAGGATGGTCTCTATCTCCTGACCGCGTGATCCGCCCACCTCGGCCTCTCAAAGTGCTGGGATTACAGGCGTGAGCCACTGGGCCCAGCCAATTTTTGTATTTTTAGTAGAGACAGGGTTTCAGGGTGTTAGCCAGGATGGTCTCGGTCTCCTGACCCCATGATCCGCCTGCCTTGGCCTCCCAAAGTACTGGGATTACAGGTGTGAGCCACTAGGCCCAGCCCTTTTTTTTGTGAGTCTCACTCTGTTGCCCAGGCTGGAGTGCAGTGATACGATCTCATGTCTGGCTAATTTTTGTATTTTTAGTAGAGATGGGGTTTTGCCATGTTGCCCAAGCTGGTCTTGAACTCCTGACCTCAGGAGATCTGCCTGCCTCGGCTTGTCAAAATGTTGGGATTACAGGCGTGAGCCACCGCGCTCAGACGCCTATGCATATTCTTTATAATAAAACCACAATTATGCATATTCTTTATAATAAAACCACAATACCACAATCATAAGTATGGTGCTTCTCTGAGTTCTGTGAGTCCTTCTAGTGAATTATTGAGCCTGTGGGGATTGTGGGAACTTCTGAACATATAGCCAGTCAGGCAAAGTGTGGCTGACTTGGGGACTCTTGAGATTTGTGGCTAGTGTCTGAAATGAGGGGAGTCTTGTGGAAGATTCAGACCTTTACTTGTGGGATCTGACACTAACTCCAGGTGGTCAGCACCAGACTTGTACAGTACGTGTGGAGGGATGAGCGTCTGCGCTAGGCTGTTACAGTTAGGACAGGGAGAGATGAAGCCAGGATGAGCAGTGCAGTAGGAAAACAATAATATGGGGTGATGCACAAGGTGGAGGGGAAAAATGAAGAGCAAGTTCCAAGATGGAAGCCTGCTCAAGAAGAATGGAGATACCAGCCGGGTGACTCACGCCTGTAATCCCAGCACTTTGGGAGGCTGAGGCAGACAGATCACGAGGTCGAGAGTTCGAGAACAACATGGTGAAACCCCATCTCTACTAAAAATACAAAAATTAGCCAGGCGTGGTGGCACACACCTGTAATCCCAGCTACTCAGGAAGCTGAGAGGAGAATCACTTGAACCTGGGAGGCCAAGGTTGCAGTGAGCTGAGATCCAGCCTGGGAAACAGAACAAGACTCTGCCTCAAAAAAAAAAAGAAAGAATGGAGACAGCAATGACAGAAAGGAGGAGTTGGAAGGTTTGGGTTGTAAGTAGGGCAAAGAGGACAGACGGCCTCTGATCTTTGCTGTTAAGTCACGAGATTGGGTACTTTACCCCCTGTCCCCTAGTTCTCAACAATGACAGAGGCACAATATGGACAAGGGAAGGAGGACTTTCCACATCTACAACCAGTCTATGCAAACCTACCCAAAGGCCAAGGGAGCTAAGAGGCTGAAGAGGAGACAGGCTGGGATTGGTGGCTCACGCCTATAATAGGAGCACTTTGGGAGGCCAAGGTGGGCAGATTACCTGAGGTCAGGAGTTCAAGACCAGTCTGGCCAACGTGGTGAAACCCTGTCTCTACTAAAAATACAAAAGTAGCCAGGTGTGGTGGTGTGCACCTGTAGTCCCAGCTACTCGGGAGACAGAAGAAGAATCACTTGAACCCAGGAGGCAGAGGTGGCAGTGAGCTGAGACAGCGCCACTACACTCCAACATGGGTGACAGAGCAAGATTCCATCTCAAAAACAAAAAAAAAAACAACAAAAAAAAAGAGAGACTGATGTATCCAGTTTTTCAAAAAGAAGCATTTAATAATGACTTAGAAACAGAAGCCAGGCGTACCTGACGGGAAAGGTATACATGCCTCAGTAGAAATGCATGGTACTACTGACATCAACACCTCAGGGAAAGGCGCAGAATGCTATGTGAATCTACCTTAGAGCAGGATTGAAGGTCACAGTAGATGAAGTGGCAATCTTAGAGGCATTCCAGAACAGGGGTTAACCAGAGGACAACACGGCAGATCAGCATCCAAGATGGAGCAGCTTCATCCTCCACGACAACCCAGGCCGGGATCTCTGTGTCTGAAACCCAGTAGAGCTGCCCCTTGTTTCTTCCTTTGGAACCTCTTAGAAGGTGCCATCTCTCTTAAGAGTCCATGTAGTCCCAGCCTCCAAAGCACCACATAATTTAGCTCTTTTCTTTCTTTCTTTTTTTTTTCTGAGACAGAGTTTCGCTCTTGTTTCTCAGGCCAGAGTGCAATGGCTGCATCTCAGCTCACCGCAACCTCTGCCTCCCGGGTTCAAGTGATTCTCCTGCTTCAGCCTTCCTGAGTAGCTTCATGTAACAAACTGCTACTCATCCTTCAGGTCTCAGCTCACTCAGAGAATCCTTCCCTGATCCCAAAAGTCTGGGCCACATGCCCTTCTATGAGCTCCACGGTACCCTGAGCTTCCCCTAAAAGGCACTGGATTGAAGTCACTTGTTCCAAGTCTGTCTCCCTCGTGTGCGCCCCTCAGGAGGAGGCCCTTGACAATGTTGTTCCCTGAGTGACAGTATGGGCAGGGCTGTCTCACAGAGATTTGTCTCATTCTGTAGTCGCAGGCTGCCCCTCCAGGCTGAGCAGGTGAGGGAGCTGCACAATGCCCTTCCTGCTTGGGGGAAGATGGCCCAATGCTGCAGGCACTCCTAGTGGACTGCTCACACAGAAAGGTTTCCTGAAGCCTACAAGACGCCAAGACCCAGGCTCCACTGCAGCAGGTCTCCGGTCTCTACCATCTGGCTGTTTGCCGCTCCCAAGTGTCCAGTGACAGGTTTATTTGGTTTCCACCACCACAGGGTCTTACATATAGCAGGTGCTGGGAGCATGATGCTTGCCAGGCACCGGGATACTGACCACCCAGCTGCCGTGGGAGATATTCCTTCACCAGGCTCACCACTGACTGATGCCCATCCCCCTTCTTTCCAGTCTTTCTCCATTATCTATGTTCCGGTTTGAGCAGTGTCCCAGACACACTTCAGAGCGAAGTTCCTTGGTGGGCTGGCCTGTTGGAGAGCAGAGGGTACCCTGGCGGGGAGCCTCTCTCAAACAGATGGCCCCCACCAGGTGATCCCATCTGGATGCTGTCAGCCACACTGCTTCTTTGTGCTTAGCCCCTGCCTGCTGCCTCCCCAGCCAGTACTGCTCCTTCTAGCAACTGAGGATGACGTAATGTGTGCTTAGTTCAGTGTTGTGTCTTTTTCTGTGCAACGGAAGGGCCGTGTTGGCAGCCAGGCAGATGTTAAACTAATCAAGAAAAGAGGCCGGACGCGGTGGCTGTAATCCCAGCTACTCAGGAGTCTGAGGCAGGAGAATTGCTTGAACCTAGAAGCCAGAGGTCTGTAATTCCAGCACTTTGGGAGGCTGAGGCGGGCAGATCACGAGGTCAACAGAACAAGACCATCCTGGCCAACATGGTGAAACCCCATCTCCACTAAAAATACAAAAACCAGCTGAGCGTGGTGGTGCCTGCCTGTAGTGCCAGCTACTTGGGAGGCTGAGGCAGGAGAATTGCTTGAACCTGGGGGACAGAGGTTGCAGTGAGCCAAGATCACGCTATTGCACTCCAACTTGGGCAGCTGAGCAAGACTCCATCTCAGAAAAAAAAGAAAGAAAAGAGACTTACTGGTTCTCCCTGTCTTTCCACTTACACAGGGCCAGTCTCCTTGACCTGATAACAAGAACTCGTGACTTTAACTGGACAAATGAGGTAAAAAGGAGAAATGCTTGAGAAGTACAAAGTCCAACCACCCATGAACCCAATCCACTAATTCACTCTTGTATTAAGGGAAAAAAAAATATCAATATTTACTAATTTTAACATTCATATGTATTCATTTGTTCAGCATATATTTATTGAGCACCTACTAGGTGCGGGGCACTGTGTAGATATTAGGACATGGTGGGGTGCAAAAATGTGTCTCCTGATATCATGGAACTTACACACTAATAGGGAGACAGATCTTTGATCAAATAAACAGCTTAGGCTGGGCACAGTGGCTCATGCCCATAATCCCAGCACTTTGGGAGGCCGAGGCGGGCAGATCACGAGGTCAGGAGTTTGAGACCCGCCTGGCTAACATGGTGAAACCCAGTCTCTACTAAAAATATAAAAATTATCGTGCCACTGTACTTCCATCTGGGCGACAGTGAGACTCCCTCTCAAAAATGAAATAAAATAAATGAAAATATAAAAATTAGCCAGGCATGGTGCCAGGCGCCTGTAGTCCCAGCCACTCAGGAGGCTGAGGCAGGAAAATCACTTGAACCTGGGAGGTGGAGGGTGTGGTGAGCTGAGATTGTGCTACTGCACTCCAGCCTGGGCAACAGAGCGTGACTCCATCTCTAAATAATAAAATAAATGAAAACAGTTCACAGTTCATTCATTGCAATGGTGAAAAATAAAGTACAACAGAGACTTGGGCTGAGAAAGGATGTATGTGGTGCTACTGAAATAACCTCTCACAAAGGATTTGAGCAGCGCTATTGACCCAGCTGAAACCCAAAGGAAGGACTTGTTCACTCGGTGTGTACGTTGCTGTAAATGGTTTTGCTTTTAGACCTCAGGTTTAGAGAACTAAGGTCATCATAACCCTTGGTTCATGGCACATAATATCATTGAAGGCTCACTTGGGCCCTGTCTTATTAACCTTTCATCTCCATTTTTCCTTCCCATTCCCTGTTTCCCCAAAGGTGGTTAATGATGAACTTATGAGAGAACCTGTTCTGTCTGGCTTTCTCATAGGAAGCAGGTAGGTTGAGAGTTTGCCAAATGGGTATGATGAAAAAGTCATAGCTCAAGTGAAGGGGCTTTGGAAAGGCTGTCACTGGAAGCTGGATAAGGAGGGAAGAAAGAAATGGAGCAATGGATTAGGGTAAAGTAATTATTGCATTGGAGGTCCTAATTACTTTGAAATCTCAGAGTATTGTAGATAAAGAAGCAAGATGGAAGGAAAGGGCCGGGCACAGTGGCTCATGCCTGTAATCCCAGCACTTTGGGAGGCCAAGGTGGGTAGATCACTTGAAGTCAGGAGTTTGAGACCAGCCTGGCCAACACGGTGAAACCCCATCTCTACTAAAAATACAAAAATTAGCCGGGCATAGTGGCGCATGCCTGTAATCCCAGCTACTTGGAAGGCTGAGGCAGGAGAATCCCTTGAACCTAGGAGGTGGAGGTTGCAGTGAGCCGAGATCGCACCACTGCCCTCCAGTCTGGGCAACAAAGTGAGACCCCATCTCAAAAAGAAAAAAAAAAAAGATGGAAACAGGACGCCTGAATAAATAAATTTGGAGATAGAGCCTCATGGTCGGAAACAGGATGCCTGCATAAATAAGTCTGGAGACAAAGATGGTCCTGGGTGATGATAAAATCCAAGTGGGGTAGTTGGCTGAGGTGGAATGAAGGTCACTGTAGAAAAGTTCAGAGTGCTGGATGGTCACCGACATGGATACAGGATAACAGAAGGGGCTGAGGTGAAGCACGGGATGGGGACCCAGGGCCTAATACCCTTAAAGAATGAGAGGGAGTTAGGAATGGTTGAATAGGGCAAGGTTTAGCTACAAGGGATGGAAAACACCAAAATTAATAGTGCTTAAGCAAGACAGGCTGGGCGCTTTGGCTTACGCCTATAATCCCAGCACTGTGGGAGGCCGAGGCAGGCAGATAACTTCAGGTCAGGAGTTCGAGACCAGCCTGGCTGACCTGGCGAAACCCTGTCTCTACTAAAACTACAAAAATTAGCTGGCCGTGGTGGCACGTGCCTGTAATCCCAGCTACTCAGAAGGCTGAGGTGGGAGGATCGCTTAAACCCAGGAGGCGGAGGTTGCAGCGAGCCGAGATCACACCCCTGTACTCCAGTACTCCAGCCCGGGAGTCAGAGTGAGACTCTGTCACAATTAAAAAACAAAAACAAAAACCAAGACAGAAGTTCATTTCCTACACTCAAGACATTCAGTGTTATCTTGTCACTCCTCAGTGTCAGAAGAACCAGTCTCCTTTGATCTTTTTTTTTCTTTTTTAGAGACAGGGTCTGGCTCTGTTGCCCATGCTGGAGTGCAGTGGTATGATCACAGTTCACTGAGCCTCAACCACCTGGGCTCAAGTGATCCTCCCACTTTAGCCTCCCAAGTAGCTTCCTCTTATCTTGTTGCTCTGCGTGGTACCAATTCCCAAAGCTACTTCAGTGTGGCTGCTGAACTTCCAGCTGTCGTGTCTGCATTCCAGACAATAGGAAGCAAAAATGCATAAAGAGAAAAATGCATCCTTCTTGTAAGAACACTTGGAAATTGTATACATCATTTTCTCTCCCACTGGCCACAATTTAATCGTAACTAGGAGGGAAGCTGGGAGATGTCATCTTTACTTTCAGCAGCCACAAGCCCAGCTAAAATACTGGAACATTCCGGTTTTTTTTTTTTTTTTTTTAGACTGAGTCTCGCTCTATCACCCAGGCTGGAGTGCAGTGGCGCGATCTCGGCTCACTGCAAGCTCCACCACTGGGGTTCACGCCATTCTTCTGCCTCAGCCTCCCGAGTGGCTGGGACTACAGGAGCCGGCCACCACGCCCGGCTAATTATTTTTGTACTTTCAGTAGAGACAGGGTTTCACTGTTAGCCAGGATGGTCTCGATCTCCTGTCCTCATGATCTGCCGGCCTCGGCCTCCCAAAGTGTTGGGATTACAGGCGTGAGCCACCGCGCCTGGCTCTGGAACATTCTCCCTCCCTCCCTTCCTTCCTTTCTTTTTTTGAGAGGGACTCTCTGTTGCCCAGGCTGAAGTGCAGTGGCGTGATCTCGGCTCACTGCAACCTCCGCCTCCTGGGTTCAAGCGATTCTCCTGCCTCAGCCTCCCAAGTAGCTGGGATTATGGGGACACACCACACCACCCAGCTAATTTTTTTATTTTCAGTAGAGACAGGGTTTCACTATGTTGGCCAGGTTGGTCTCAAACTCAGGTGATCCACCAGTCTTGGCTTCCCAAAGTGTTGGAATTATAGGCATGAACTACCGAACCTGGCAGGAACATTTTATTTCTAGAGAGGAATCAATTATTGAAGAATTGGCACCCTCTCCCACAGGGAGCACCAGAGAAGTCAGTAGAACACAAAGAATTGGGTGAAAGGGATGTAGTAAAATGGCATGAGCCTGCAGTGGGCAGGGTTTTCTTTGAACTGGGTGAACAGTCTGGCAGTGGTACGAGGACCCTGACTCCCTAGCCTGGGGAAGATGAGATACGTGAGGTTGAGGTTTGAGAAGAAAAGTCGCCACTTGGAGGGGCTGCAGAAGTGGCTCTCAGAGGATAGCTGGTTTTCCATGAAGGCAAGGAGGGTGCAGAGAGTTAGCCTGGAGGGTTCACCAGAGGGCCTTTGGGAGTGGGTGGGTGGGAATGGAGCTGGGTGGGAGTCATCAAGGACAGGGTTACATGGCTACTGGATGAAAACACGGATGAAAAGCCAGTGGACTTGGTCTTGATAGTGTCTGAGGAGGGTGGGTCTTACTTGGCTATTGGGACCCAAACCAGAAACTGCTCCCCCTTCAAAATCCACGAGTTTACCTATCACAGCCAACCAGGAGGTTACCTCGCATGCCATCCTTTGACTTTGGCATCAAGCCCTTAATAAACCTGGTATCTAAGCCTTGGTACCAGCCCCCAAATTGTACGTTTGATACTATAAATCTGAAAGACATACATATATCCTTTCCGAGTGTCAGGAAAGAACATTCGAATGTCAAAAATGATCTGGACCCTCACTCTCCTTTCGCTGCCTGACCGCCGCCATCATGGGTCGCATGCATGCTCCCAGGAAGGGCCTGTCCCAGTCGGCTTTGCCCTATCGACGCAGCGTCCCCACTTGGTTGAAGCTGACATCTGACGACGTGAAGGAGTAGATTTACAAACTGGCCAAGAAGGGCCTGACTCCTTCACAAATCGGTGTGATCCTGAGAGATTCGCATGGTGTTGCACAAGTACGTTTTGTGACAGGCAATAAAATCTTAAGAATTCTTAAGTCTAAGGGACTTGCTCCTGATCTTCCTGAAGATCTCTACCATTTAATTAAGAAAGCAGTTGCTGTTCGAAAGGATCGAGAGGAACAGAAAGGATAAGGATGCTAAATTCCGTCTGATTCTGATAGAGAGCCAGATTCACCATTTGGCTTGATATTATAAGACCAAGCGAGTCCTCCCTCCCAACTGGAAATATGAATCATCTACAGCCTCTGCCCTGGTCGCATAAATTTGTGTGTGTACTCAAGCAATAAAATGATTGTTTAAAAAAAAAAAAAAAAAAAAAAAAAGATCCGGAGGAGTCCCATACTGCTCAGGGTAGGTTTCAGAGGGAAATCTCTGAAACAGTTGTTTTCCCCGTAGCCACCATTTACCATTGTTTCATTATTGTCAGTTTCTTCTTAGGGTGCTGCTCTACCAGGAGCACACAGAAGTGCTCAGCCTCCCCACCTGAGCTCTCCTAGCCCTCATGCCCTCAGGGGTCTGGGATTATAGTCTCCATTCTCAGGGAAACTCCTTTTATCAAAATGTTGAACATTCTACGGAGCCAACTGACTTGAGGTGTACAACACAACAGTCACGAGGAAGGGAACTCTATCCACGGTCCTGTGAGCAAAGGAAGCAACGGACAGCAAAGGAAGCAAAGACAGCCGCCAGCAGGAAGTCTCGACACACTGCCTCCAGGAAGTGAGACTGCAGGATGGTGGGAAGCAGATGTAGTCCTGGTGAGCCCAGCCCCCTTCACTATGTGTGGACCCCAAGCAATGCGGTCAACCTTCATTCATCCTTCATTAAAAAGGTGGGGAGGGGCTATCAAGTACTTTAGTAAGAATTAATTCAGATACATACAAAATGCCTCACACATGCGTGGATTGAGGTGTTATACACAGCAATTGTTTTTAATTCTATTACACATAAACTCCCTGAGGCCAGTGACAGTGCTCTGAAATAATAACTAATCAACAATAGTTAATGGAATAAGAGTAGAATTCCAGCATACAAAATGCCTCACACATGCGTGGCTTGAGGTAAGTGTTATACACAGCTATTGTTTTTAATTCTATTACATATAAACTCCCTGAGGCCAGTGACATTGCTTTGAAATAGTAACTAATCAACAGCAGTTAATGGAATAAGTGAAGAGTAGAATTCCAGCATACTAAAGCGTTAGGATCTAGGGATGAGAGCACCAACCACATCTATCAAAAAGAGAGCTGCTGGGCCAGGTACAGGATTGCAGGTTCCCACCTGTAATCCCAGCACTTTGGGAGGCCGAGGCAGGTGGATCACTTGAGGTTAGGAGTTTGAGACCAGCCTGGGATACATTGTGAAACCCTGTCTCTACTAAAAATACAAAAATTAGCTGGGTGTGGTGGGGGGCACCTGTACTCCCAGCTACTTGGGAGGCTGAGGCAGGAAAATCGCTTGAACCCGGGAGGCAGAGGTTGCAGTGAGCCGAGATCACACCACTGTACTCCAGCCTGGGTGACAGAGTGAGACTGTCTCAAAAAATAAAATAAAATAAAAAGAGCTGCTAATGTAGAAGCAAATATCAGGAATGCTGGGCTCTGAGGCCAGCCCTGAGACAGCCAGAAATGCTGAGAACCTTCCACAAGCAACAGTGCCTTCCATTCAGTACAGTGTAGCACTTCAAGAGAAATCCAGAAAGTTTCAGTTCCAGATGAGAACAATGAGGTGGTGAGGGGCTGATCTGCACACTATTGCTGAATTTGTTTGCACCCCCTAAACTCCAATAATGAGAAAAGGAAGCGCAAAACATCCCTCAGAGCCGAGGAGGCAAATGCATGCCGGTGATCACTGGGTGTTGTGAAGTGGGCAACAGAAGCCCCTGCTCCGACCTCAGGAGTCCTAACTTTTCCTTGTCACTCTTTTCTCTGAACCACGTGCTATTTCCTGGGCTGAGAAAGGGAATGCCATGTTAGAGCAGAACCGAAAATAGATACAGCTGCGGAAGGAACATCAGCAGGCAGATCATTGAGTCCGCTGAGATTTTGTATTTTGGTCCTTGTCTGTCCAAGATGCTTTTGGAAATAACATGGGGTGCTCCTGAAAGTCACGGGGGAGAGGGCAGCACACACTCACGGGAAAAACCATGGGACCTAGGTGAGCCCCTGTGGCCAGTCAACAGCTCCCTTCCAGGGTCCAGTTTCGGGCATTGATAAAGAGCTGGAGCCAGGGGGAGGTGGTCAGAGTATCAAATGGAGGGGGTCGCCATGCCCACTGCCAAGGCCTCACGGCCCGCTCAGGGTGAGGCATGAGAGCCAGGTGGCGGCCATCACGGGAGCAGATGCCAGCCACGCCCCCTGGGGACCCATTGGGATTCAGAGGGTACTGCTCTGTGGGGTTCCCGTCGTCATCTGCCCAGTGCAGTGGAGCCAAGCCCCTGGCCTCAATCTGAGCTTGGAGTTCCGGAGAAGAAAATGCCACGTAACCTGGGACGGAAGGAGGAGGGAAGTGAGAGTCAAGGTCCTTCACGCCCACCCTCGCCCCCAACCTTCCTCAGGCCTGACCTTCCCCGTGCGCACTCCACACGGGCAGCACGGCGCCCTCCATCCCTCGCAGCATCAGGGCTGGCCCAGGCCCCACACGCACGCTGGCCCAGCGAGACTCATAGCGCCCAGACAGGTTGTGGCGTAGCAGAAGGCCCGGCTGGGAGTCACAGGCATCTCCACCGCATCCCTCATTGGAATCGCCTCCTACGCTGGATCAGCCCAGCAGAGCCAGCAGTTGACAAGCCAATACACACGCCCAGGCTGAAGGTGACTGGTCCGCTTCGGAAGCGGCCTCAGCTCACCCCCCGCCAGGGCGGATGGAAGGTCACAGCCAGACTGCCACCCTCAGCCCAGGGAATAGGCGAAGTCAGGGTGAGACGCTGGAGACCTCGGAAAAGGAACTGAATGAAGGGGCATGGCTGCTCTTCTGATTGGCCTATCTTTCTTCCTTTTCCCTCCTCCCTCACCTTCCTTCCTTTCAGACATTCTTTTTTTTTTTTAGTTGAGAATGGAGATCTCAGCTCTGTTTCCAGGCCTGGAGTGGCAGTGGCATGATCTCGGCTCACTACAACCTCACTGCCTCCTGGTTACAAGCGATTCTCACGTGCCTCAGCCTCCCAAGAGTAGCTTTTTTTTTTTTTTTTTTTTTTTTTTTTTTTTTCATATGAGACAAGGGCAACGAAAAGAAAGAAGCAGACTGGAGTCTTGGCTCTGATCACCACACGGCTGGAGTGCAGTGGGACTTGGATCTCCGCTCACTGCAAGCTCTCGCTCCCGGGTTTTACTGCCATCTCCGGTAACTGCCTCAGCCTCCCGAGTAAGACTGGGACGACAGGCGCCCACCCACCTGCGCCCGGCTAGTTTTTTGTATTTTTTAGTAGAGACGGGGGTTTCACCGCCGGTGTTAGCCAGGATGGGTCTCGATCTCCTGACCATGTGATCCCGCCCCGTCTCGAGCCTCCCAAAAGTAACGAAGCACATAACGTAACTTAGTGCTGGGATTACAGGCTTGAGCCACCGCGCCCGGCCCCAAGTAGCTTTTTAATGAAAAAATTAAAAATTTATTACCAGCATTCTGTTGGCATGTGGCCCGGAACGAATGTGGCCACTCTCTCCTAGCTCGGTGGAGTGAGAGGCCAATCCCCAGCCCAGGAAGACAGGGCTAAAGGTACCTCTTCAGAAATGTAGGGGAAGGGAGTGGGCAGAAGGCTGCACGCTGACCTTTGGCAGAGCCCAGGACATCTGCATAGCTGAAGCCGCCCACGAAGGCCACACCGCGGAAAGTGTCCAGCCCAATTGCCCCAGAGCAGAGGTCCTGCATGGTCACGTCCCATACCTGCGAAGATGGGGAGGGGGAGTGTGGGTGGGAGGACATGCAGCTGAGGTTGGAGAACCACCTCCAGCTGCCCCCCTGCTCACCTCAAACCCAGCCAAGTGGAAGGCATCAGCCATCTCCCGGTCTCCATTACTACCCTCCTCTCGCAAGATGGCGACTCGGGGGCTGGGACCACCTTGGGGAAGAATAATTGTCTTTGGGCCAGAAAGTTACTTCCCCACCCCAACTCCCCAGACACCTTTTCCAGGGCAGGCCCAGGCATCCAGGCTCAGTGCCCCCAGGACGCGAAGCCTCTGCACACACTCCCTCACCAGGCTCACGGGGCACGGAGGCTTTGGGAAAGGTGGGGGGCAGGCAATAGCTGGGCCCCGTCCGCTCCCTCAGGCCCCGTTCCTCCTCCGCCACACAGCGAGGCTCTGCCTGCAGCCGGTCCAGCTGGAAACTCGTCTCCTCCCAAAGGGCTCGCAGCTCCCCAACAGGCTCCTCCAGAACCACAGCCCCGTTCACTGACACCCGGACCTAGGAAGAGGAACAAATCTCCCTGGGCTAGGAGAAAGGATGGCCCCTCCACAGTGGGAGAGGGATGGACCATGGCCGCCCCACTCTGACTGCCCACTGCACACTGCTCTCTCCCTCACTTCCTCACCGTGGCATGGGGCCCAGCCTCGCCTGTGTGGCCCAGCTCCAGGCAGTGGAGGCCAGCATCCCAGTAACGCTTCAGCACCTGGGCCAGGTCTGGCTCCTGCACCTCCAGCACCAGGCCTGGCTCCTCAGCGAACAGCACAGACAGGACTGGGAGAGCAACAGGGGGAGTTAGGGGGATGCAAGAAGGGCTGAGGGAGTTGGGGCGGGGATCAGGGGAATGCAGGAAGGGCCGGGGCGGGGGTCAGAGGGACGCAGCCAGGGAGTTAGGGTGGGGATGAGAGAGGATGAGGGCTGGGAGGGCGGGACTGAGGATGTTTCATCATGGACATCTCAGGGATGGGAAGTCTCAGAGAGAGGCAGGAACATGGCGGGTGCCAGCCAGTTCCATCCAGTTCAGCTGTCAGAGACACAGCACAGAAAAGCTAGTCCGGGAAGACTCAGGGAAAGGGGATTAGAGGGCACTCCACTCTTTAATATATTGGAGATGGGGTCTGCAGGGTGGAGAAGGCAGCCCAGGCCGGAGACTAGACCCCAGGTTCCTTACCATCAACCCCAGCGACAGGCACATCCACCTGTAGCCCACAATTTCCAGCAAAGGCCATCTCCAGCAGGCATGTGACGAGGCCTCCATCGCTGACATCGTGGCCTGAGCAGAGGAGGCGATCTAGAGGAAGGAGAAGGAAGCTCAGCAACCTCGGGGCCCAAACCTGACAGGCCCCCTCCACCTTCCAGAGTCAGTCCGTCAAGAGCGTGTGTAAGAATGTCGGGGGATCTGAGGTACATTGTCCATTGGAGTCCCTCTTGCCCCACTGCCCAGCTGGTGAACGCCTGCTGCACGCCTGGCACCCCGTGCGCCATCTCCCCAGGGGGCTTCACTCACCTTTCAGCAGCCCCTGGGTGATGCTGAAGGCACGCACCAAGTTCTCAGGAACGTCCAGGTCTGGAGGGTGCTCCCCGAGCTGGGAGAAGCACTGGGCCAGAGCCGTGCCCCCCAGCCGGTGCTGCCCAGGGCTCAAAGGCACATAAAGCAGATGGCCTGGGGAGACAGGGAGGGGTGAGGGGAGGGGGACACCTCAGGAGGACCCGTCCCTGAGGTGCTCACAGCACTGCTGTTCCCAGCACTGCTGTTCCCAGCATGTGGTGAGACGCCCGGACAATCAGTCCCAGAAAACACCACGGCCCAGTGTTGAGATGGGGGCCCAGCACTCAAAGCAGGGGCCAAGCAAAGAACACACAAGGCGGTGGGATGGGCCACGAACATACCTCTCCCTTCAGGATGCTTGAGGTCTGGGGTCACGGTGGCTGTGATGTCTGGGCAGACGGCATAGGCTGAGATGACCAGTGACCCTGTAGAGCAAGGAGGAGTCCAAAGGAATGAGTTGCCAGGCCAGCCCCGTAGTTCCTCCTCCCCTCCCTGGGACCCCCACACCTCACCAGGAGCCCGCACGGTCTCAGCGCCAACCCGAGCAGCCATGCTAAGGGAGTCCTTGCCACCGTCCACTGCCACACCCAGGGCTGCCATCACTGCCACCATAGCCTCACAGGCGTCCGCCAAAGCTGCGCCCTCCCCTGGGAGCTTGGCTGCCCACATCCAGTTCCCGCTACACTTCACATCCTGGGGTGGTAGAGGCACGGCATTAGAGGGGAAGAGAGATGTGGAGAGGACAGGGGTGCAGGGGGACTGGGAGGTTGCAACATGAAATGAAGGGCTACAGATGGATGCCGGAGGGTCCTGAAACTGGGGGCTCCAGGGTAGAAGCTATGGGAGAACTCACCCGGAGGTCCGTGACCAGAGCAAACACCAAGTTGGTGAGGGCTTCAGCCACAGCCAGCCGGGCGGCGACCTTGGGGTCCAGCAGGCTCTTGACTGGCTGCTCTCCCAAGGCTGTGGCAGCCCCTACGAGCTCCTCATGGCTCAGTGCCACAACCGCTACATCTGCCAGAGGAGTCTGCAGGGGCCCCACACACTGCTGCTGGGCCACCAGGCCGCCCACGGAGCGGTCCACCTGTGGAACCAGGTGAGGTTAGCAAGAGAGCAAGGGACAGGGACAGCCTGTGCTCCTGCACCTGCCCCCAAGGGACCCAGGGCGGTGGGAGGCCTGGCTTTCCCCCAGTGCAGACAACAGCTCTACTCAGAAGGTGGGTAGCAGGGAGACCAGGCCGTCAGGGTGGCTGCCCTGCCCCTGTTGCTTCCCCCCAGGGCCAGGCAAAAACCCCCACAGCAGTCTCTAAGGGTGGGAGGGCAGAGGTGGGTGCACGGAGGAAGCAGGCAGGGGGCAGAGGAGGGGTGCAGGGAGGACCTTATTGGTGAGGTAGCGCTTGCTGGCCACAGCAGGCAGCCTCAGAACCCTCTCCAGAGCCTGGCGCATGCTCAGCCCTGGGGGCAAGGCCAAAGGCTGCAGCACAGGGGGCTTCCTCTGGAGGAAGAACTCCTGCAACACAGACAGCGACAGGGAGTGTGAGCACCTGCGGCGGGCCAGGCACACAGGTGACAAAGTGCATGTGAGGTAAAGGGTGGTGTGGAGCGGACCACAGGAGAAACCCATCCCCCCAACCCCACATACCTTCCGAGGCATCTTGCCCAGTACCCATTCGAGCTCCAGGTCCACAGGGGTTGGCGGGGGTGTCGGGGGGGCATCCCCCTGGCCATTTCTTCCGACAGGACACTCCCGATCGTCCACCAGCACTATCTATAGACCCCAGGGACCCCACCCGGGGGGATGAAACTGTGACCACCAGCAGGGAATATTCCTAGAAATCAGGGCACAAATGTGCTTTCCACTCCTTGTTTGGTGTCCGTATTGAGTCCCTGCCCTTCCTTGGCTCCTACATTCCCCAAAGCTTGTTTGCCACCACCTCCCATCTTCCTCTCGTCCCTCTCCCTTGACAGCTCTCCCTCTAGCCCATACCTAGGTGGCTCATGTCTGCCCCAGTGTCTGCTCCCGACTCCCTGGGCCAACTCACCCTTCGGTCTCCAGTGATGGTGCCCACGAAGCAAGCCGAGCAACGTTCACGGGCACTGACACGAGTCAGGAAGTTCCGGTCGGGGGACCTCAGGAGAAGTGCATTTGATTCCTGGTACTCGGCCCCCCAGATTTCCAGGGCATTCAGGGTCGGGTCCCCGAGCTGCACAGCCATGGCAGGGAGGAAAGAGAAGGGCCAGTGGGCACTCCCACGTCTCATGTTGTTGCAAGAGAGATGGGTGGGCGTGGGCTGGGGCTGCCAGGGATGGGAAAATGCCAGACTTCAGGGGATGAGACCCACCTGGAAGCGGCTGGTGTAAATGATGGCTCCAGCTGGGTCACTCAGCTCCTTTAGGACGTTGCCTGGTGAGAGGGTTACAAGGAGAAGTAGTGACCTAGTGGTGTTCAGGCAACAAAGGGCAGTCCCTGATCTCCAAAGGAGCCCCTAATTCTGTGTGTTCCTATGTCAACTGCTGCCTCACCCTCACCACCAATCAATCCTCCCACGGCAGCAGGCTTTTACCCTTCCAACCCTGAACCTGTCTAGAATGTACAGAGCATGGAGAATGGGACCCAGAGCTGGGTGGTTGGTTGGAAATTCCTGATACCTCTCCCTAAACCAAACCTGGCAGGATACCAGGCAGGCCCAGTCTCTTGTTCTAATTCCTTTCCTCACCATTGCCACCAGCGCCCTGATCGTGAAGGCTACAGATGGGGTTTCCCTTGGGGGCCTCCACACAAGCCCTGATCACACGGTTCATCTTCTGTTCCATCTCCGGGTCTCCTCGCTGCACAGCCCCAAAGTCCAGGTCACTGGTGTTATCTCCCTGCACCTGGGGGCATATATGGCATAGCTTAGTTCAGCGAGGCTGGAAGCTCCTGTACGCGCTCCTATGCCTGGGGCCCGGTTATATCAAGGATTCTGCACCTTTAGCAATTCCCACTCACCTGCACAGACGAAGCAGCTCCACCTCCAACTCCAATCCTGTAGACGGGACCTCCAACCTTTACAACTTCCATGCCTGTAAGAAGGGAAGGCAGAATCAGAACACCGGGAAAGCCACGAGAAGAGGCCTCGAAAGCAAGGCAGCGTGAGGACAGAGGAAGCTGATGTTAGGGGAGGAGAAGCCTGACACTTTTTTTTTTTTTTTGAGATGGAGTCTCGCTCTGTTGCCCACGCTGAAGCACAGTGGCGTGATCTCGGCTCACTGCAACCCCCGCCTCCTGGGTTCAAGCGATTCTCCTGCCTCAGCCTCCTGAATAGCTAGCATTACAGGCGCCTACTGTCATGCCCAGCTAATTTTTGTATTTTTTTTAGTAGAGACACAGTTTCATCATGTTGGCCAGGCTGGTCTCAAACTCCTGACCTCAGGTGATCCGCCCACCTCAGTCTCCCGAAGTGCTGGGATTACAGGTGTGAGCCACCCTGCCTAACCCAGAAGCCTTACCACTTGACTGGGTTGATAGGAGAGTAAACTGGTATCAACTACAGAGGACGATTTGGCATTAACAACCAAAATGACAAATGCATGCAGTCTCTGATTGGGTAAATACACTTTGAGGAAGTTACCCTGCTGGGTTTTGCACAGGTATAAAATCACCCATTTACAAGATTAAACACCATAGTAATGTTTGTATTAGCAAGGACACGAAATCATCTTTTTTTTTTTTTTTTTGAGACGGAGTCTCGTTCTGTCGCCCAGGCTGGAGTGCAGTGGCCAGATCTCAGCTCACTGCAAGCTCTGCCTCCCGGGTTCACGCCATTCTCCTGCCTCAGCCTCCCGAGTAGCTGGGACTACAGGCGCCCGCCACCTCGCCCGGCTAGTTTTTTGTATTTTTTAGTAGAGACAGGGTTTCACCGGGTTAGCCAGGATGGTCTCGATCTCCTGACCCTGTGATCCGCCCGTCTCGGCCTTCCAAAGTGCTGGGATTACAGGCTTGAGCCACCGCGCCCGGCCAGCAAGGACACGAAATAATCTAAAGGCTGACAACAGAGACCTGATTAACTAAACTGTGGTATGTCTATACAATGAAAGACTAAGCCACCAAAAAAAGAGAATATAGGAATGTAATGAAGTAATATGACTTCATCAGTATGAAATTATTTCTAAGATATACTGCTAAGCGAAAAATGAAAAGGCAAAATATGTATGTCTATTTACAGTAGCATCAAAAGAATAAAACAATTAGGAGTAAATTTAAAATAGAAGTAAGGCTTATACACTAAAAACTTTTTTTTTTTGAGATGGAGTCTTGCTCTATTGCCCAGGCTGGAGTGAAGTGATGCAATCTCGGCTCACTGCAACCTCTGGATGCGGAAGGAACCTGAAGTGCAGGGACTCCAGGGTAGAAGCTGTAGGAGAACTCACCCACACTCCCAGCACTTTGGGAGATTGAGACGGGCGGCTCGCTTGAGCTCAGGAATTTGAGACCAGCCTAGCTAACCCGGTGAAATCCTATCTTTTTTTTTTTTTTTTTTTTTTTTTTTTTTTGAGACGGAGTCTCGCTCTGTCACCCAGGCTGGAGTGCTGTGGCTGGATCTCAGCTCACTGCAAGCTCTGCCTCCCAGGTTCACGCCATTCTCCTGCCTCAGCCTCCCGGGTAGCTGGGACTACAGGCGCCGCCACCTCGCCCGGCTAGTTTTTTTTTTTTGTAGTTTTTAGTAGAGACGGGGTTTCACAGTGTTAGCCAGGATGGTCTCGATCTCCTGACCTCGTGATCCGCCCGTCTCGGCCTCCCAAAGTGCTGGGATTACAGGCTTGAGCCACCGCGCCCAGCGGTGAAATCCTATCTTTACAAAAAATGCAAAAATTAGCCAGGCATGGTGGCAGGAGCTCGTAGTCTCAGTTACTCAGGAAGCTAAGGTGGGAGGATCACCTGAGCCCAGAAGATGGAGGTTGCAGTGAGCTGAGATCGTACCACTGTACTCCAGCCTAGGTGACAGAGTGAGATTCCATCTCAAAAAACAAAAAAAGAAATAGGAAAGGATCTGAATAGATGTTTCTTTAAGGAAGACATACAAATAGCTAACTAGCATACAAAAACATGCTCAGCCGGGCGCGGTGGCTCAAGCCTGTAATCCCAGCACTTTGGGAGGCTGAGACGGGTGGATCACGAGGTCAGGAGATCGAGACCATCCTGGCTAACACGGTGAAACGCCGTCTCTACTAAAAAAAAAAAAATACAAAAACTTAGCCGGGCGATGTGGCGGGCACCTGTAGTCCCAGCTACTCGGGAGGCTGAGGCGAGAGAATGGCGTAAACCCGGGAGGCGGAGCTTGCAGTGAGCTGAGATCCGGCCACTGCACTCCAGCCTGGGAGACAGAGCGAGACTCCGTCTCAAAAAAAAAAAAAAAAAAAAAACCACCTATACAACAGTGATCCCTTAAGATTATAATGGTGCTGAAAAATTCCTATTGCCTAGTGACATCGTGGCACGCTGGTGGGGATGCTATTTGTAAATAAACCTACTGCACTGCCAGTCACACAAAAGTATACTGCAGACCATTATTGTACATATACTACATAATGTTTCATAATGACAATAAATGACTATTGCTGGTTTATGTATTTACTATGCTTTTTTAAATTTTTATTTTATTTTTTTTTTCAAGACAGAGTCTCACTCTGTCGTCCAGACTGGAGTACAATCTTGGCTCACTGCAACTTCCGCCTCCCAGGTTCAAGTGATTCTCCTGCCTAAGCCTCCCGAGTAGCTGGGATTACAGGTGTGTGCCACCACACCAAGCTAATATTTGAATTTTTGGTAGAGAGGGGGTTTCACCATGTTGGCCAGGCTGGTCTTGAACTCCTGACCTCGGGTGATCTGCCCATCATGGCCTCCCAAAGTGCTGGGATTACAGGCGTGAGCCATTGCACCCAGCCTACATTTTTAATTTTTATTCTTTTTTGGAGACAGGGTCTCACTCTGTCACTCATGCTTGAGTGCAGTGGTATGATCATAGCTCACTACAGCCTTGAGCTCCTTGGCTCAAGCAATCTTCCCACGTCAGCCTCCTGAGTAGCTGGGACTACAGGTGTACACCACCATATCCAGCTGATTTTTATTTCTTAATTTTTTTAGAGACGGGGTCTGACTATATTCCCCAGACTGGTCTCAAACTCCTGGCCTCAAGTAATCCCCCTGCCTTGGCCTCCCAAAGTGCTGGGATTACAGGCATGAGCCACTGTGCCCAGCCAACTATACTTTTTACTGTTATTTTAGAATGTACTCATTCTACTTATATAAAACACTTTTATTTTGGCTGGGCACCATGGCTCACACCTGTAATCCCAGTGCTTTGGGAGGCTGACGCAGGAGAATTGCTTGAGCCCAGGAGCTCAAGGCCACAGTGAGCTAGGATAGAACCACTGTTCTTCAGCCTGGATGACAAAGCAAGAGAAAAAGAGAAAAAAAATCCTGCTTGAGAAAGAAAATGTAGATTAAAAATAATAATAATTAACAAAAAAGAGAAAAAAGTTAACTTGAAAACAGTATGCCATGTTACATGGACAGCAGCTTCATATATCTTATATTTACCACGTCTTTTTTTTTTTTTTTTTTTTGACAAGGTCTTGCTCTGTCATCCAGGCTGGAGTGCAGTGGTGTGATCTCCACTCACTGCAACCTCTACCTCCCGGCTTCAAGTGGTTCTTGTGCCTCAGCCTCCTGAGGAGCTGGGACTACAGGCGCACACCATGACACCTGGCTAATTTCTGTATTTTCAGTAGCAACGGTGTTTCACCACGTTGGCCATGCTCGTCTTGAACTCCTGACCTCAGGTGATCCACCTGCCTCAGTCTCCCAAAGTGCTGGGATTACAGGTGTGAGCCACCCTGCCTGGCCCACCATGTCTTGATTGCATTATTTTCTCTTATGCTTAATTTATTCTCATGCTGTTTTGTTCATCATGGCTCCTAAGTGTACAAAATTCCTGGATAATGTTGCCAGTAAGAGGCCGTGTGGAGTGACTGTGTAGTAAGCTATACCATCTAGGTTTGTGTACGTACACTCTATGAAGTGGGCACAGTGGGCACAATAATGAAATTACCTAATAACCACATTTCTCAGAACGAGTGGTCCATCATTATGTGATGCATAACGTAAGCCAACACATTAAAAACTAACCACTGAAGTGGTCCCTAAGTTCCCCCACTGCAGTCATCCTGTGCTGGGGAAAAAGCTGGCTGGATCCAGAGAAAGGTGGCAGGCTCTTACCTGGCTCTGGGGCCTCCTTGCTTATGTGGTCAGCTTCCATGGACCCAATGCCCCCACTAAACATGATGGGCTTGATCCACTCACGCCGCTGGCCGTCTGGGAGCTGGAGGCCCAAAGAGCGGACGAAGCCTGGAGGGTGAACATCAGAGGGACGTGTCACTCAGTTCCCTCAGTGCTCGCCCAATAGCACAGCCCCTGGGTAGCACACCCCACCCAGAAGCCCCTCTGGGTGTTTGTCGTCCCTCCACACCCCCAGTCTCACCAGCCAACACTGGTTCCCCAAACTTGTTGCCATAGTCAGAAGCTCCATTACTGGCTTCAATGGCAACCTCCAGGGGTCGGGCAAAGTTCCCAGGATACTGGAAGCTTGGATCCTCCCAGGGGAGATTGTAACCTGGAAGGGAAGGAGAGAGAACTCGATGAACTGAATGAACTGTGAAGACAGAGGCCAGAGCAGCCTGCATCCTTCAAGAAGGGTCAAGACCACCAAGGACCACCTGCATGGCTGCAATGTTCCACTTCAGGAAGTCCTGTTTTAGGAAGCCACAGAGCCTGCAGTGAGGCACTGGTCTTCTCTCCACCACCCACACCAGCCTTCCTTTTGACTCTCACAATCAGTTTCACAGGCTTTCCTTTTTTTTTGAGATCGAGTCTCAGTCTGTCGCTCAGGCTAGAGTGCAGTGGTGCAAACTTGGCTCACTGCAAGCTCCACCTCCTGGGTTCACGCCGTTCTCTCACCTCCGCCTCCCGAGTAGCTGGGACTACAGGCACCCATCACCATACCCAGCTAATTTTTTTGTATTTTTAGTAGATATGGGATTTCACCGTGTTAGCCAGGATGGTTTCGATCTCCTGACCTTGTGATCCGCCCACCTCAGCCTCCCAAAGTGCTGGGATTACAGACATGAGCCACCACACCCGGCCAAGTTTCTCAGGCTTTCTAAGAAACCAGATTTGAGGGGCAGGTGGTGATCATAAGACCAATCCAGTATCATGCTTTCTGGCTGAATGAAGGCTAGTTTCTAAAGAAAATCGTGGACCTGCAAAGTCAGTCTGGCCACCTCATCTCCCCAGGTCTACACTGATGATCATAGGTAGTGAAAGGCCAGCTATCTTAGAGCCCTCCCTCCCAGGAAAAGGCACCCAGGATGACCCTATGACCTAAGAGATAAAAGTCTGGTGCCTGCCAGGACAAGGAATCCGGAAGGGAAGGTGGATAGAGAGGAAGGAGATGGAACCTGGAATATGTAGATTTCCAAAGCAATAGCCAGCAGTGCCAGCCACCACATGGGCCCCACGGCCTGTGCACTGGACATCTCGAATCCGGCCCCCTGTACCAGTGGTCGCACCACTAAAGGGGCATACTCCTGCAAAGAGAGAGTGGGGAGAGGTTTGGGTGCCTCAGAGACAAATCCCATCTCTGACCACCCCCCTGAAAATAAGGACAACCAGCTTCCCTGATAATTTTCCCCAGGCCCAGCACAGGGCCCTGGACCTTTGCCCTTCCCTATTCTGTGATCTCACCTACTTCTCCAGGGAACCCAGCTCACCTGTGGGAAAGTTGTGAGTCTCTGCTGTGAAGACAACATGTCTCAGACCTTGCTGTTGCCGGAAACGGCTTGGCCGTGTGGGGTCCTCAGGCCGTAGGAATCGGACTTCCTTTCCCTGGATTGCACTGTGGACATATCCATCCTGGACCCTGCTTCCTTTCTGGGATCTACACTAACCCAAGCAGGGCCTGGGGCCTCCCCTCCCTGGGTCCTGATGCCACCCCAGTCTAGGGCACAACCCACCTGCTGTTATCACAGAATTTGAGGATGTTGTTGGGGTTTGAGGATTTCTGGGTGCTCATGATGGACTCAAACAGTGAGTGCTCCAGCTTCTGCCCATCCACGTGGAGCTGGCCCTTGAAGAACCAGTGTCGGCTGTGCTCGCTGCAGGGGGTGATTCAGGGAGGGGTCATTTCTTAAAGCCCTGTCTTCTCACCAGCATTAAACAGCAGAGTTACAGCCAAATTCATACTTAGATAATAGATCAAAATATATTCCAAAAAGTCATAATCTTCAAGTATTCTGTCATTTTGGATTATCCAGAGCCAAAGTGAAGATAAAACCAAAATTTGAATATAGACTCCTTGATGGATGAGGGGAGCCCAGGCCCTCAGAGACTCAGGGAGGCCCCTAAGCCAAGGGAGAGCCATGAAGGCGAGTCCCTGTGGTCTCTCCCAATATCCATGGGCTCAGGTATCAGAACAATCCCATTCCTCCCCACCTATTGGACTGCGCCAAGTCAAAGGCCTCCACAGTGCTCGGGTTCCGCTGCAGCTCCTGGAAGCGCTTGGTGTAGAAGTCTAGGTCCCAAGAGTCTAAAGCCAGACCTAGGAGACAAATCCAGGATGAGGTGACCATGGAACTCAGGCAGCCACATTCCAGATCTCAGCACCCCTACTGGCCTGTCCTGGGCCCTACACCTCCCTCCCCAGTTACTCACCAAGCTCCTGGTTGGCCTTCTCCAGCGCAAGTCGGCCCTCGCCCAGTATATTGATAGGGCCATTGAGGGGTTCCAGGATGCTCTCAGGGGAGAAACTCTGGATAGGATGGGGGAAGTGCTGCTCTGTCATCCGGTCGTGCAGGGTAGCCAGAGCAATGGCTTCCACCTCAGCCGACGGAGGGTGGGCAAACTAGGGGTGCAGACATACAGAGGGCAAGGGGTGAAGAGTTTAAGAATGGAGAGAAATGGTCCACCTTCCTACCCTCTTAGTCATGCAAGGCCAGCCCACTGCCACCCCATATGGCACTTTTCTCAGATTATAAAAGACGCCCTTTCCAGGTATGAATCCAGGCCAGGATGCACAGATTAAGGGAAGCATAGGCTGGATTTCTGCCTCATTTACCCTTTAACCAGGTACCTTCAGGCAGTGAACAACCTGTACAACCACATAGAGCAGGCCTAAAGCCAGGAGCACCTGTCCCTGCTTCTCTCTAGAGTTTAGCATCTAATCTTCTATCTCTGGCCCATCTCCTCCTCCTGATTCCCCACCACCTCACCGAGAGCCGGTAGCGCCGGGTGGTCTCCACACGATCCACAGGCCCCAGCCCAGCAGCGTGACACACTGACACGATGTTGGTAGATGTTGGAGTGGAGAAGTTCAGCCTGAGCAATGGGCCTGATGGTTAGGACTGGAGAACCCCTGGCAGGCCTCAGATGAGAGGGTGGATCCTGCCCACTGCTGTCTGGACAACTTCCCACCGCTATCCCCTCACCATTGGCTTTCAGCCTCAGGCTGGGCAACAAGAAACCTGCTTTCAAAGTTCACTCAAACCAAACCATAACTATCCTCTAGCATCAAAACTATTTTTTTTTTTTTTCTGTGAGACAGAGTTTCGCTCTGTCACCCAGGCTGGAGTGCAGTGGCGCATATCTTGGCTCACTGCAACCTCTGCTTCCTGGGTTCAAGCAATTCTCCTGCCTCAGCCTCCTGAGTAGCTGCGACTGCAGGTGCATGCCACCAGGCCCGGCTAATTTTTCGTATTTTTAGTAGAGACAGGGCTTCACTGCGTTAGCCAGGATGGTCTCGATCTCCTAATCTTGTGATCCACCTGCCTCGGCCTCCCAAAGTACTGGGATTCCAGGCGTGAGCCACCGCGCCTGGCCAAAACTGTTTGATTTTAACTTGGAGTCCAATTTATTTTGCTTTGAGAACATGTTTTGGAGCAGGGTGGTCTTTGGAGGGATCTACCCAAATGGGGAAAGCACATGCATTTTTTCCTAGGCAGGAAGTAGCAAAGAGCAAAGGAAAAACAAATCTCCCAAGGATCACAAGAGGAAGCGGAGGAAAGCAGGAGAAAGGCGTGGGCAGGATGAGATACTTACCTGGGCCCGACCTCCAGCAGCAGGTCACTGGAGCCTGAAAGGAGCCAGGACTCCCGAGCAACATCATCCAGCAATAAAGGGCAACCAAACAGCCACATCAGCTTCTTCATCTCCTCAGCACTGGGGAGGGCCTCAGCTGCAGGAGACAGGGCAAGGACACCTTAAGACACTGCCCCCAACACCGAGGCATGTCCCCCAAGAATCCAATGCCTGGGCCCAACCTGTCCAGTTCACATTGTAGCACAGTTCAGTCTCGATGCCCTGCAGCTCTGGCAGTTTCCCTTGCAGTTTCCTTCGAGTGTGTCCAGAGGCTGCCCCCTCATGGCCAGAGGGACGAACATAGAAGTGAAGGACTGGGGACATCTCTGCAGGTGTCCTTTGCTGGAGAGATGAATTAGGTTCCTAAAAAATAACATTAACTGAGCCAGGCGCGGTGGCTCACACCTGTAATCCCAGCACTTTGGGAGGTTGAGGAGGGTGGATTGTCTGAGGTCAGGAGTTCGAGACCAACCCGGTCAACATAGTGAAACCCTGTCTCTACTACTACTAAAAATACAAAATTAGCTGGGTGTGGTGGCAGGCGCCTGTAATCCCAGATACTAGGGAGGCTGAGGTTGCAGTGAGCTTAGATCGCGCCATTGCACTCCAGTCTGGGCAACAAGAGCAAAACTCCTTGTCAACAAACAAACAAACAAATAAATAAAATAAGATAAAAAAACATTAACCATGGCCTATCTGTTGAATTGATTTCAGATTTCAAGGAAAGTTGAGGTGTTAGGGATAGGGTAGCGGAAAGTGATAGGGACACTTAGAGAAACAAGGTAACCTGAAAAATGTAACCTTGGAGATTTTAAGGAATCTTGTAAAATGTGGTCTTTATTAATGTGGTCGGGAGGTGACAGATGCATGCTCGACACAGGTTCCCAGAGTACATGCACTTTGCTGGGTCCCAGGCAAGGTCTTAGGAACACTGCTGTGAATCAAGACAGAAACTATGTCTGCTCTCACAGGGTTTATATTTTATTGGGGGAGAAAGGCCAAGTACCCAGACATTTCCAGTCCCATGTAGTGAAGGTCAGCGGACTGTGAACACCAATCCTGCACTTTAGGTGTCAGGAAAAATTTCCTGAGAGAAATGGCATCAGCCATGGATGGAATGTTTGTGTATCTCCCTCTCCCAATTCATATATTGAAACCCTAATCCTCAATGTTATGGTATTTGGAGGTGGGGCCTCTGGGAGGTAATTAGGTCATGAAAGTGGAATTCTCATGAATGAGCTACTAATCTCACCAAACCTCTTATAACCTGCCCTTATAAGAAGAGGCCAGATTGGGCCGGGCACAGTGGCCCACACCTGTAATCTTAGCCCTTTGGAGGCTGAGGTGGGAGGATTGAGCACAGGCGTTTGAGACCAACCTGGGCAACATGGCAAAAACCCCATCTCTCTCAAAAAAGATACAAAAATTAGCTGGGTGTGCTGGCATGTGCCTGTAGTCCCAGCAACTGGGGAGGCTGAGGTGGGAAGATCACTTGAGCCCGGGGAGGCGGAGGCTGCATTCAGCTGTGATCAAGCCACTGCACTCCAGCCTGGGCAACACGGTGAGAACTTGAGATCAGGAGTTTGAGACCAGCCTGACCAACATGGTGAAACCTCATCTCTACTCAAAAAAATACAAAATTAGCCGGGCATGGTGGTGCATGCCTATAATCATAGCTACTTGGGAGGCTGAGGCAGGAGAATCACTTGAACCCAGGAGGCGGAAGTTGCAGTGAGCTGAGATGGAGCCATTGCACTCCAGCCTGGGCAACAAGAGCGAAACTCCATCTCAAAACAAACAAAAAAAAAGGATCTCTGATCACAAAGCTTTTGTTTAATAATTTATTGGTTGATGATATCATGTCATAATTTATTTATTTACTTATTTTCTTTTTCTTTTTTTTTGAGATGGATTCATTCTGTCACCCAGGTCGGAGTGCAGTGGCACAATCTCGGCTCTCTGCAACTTCTGCCTCCCAGGTTCAAGCAATTCTCCTGACTCAGTCTCCTGAGTAGCTGCGATTACAGGCACGTGCCACCATGCCCAACTAATTTTTGTATTATTAGTAGAGACGGGGTTTCCCCTTGTTTGCCAGGCTGGTCTCCAACTCCTGACCTCAAGTGATCTGCCCACCTTGGACTCCCAATGTGTTGGGATTACAGGCATGTGCCACCATTCCAGCCCATAAATTACTTAAAAAAAAAAAAAAAAAAAGAATTGCTTAAGCAGGGCCGGGCATGGTGGCTCACATCTGTAATCCTCGCACTTTAGGAGGCCAAGACAGGCAGATCACTTGAGGTCAGGAGTTCGAGACCAACCTGGCCGACATGGCGAAACCCTGTCTCTATTAAAAATACAAAAAATTAGCCGGGCATGGTGGCAAGCGCCTGTAGTCCCAGCTACTTGGGAGGCTGAGGCAGGAGAATCGCTTAAACCCGGGAGGCAGAGGTTGCAGTGAGCCAAGATTGAGCCATTGCACTCCAGCCTGGGTGACAGAGCAAGACTGTGACTCAAACAAACAAACAAACAAACAAAAAAACGAATTGCTTAAGCAGATCCTGAATTCCAGCAGAACAGCTGACTCCACTCACCTCAAAGACTCCCACAGAAGCCAGGAGCAGTGGCTCACGACTATAATCCCAATGCCTGTAATCCCAGCACTTTGGGAGGCCAAACTCCTGCTTGAGCCCAGGAATTTGAGACCAGCCCTGGGCAACATGGTAAGACCCTGTCTTCATAAAAAATATTAAAAATTAGCTGGACATGGTGGCATGTACTTGTGGTCCCAGCTACTCCAGAGGCTGAGGCAAGATGATCACTTGAGCCCATGAATTTGAGGCTGCAGTGAGCTACGATTGTGCCACTGCACTCCAGCCTGGGTGACACAGCAAGACCCCGTCTTTCTTTATCTTTCTTTCTTTTTTTGAGATGGAGTCTCGCTCTGTCACAAGGCTGGAGTACAGTGACACCATCTTGGCTCACTGCAACTCTGCCTCTCGGGTTCAAGCGATTCTCCTGTCTCAGTCTCCCGAATAGCTGAGACTACAGGCGTGCACCACCACGCCCAGCTAATTTTTATATTTTTAGTAGAGATGGGGTTTCACCATGTTGGCCAGGATGGCCTCGATCTCTTGACCTCGTGATCCGCCCGCCTCGGCCTCCCAAAGTGCTAGGATTATAGGCGTGAGCCACCACACCAGGCAGACCTCATCTTTCAAAAAAAAAAAAAGAAAAAAGAAAAAAGAAAAAGACTCCCACAGTGGAACCAAGTGTGCATGAGAATCAGTTTCTTCATCTCCCTGTTTCATGACCTCACCCTGCACTCTTCAATCAATGATTTTCACACTTCAGCCCAATCCTACTCCAAACCCTTAAAAACCCTAGCCTCAACATACTCTGGGGGATGGATTTGAGGTTTCCTCCTGTCTCCTTTGCAGCAGCCCTATGATTAAACCTCTTTTTCTGCTGCAACCTGGTGTCTTGGTGTATTTACCTCCAGTGTTTTAGCCTAACATTCAAAGGACCTCCCCATCTATCCCAAACTACCTATCCAATTTCTGGTTCCATTGCCTCTCAGCAAGACCCTGGCTTTACTCAACAAACTCTGCTGTTCCCCTAGTCTTGACATTTCAGTAAACAATACCATCATCCAATTTGTTGCTCAAGACAAAAACACAGAAGTCATGCTGAATTCTCTTTCCCTCAGACTCTCTAAATCCAATCCACCAGGAAATCTATTTCCAATCATATCTCAAATCCCTCATCTCTTCATCTCTACTACCTCACTCTAGTTCAAGTAAGACACCATCATCACTCACCTTGACCAATGCATTAACCTCCTGACCACTGCATAACCACAATTCATTTGTCACACATCAGCATAAAGTGGATTATGGCTTCCCATTACACATGGTATAAATTCCAACTCAGCATCCTGGTGTACCAACTGTGGCCACTCTCCGGCCTACCTCTCCAACCCTATCTCACACCATTCTCTTTTTCACCCACAATGCACCAACCACATTAGCTTCTTTTCTATTTCTCTAACTTGCCAAGCTCAGACCTGGAAGGCATTTTTTTCACCCTGACATATGCATGGCTAGCTCCTTCTTGTTATTTAGATTTCTGGTGATTCGCCTTCGTGGAAAAGGCTTCACTAGCCACTAAGTGGTTACTATCAGATGGCCTTATTTTTATTTCCTATATAGCGCTTATCACTATGGGATGTTTTTACTTTTCGCTCTATATTCCCCATTAGAAAAAAAAAACTCTACGTGGGCATGGGATGTTGCTGCTTCGTTTCCATTGAATTACCAAGGCTTAGAACAATACCAGGGCTTGAAACGCAAAAAAAATTCTAACACTTGTGGACTGACTGAATGAACTCTTGATTCTCACCACTCTTCAGCCCCTCCCCCACTTTCAGGACAGTCTTCCTGAAGGCATTTTGTTTATTAAGCCACTTGATTTCCGTCTATCATTCCCAGTAAAATGCAAGTTTCAAGAGCTCAGAGACAGGGTTTGCGTGCATGAGCGCTGTATCCCAGTAGGCGGCCGGCAGACTTTATGTTAATTGAATCCATGAATGGGATAATGGGGCTAAGTTTACATGGGGGTCGGCCATGCCTGGGGTCTGCAGAACGCACGCAAGATAGGATGAATGGACGCCTCCACTAAAGCAAATGGGCGGGCACCAAGTAGACACAGCTCAGCCTGGGGGGGATATTGAAGGGGCCAGACCAGGCTTGGGCTAGATGACAAAAGGCTGCACCTGGAGGAGGTTCCAGGTCCGAACGCGGTAAATATACTCACGTGGAAGACGCACTCGGGGCCACAGAGTACCTCGAATCGTCGCGCGCGCTTGTTACGTCATCCACGTGCGCCGCGCGCAGAGACTGGACCTGCCTGCGCCGGGGCGACTACGCCCCGCCCACTTTTCCCAGCCGGCACGCAAAATTCTAGGTTCTTGGAGGGGAGAGGTTTATCCCCAGGTGGTTTCTCCCAAAAATCTGTCTTGAATTGACGTTTGTGAAAATACATTCTGTTCCCCATCCCCGCGGGGACAGTTAAGTAATGACATCAGTTACTTAAGGCCGTAACGCAAGCATGTGAAAGGTGTACTTTGGAGGCATTACGAGGAAGCGCTTCTCTGCTTGGCAAGATCAAGGTGACTGAAAGATGCTTAGAAGTCATCCATCAGGCGGGCTGTGTTTGAGTTCCTGAGCTCTCCCACCCCATCCATGTGAAGGCCTGCGGGATGCCGGACAGGATGTCACTTAGAAGGGAGACGGAGGCTGGGCGCGGTGGCTCCCGCCTGTAATCCGAGCATTTAGGGAGCCCAAGGCGGACGGATCGCTTGAGCCCAGGGGTTCGAGACTAGTCTGGGCAACAATGCGAAACCCTGTCTCTAATGAAAAATACAAAAATTAGCCGGGTGTGGCGGTGCACGCCTGTGATCCCAGCTACTCGGTGGGCTGAGGTGGGAGGATCGCTTGAGCCCGAAAGGTCGAAGCTGCAGTGAACCGAGATGGCGCCGCTGCACTCCAGCCTGGGCGATAGAGCGAGACCCCGTCTCAAAAAAATCAGAGGGCCAGGGGCGGTGGCTCACGCCTGTAATCCAGGCACTTTGGGAGGCTGAGGCGGGTGGATCACTGAGGTCAGGAGTTTGAGACCAGCCTGGCACATGGTGAAACCCTGTCTCTACTAAAAATACAAAAAAAAAAAAAAAAAAAAAATTAGCCGGGCGTAGTGGCAGGTGCCTGTGATCCTAGCTACTCAGGAGGCTGAGGCCGGAGAATCACTTTAACCTGGGAGGCGGGGTTTGCAGTGAGCCGAGATCGCGCCACTGCACTCCAGCCTGGGCGACAGAGCCAGGCTTCGTCTTTAAAAAAAAATCAGAGAAAAGAGACAGGGGTATCAGGAGTTGGGATGGTGCACCGAGGCGTCTCGCAGTCTCCAGGGTGCGAGGTGGTAAGCAGCGAGAAGGAGCTGGAGGTGGCGACGAGACCCGCCCACCGGTGACGTCACCGAGCGCCCCCCCCACCCCCAAAGGAGCACCCGCACCTCCCGGGGGCGGAGCTCCGGCGCATCATGGCGGCTGGCCGGGGTCAGACCTCTTCCTCGGTGAGTGCTGCTCTTCGTCCGTTCCTTTTTTCTTGTTTGTCACAGATATTCTTTCTCTTCCTATTTCCTCTGCCTTGTCTCTGTGGGCTCGCTGGCTGCGTCCGGACCATGGGTGAGGGGGTTGTGAGTCGGTCCGCTCCTACCTCTTACTGGTTCTGCGAATGTTTATTCCCTTATTCACGCGGCGCCCACTGTGAGCCTTAAACTGGCCTCCGTGCACTCTAGGGTTTAAGTCCGGTGGGAAACCAGGAGCAGGTTAATGGGGGAACTATGGGGCTGTGGGTTCCTGGAGAAGACCCTTGACGAGGCTACAGGGGAAAAGGGCAATCATAATAAGAAAAAGCGTCTGAGACCCGAAGTGCGTGTAGAAGGCAAAAAGCGCCGAAAGGGGCCGGGCGTGGTGGCTCACGCCTATAATCCCGGCACTTTGGGAGGCCGAGGCGGGCGAATCACTTGAGGTCAGGAGTTCGAGACCCGCCTGACCAACATGGTGAAACCCCATCTCTACTAAAAATACAAAAAATAGCCGGGCGTGGTGGCGCGCACCTGTAATCCCAGCTACTCAGAAGGCTGTGGCAGGAGAATCGCTTGAGCCTGGGAGACGGAGGTTGCAGTGAGCTGAGATTGTGCCACCGCACTCCAGCCTGGGCAACAGAGCGAGACTCCGCCAAAAAAAAAAAAAAAAAGCGCCGGAAGGGGTTTCAGGACGGAAGCAAACACATGTTCAAAGGCAGGAGGATAGAGCAGGTGTCTGAAAAACTCAAAAGTTCAATTGGATGGTGGTGGAGGGGTCAGAACTGACAGTTTTGTACCTCTTGCAGAGCAGCGACTTTAACGTGAAGGTAATTGGGCGTGGTGGCACACGCCTGTAATCCCAGCTGTAATCCCAGCTGCTGGGGAAGCTGAGGCTGGAGAATCGCTTGACCCTGGGAAGTGAAGGTTGCAGTGAGCTGAGATCACACCACTGCACTCTAGCCTGGACGGCAGAGCCAGACTCCATCTCAAATAAATAAATAAATAAATAAATAAATAGATGTTAAGAAAATACAATCTAAAGGATTGGGTTTGGGTGTTTTTTTTTTTTGAGAGACGGAGTCTAGCGTTGTCACCAGGCTGGAGTGCAATGACGCGATCTCGGCTCACTGCAACCTCTGCCTCCCAGGTTCAGCGATTCTCCTGCCTCAGCCTCCTGTGTAGCTGGGATTACAGGCATACAGGCACGTGCCTCCATGCCCAGCTAATTTTTTTTATTATTATTTTTTAGTCGAGACAGGGTTTCACCATGTTACCAGGATGGTCTTGATCTTCTGACCTCGTGATCTGCCTGCCTCGGCCTCCCAAAATGCTGGGATTACAGGTGTGAGCCACCGCACCCAGCCAGGACTGGGAGTTATGTAGGGAAAAGAAGGAGTTAAGGAGGACACCTAGGTTTCAGGATAGAACAACTATTTGGTTAAGGGTACTGTTTGCTAAGTTAGTGAACATAACACTAGAAGTGTTCTAGATAAGGAGAGGGTTTTGTGAAAAGTTCAGTGTTGGGCATGTGTGCCGCCTGTGGGTTGGCCATGGAGAGTCTGGCAGATGGGTAAGACTAAAGCTCAGGAATGAGATCTCAGCTAAAGTAGACATACAGGAACAATCATCATCTGGCCATGGCTGTTAAACCCATGCAGTGGTTGAGATAATTGTGGGAAAGCATATTGTGTTCTTAAACTTCAGCCTGTATTAATCTGGGTCTTCCTCCCTCTTTTTTTTTTTTTGAGACAAGGTCTTAACTCTGTCACCCAGGCTAGAGTGCAGTGGCACCATCACGGCTCACTGAAGCCTCGACCTCCCTGGGCTCAAGCAATCCTCCCACCTCAGCCTCCCAAGTAGCTGGGACTACTGGCTGTGCTACCACGCCCAGCTAACCCGGCTAATTTTGAATTGTTTCAGAGTTTCACCATGTTGCCCAGGCTGGTCTCAACCTTCCCAGGCTCAGGTGATCCTCTCACCTCAGCCTCCTGAGTAGCTGGGACTATAGGCACGAGCCAGCACGCCCAGTTAATTTTTCTGTTTTTTGTAGAGACGGGTCTTTGCCTTGTTGCCCAGGCTAGTGGTGAACTCCTGGGCTCAAGCGATCTACCTTGACCGGGCAAAGTGCTGGGATTACAGGCGAGAGTCACCACATCCAGTCTGCTCCATTTTTACTCAGTAGATGAAAACATGAATTTACCTTTTTAACAAAACTTAGGTAATTTCACCTTATAGCCATGAGATCACTTTGAGAGACAATAGGACAATAGTATTCAGCGCACCAAGCAAAGGATAGGCCATCCGAGAAATGGAACTACAAAAGAATACTGGGAGAGGAAGACAAAAAGCGTGAGAGTGGGAACTTTGATGATGCTGGTGAGGCAACTCTGAATGGTGATATGGTCTGGTTTCTACAACTCTGACCTTGAATGAGTGTTTGGCTGAGGTGGGCTGAAGGTCAGTGGTAGGACTGTCCATAAGGATGCTGAAGACATCTAAAACTTGAAGCCTTGTTTTTTTTCCTTGTAACTTTTATTTTAGATTCGGGGGACATGCGCAGGTTTATTATGTAGGTAACCTCATGTCACAGGGGTTTGGTATAGAGATTATTTTGTCACCCCTATACTAAGCATAGTACTTGATGGGTGTTTTTTCCGATCTCTCTCTTCCCACCCTCAAGTAGGCCCTGGTGTCTGTTATTTCCCTCTTTGTGTTCATGTGTTCTTGTTATTTAGCTCTCACTTATAAGTGGGAACAAACATGCACTATTTGGTTTTGTGTTCTTGGGTTAGTTTGCTAAGGATGATGGTCTCCAACTGCATCCATGTTGTAGCAGAGGACATGATCTCATTCTTTTTTATGGCTGCATAGTGTTCCATGGTGTATATGTACCACATTTTCTTTATCCAGTCTACTGTTGATGGGCATTTAGGTTAAGACTGGCTTTTCTACCTCTTTTCAAGCTCCTTAAGATTAGAAGAATGTGAAGGGCAGGGCCAGGCGCGGTGGCTCACGTGTGTAATCCTAGCACTTTGGGAGGCCAAGGCAGGCGGATCACTTGAGTTCAGGAGTTCGAAACCAGCCTGGCCAACATGGTGAAACTTCGTCTCTACTAAAAATATAAAAAATTAGCTGGGCATGGTGGTGGATGCCTGTAATCCCAGCCACTTGGGAGGCTGAGAGAGGAGAATCACTTGAACCCGGGAGGCGGAGGTTGCAGTGAGCCAAGATCGCACCACAGCACTCCAGTCTGGGCGACAGAGCACGACTCCATCTCAAAAAAAAAAAAACAATGTGAAAGATTGACCAGGATGTTAGTATATGAGCCTTGGAGGACCAGGGAAGGAGCTGTAATGGCTTAGAAGTAGCATTAAGGGAGAAGGATAAAGGACCTACTGTCAAGTGTGTTAAGCTGCCTGGCACTGGGAGGAGGCCAAACTGGTCCTTTTTCCTAAAGTTATCTACATATAATGGCAACTATGTGTCCAGAATCTGTGTCAGGTGTACAAAGATAGTCCGTATCCTCCTCAGGAAGCCCACACCTTTGCTGAAAAGACAACAGGAAACAAATCAAGTGAGGTTGTATCTTGCTTATATTTAGCTTGTGGGAAATGCATACATTTGAATTAAAAAAAGATTAAAAATTATATACTCTGCCTATGTCCTTTTTATGTAGTGTCCACTATTAGGCACTTATACATAGTAAGGCACTGTGTCCTATTCATTTTTGGTTTTGGTTTTTTGAGACAGTGTCTCACTCTGTCACCCAGGCCAGAGTGCAGCGGCGCCATCCGGGTTCACTGAAGTTTCAACCGCTCCAGGCTCTGGTGATCCTCACACCTCAGCCTCCCGAATAGCTGGAACCACAGGCGTGTGCCACCACACCTGGCTTTGTGTATTTTTGTAGAGATATGATTTCGCCATGTTGTCCAGGCTGTTCTTGAACTCCTGGACTCGAGCAATCCACCTGCCTTGGCCTCCCAACGTGCTGGGATTACAAGCAGGAGCCACTGCACCTAGCCTGTCTTCTTTATGAACAATTTAAAGGATTGTTCAACAATGTTTTTGTCCATTCTCGCTTTTCAACGTACTGACTTTAGAACCAGACTCCATGTAAGATGGGATGAGTACAAGTTTGTTAGAGAAAGGGACAAGACCAAAACTGGATGGCCAGCTGTCTATGACATGGCTGGACTAAGACTTTTAAGGTTTCTTCAAGTTCTAAACTCCTTTACTTTTGATCTTCATTTCATGTGCCCTCTGGATGTACTTTTCTTTTTTTTTTTTTGAGACAGAGTTTCGCTCTTGTTGCCCAGGCTGGAGTGCAATGGCTCAATCTTGGCTCACCACAACCTCTGCCTCCCGGGTTCAAGCAGTTCTCCTGTCTCAGCCTCTCAAGTAGCTGGGATTACAGGTGTGCACCACCACCCCCGGCTAATTTTGTGTTTTTAGTAGAGACAGGGTTTCACCATGTTGGTCAGTCTGGTCTTGAACTCCCAACCTCAGGTGATCTGCCTGCCTCAGCCTCCCAAAGTGCTGGGATTACAGGCGTGAGCCACTGCACCCGACCTGGATATTTTTTCCTAGTCTTTTATTCTTCCCAAGTTTCCTTGGCGGGCCGGATAGTCAAGATGATTTAACTAAATTCACTTTCCTCAGGAACAAGCCTGGCTTGAGGATGCCCAGGTCTTCATCCAAAAGACCCTGTGTCCAGCTGTCAAGCAGCCTAATGTCCAGTTGACTCCATTGGTAATTGATTGTGTGAAGACTGTCTGGTTGTCCCAGGGAAGGAATCAAGGTTCTACACTGCCCCTCAGCTATAGGTAAGGAGAGGTGGCGGTTGTGGGGGCTGGGCAGGGGCGGGCACTGAATTCATGATTGAAAAGTAAGGTTCTGTAGTTAGAAAAAGGGCAAGTGAGAGAGTGAGCAGAGGACAAGGTAGTCTAAACACACCCCTTCTGCAGAGCTTTTCTGTTCTAACACTATCAAGCTTTCCTTTTCCTGAAGTTCTCCCGAATTGGCTTAAGATCAAAGAAAAGGAGAAGAAGAGGGGAAGAGAGAAGGAAAATTTGGAAAAAGAGCTCTCGTAGTGTGGAAAGAGGCTACGTGTTATCTTTTTTTTTTTTTTTTTGAGCGGAGTCTTGCTCTCACTCCAGTCTCACTCCAGGCTGGAGTGCATTGGTCGGAACTCAGCTCACTGCAAGCTCCGCCTCCCGGGTTCCCGCCATTCTCCTGCCTCAGCCTCCGGAGTAGCTGGGACTACAGGCGTCCGCCAACTTGCCCGGCTAAGTTTTTTTTTTTTTTGTATTTTTTAGTAGAGACGGGGTTTCACCGTGTTAGCCAGGATGGTCTCGATCTCCTGACCTCGTGATCCTCCCGTCTCGGCCTCCCAAAGTGCTGGGATTACAGGCTTGAGCCACCGCGCCCGGCCGGCTAGTGTTATCTTTATTTTGTGTATGAGGAAACAAAGATACAGAGAGCTGTTTGACATTACCAAGTGCAGACCATTGTGTTTAAGATGTGAGTTTTAGGGCTTCCGAGGGGGTGTGTGTGTGTGTGTGTGTATGTATGTATGTGTATATATATATGTATATATGTGTATATATGTGTGTGTATATGTATATATACACATTTTTTTTCTACACTACCGTTTCCAAAAGTGTTCTAGGCAATGTTAGTAAAGCACAATAAAAGGGGTTCATAGCTAAGTAAGTGTGAGGGAAATTGAATATGATAAAACTTCGCTGGGAGAGTCATAGGGTTTATTAACGTATTAGAGGCTATGACAAGTCCTGCAAAAGAAGCCTATTTATCGCCTCATAGAAGTAATCACTATCGGCCAGGCACAGTGGCTCACACCTGTAATCCCAACACTTTGGGAGGCCGAGTCGGGTGAATCACCTGAGGTCAGCAGTTCGAGACCAGCCTGGCCAACATGGTGGAACACCTCTACTAAAAAAAAATACAAAAATTAGCCGGGCGTGGTGGTGGTCGCCTGTAAAATCCCCAGCTACGCGGGAGGCTGAGGCAGGAGAATCGCTTGAACCCAGGAGGCAGAGGTTGCAGTGAGCCGAGATCACACCATTGCACTGCAGCTGGGCAACAAGAGCGAAACTCTATATAAAAAAAAAAGTAATCACTATCTTGTAGATGAGATATATTATTCCAATAAATATTTTCATATTTTTACTACACATGCATCTATGCTTAAGCAATATAATGTAGAGTTTTGCACACATGTAGACCTTAAATAAATGGTACCATACCCTATTTAAATACCCTCTGCAATTTGTTTTTCTTTTTGTTTTTTTTGAGACAGTCTCGCTCTGTCCCCCAGGCTCTAGTGCAGTGGTGCAAACATGGCTTACAGCTTTTACCTCCTGGGCTCAAGCAGTTTTCCTGCCTCAGCCTCCCACATAACTAGGACCACAGGTGCATGCCACACTGGTCTTGAACCCCTAGGCTCAAGCAGTCCTCCTACCGTGGCCTCCCAGGGTATTATAGGCATGAGCCACTGTGCCTGGCCTGCTTTTTTTTTTCTTTTTTTTTTTTTAAGACGGAGTCTCATTCTGTTTCCCAGGCTGGAGTGCAGTGGCACGATCTCAGCCCACTGCAACCTCTGCCTCCTGGGTTCCAGTGATTATCCTGCCTCTTGAGTAGCTGGAACTATGCGCCACCACACCAGCTAATTTTTGTTTGTTTCTTTTTTTTTTTTTTTGTTTTTTTTTT
>NW_016814433.1:3752499-3755674 GCF_001698545.2 Rhinopithecus bieti | reverse complement strand
TTTTTTGTATTTTTAAGTAGAGACGGGGTTTCACCGTATTAGCCAGGATGGTCTCGATCTCCTGACCTTGTGATCCGCCCGTCTCGGCCTCCCAAAGTGCTGGGATTACAGGCTTGAGCCACCGCGCCCGGCCTCTTTTTTTTTTTTTTTCACTTTTCCAGTGAGTTTTATTAGCAGGTAAGTCATGATTTAGGATCCCGGGGTGGGGGTCACTGGGTACTAGGTCCCCCTTCACCATCCTGGTAGAAGGACGGAGAACAGAGGAGAGGGAGGTACAGCCAGTTCAGATCTTTCCGGGAAACGTGCCTTCAGCCTGTTGGTCATCCCAGTCTATGACCCAGGATGTGGGGCAGAGGGACTGGTACACACACTGGTACCATTCACACACAGAGATGTCGCCTCCTTTAGCCGTCATTGCCTTCTGACAGCGGTGGAAGTCCAGGTAGTTCTGCCAGCAGTTCCTGGTCTGGTTCTGGTTGGGGAAGCGGCTGTCAAAAGGGGCGGTCTTGTAGTTCTTGATTTTGGTCTCAATGTCTTCTTCCGCCATGGAGCTGAATCCTAAAGGCAGCCCAGATGCAACTTAATTTTTGTATTTTTTAGTAGAGACAGGGTTTCACCACATTGACCATGCTGGTCTCGAATTCCTGACCTCAGGTGATCCGCCATCTTGGTCTTCCAGAGTGCTGGGATTATAGGTGTGAACCATTGCACCAAGCCACTACTTGCTTTTTGTGCTTAACATTATACTTCTTTTTTTGTTTGTGGTTGGTTGTTTTTTGTTTTTTGAGACGGAGTCTCACCCTGTCACCCAGGCTGGAGTGCAATGGCATCATCTCAGCTCACCACAAGTTCTACCTCCCAGGTTCAAGTGATTCTTCTGTCTCAGCCTTCCAAGATGCTGGGATTACAGATGCCTGCTATCACACCTGGCTAATTTTTGTATTTTTGCAGAGATGGGGTTTCGCCATGTTGGCCAGGCTGGTTTCGAACTACTGACCTCAGGTGATCTGCCCACCTCAGCCTCCCAAAGTGCTGGGATTACAGGCATGAGCCACTGTGCCCGGCCAATAGTGTATATGCATATCTTGAGCCTGTGTTTACCTTGGTTAAAAATTATTTTTATTTATTTTTGCCTATTTGGTAGGTATTAAATGATATTTTTGTTTTGTTAATTCCAAAGTAATTTTTTTTTTTTTGAGACGGAGTTTCGCTCTTGCCCAGGCTGGAGTGCAGTGGCCCAGGCTGGAGTACAGTGTCGCAATCTCTGCTCACTGCAACCTCTGCCTCCCGGATTCAACCAGTTCTCCTGCCCCAGCCTGCCAAGTAGCTGGGATTACAGGCGCTTGCCAGCATGCCTGGCTAATTTTGTATTTTTGGTAGAGACAGGGTTTCACCATGTTGGCCAGGCTGGTCTCAAACTCCTAACCTCAGGTGATCCTCCCTCCTCGGCCTCCCAGAGTGCTGGGATTACAGGCATGAGCCACTGTGCTTGGCCTAATTCCAAAGTAATTTCTGAGGGTACTTGTACACGGGTTATTTTTTTTCCTTTTTATCATTTTATTTCACTGGACTGTTTTTCCTTTCTTTTCATATAATTCTTGTCCACGTCCGTAACACTTAAGATTACTTTTTTTGGCTGGGTGCAGTGGCTCACACCTGTAATCCTAGCGCTTTGGGAGACTGAGACGGGCGGATCACGAGGTCAGGAGTTCGAGACCAGCCTGGCCAGCATGGTGAAACCTCGTCTACTAAAAATACAAAAAAATAGCCAGGCATGGTGGTGGGCGCCTATAATCCCAGCTTCTTGGGATGCTGAGGCAGGAGAATTGCTTGAACCCAGGAGACGGAGTTGCAGTGAGCCGAGATCATGCCACTACACTCCAGCCTGGGCGACACAGCGAGACTGTGTCTCAAAAAAAAAAAAGGAGATAGTTCTCTCTGGTTGCCTTTTCTTGGGCCTTCAGATAAGTAGGAAAACACAGAGAAAGAACATGGACTTTTGAATGAGACACGCCTGACTTTGCCACCCATGCCTCTGTGTACTGAGCCTCTGACTTTCCCCATTGATGATGTTTACAGAGTTTTGGGGAGAAGGAAATTCAATATTGAGCCTGACCAGACTCAGTATATTATAGTGTGCATGGCAGGGGCCAACATGTGTTAGTTTCTGTCTTTGCCGTGTGTCTTCTCCAAAGCCATTAGGGAAAGAGACCAGATGCAGAAGGGGAGTGGTCTTCTAGAACAGCATTCTCTCTCTCTCATTTTTTTTTTTTTTTTTTTTGAGACGGAATCTTGCTCTGTCGCCCAGGCTGGAGTGCAGTGGAGCCATCTCCGCTCACTGCAAGCTCCACCGTCTTCCGGGTTCATGCCATTCTCCTGCCTCAGCCTCCCTGGAAGCTGGGACTACAGGCGCCCGCCACCACACCCAGCTAATTTTTTTGTATTTTTAGTAGAGACGGGGTTTCACCGGTTTGCCAGGATGATCTCGATCTCCTGACCCCATGATCTGCCCGCCTCGGCCTCCCAAAGTGCTGGGATTACAGGCATGAGCCACCGTGCCTGGCCCATTCTCTCTCTTTAATACTCATTTGTGCATAATGTTCTTGAGTCCAACAGGGAGGATTAATTGTGATGTTTTATAACTTGATCCTTTTCATTTCCACTGAAAAAAAGTCATGGGGGCCAGGCACGGTGGCTCATGCCTGTAATCCCAGCACTTTGGGAGGCTGAGGCAGATGGATCACCTGAGGTCAGGAGTTCGAGACCAGCCTGGCCAACATGGTGAAACCCCATCTGGAGAGAGTTCAAGATTTTGGTCTTGATTTCCCTCCAGCCTGGGCGAAAGGGTGAGACTCTGTCTCAAAAAAAAAAAAAAAAAAAAAAATCGGGAATACAAGCAAGTGAGAATAATGGTATTACAGAAAGGTGAATTTATCACAACTTGATAATTTAACTATTATTTGTATCACATCCAACACCCACGTCTCAGCCTCAGCTTCCCCCCTAGTCTCTAGGACTGTGCTATTCTAGACTAGAAAGGAACTTGGCTGGCGTCATTGTAGTTGGACCCTTAGATGCCTAAGTGGTCCCATTAAGTTCTCTCTGGAGCTAAGAGCTGAGATGCTTTCAAGAGAATTGCCTTTGATGGCCGGGCGCAGTGGCTCAAGCCTGTAAT
>NW_016814433.1:3741364-3752188 GCF_001698545.2 Rhinopithecus bieti | reverse complement strand
AAAAAAAAAAAAAAAAAAAAAAAGAGAATTGCCTCTGTTATTTACAAAGTGTTCTCCCCACACATTCATTTATCAGGCTGCTCATGCATTCCTATTTCATTTCTCTGGGTCCTCTCCCTGGCACCATCTTGTTGAAGATACTGTTCAGCACAGAATTGGACTCAGATCCCATCCTTATTTTCTTTTTCCTTTTTTTTTTGAGACAGAGTCTCACTCTGTTGCCCAAGCTGGAGTGCAATGGCGTGATCTCGGCTCACTGCAACCTCCATCTCCTGGGTTCAAGCAATTCTCCTGCCTCAGCATCCCAAGAAGCTGGAGTTACAGGTGCCCACCACCATGCCCAGCTAATTTTTTGTATTTTTAGTAGAGATGGGGTTTCACTATGTTGGCCAGGCTGGTCTCAAACTCCTGACCTCAGGTGAACCGCCTCGGCCTCTCCAAGTGCTAGAATTACAGGTGCAAGCCACTGCGCCCGCCCGCATCCTTATTTTCTTAGGCCTTTAGCCCCAGGTTTTACCCCTTTAATCAAACTCACCTCTTAGTCCATGTTCCCCTGCAACCTTTCCTTGGGCTCTTGAGGGTTTGTCAGGGTTGAGGTTTACCTACTAGGCTTGGACCTGTGTTTGCAGGACCTCTGTTCCCTTCACTTTACAGCTTCGTCTCAGTACAGGACCTCAAGACTCACCAGCATCTCCCATGCTGTAGCCATCTGTCCTGGAGCAGTACTGCATACCAGGCCTGGGCCCAAGAGGCTGGACCAAATGGAAACCCCCTGCCCCGAGAGCAGCTGTTGCTTTTAGGGACACTAACAGACCTACGGGGGGACTTGGAACAAGAGTGCAGGAACGGAAGCCTCTATGTGAGAGATAACACTGGCGTCCTGAGCTGTGAGGTGAGTGGAAGGTGGAGGTCAGATGCCTCAGATCCTGACAAGAATGGTGTCCAAGGATCAAGACAATTAAGTCTCTGAGGAAACAGACGGGGAGGTGGGTGGATAGGGTGCTAAGGTCCTGATTAACCCTTGCTCTTGGTCTTTTTTAGCTCATCGACCTGGACCTTTCTTGGTTGGGCCATCTTTTTCTGTTCCCCCATTGGAGTTACCTCCCTCCTGCCAGGTGGAATTCCTCAGGGGAGGGGCACTTGGAGCTGTGGGATGCCCCTGTGCCAGTGTTTCCTTTGACCGTCAGTCCTGGCCCGCTCACTCCTATCCCTGTCCTCTACCCAGAAAGTGCTTCCCGCCTGCTCAGGCTCAGGTAATTTCCCCCTCTAGGCATGGCGGGGGCACTGTGAAATTGGAGGCTGATGGTGGGTCAGTGGAGGGAGAGAAAGAAGGGCATTGACAGTAATATAGATGGAATGTTCCAAATCAAGGGAATGATGGCCTTTGAATGTTAAGAAGGTAAAGAGAAGGGTTTTTCAAGGGATCTGTGCCTTATCTAATGGGGGCAAGAGAATTTTGAAGGTTTTTAGCATACCTAGCTTTGGGCTGTGGACATTTTGTATCACTACCAGGTTATTCTTTCCTGTGGAAGGGACAGCATTTATAGGGAAAAAGAAGAGAAATAAAGATGACTGCTTCTTTTTTTTTTTTTCTTTTTGAGACGGAGTTTCACTCTTGCTGCCCAGGCTGGAGTTCAATGGCGTGATCTCAGCTCACTGCAACCTCTGCCTTCCAGGTTCAAGTGATTCTCTTCCCTCAGCCTCCTGAGTAGCTGGGATTACAGGGCTTTTTCTTCCTTCTTAGAAACAAGCTCAGAGGTGTGCAGCGAAACCTGGCTGGGAATCTGGTTCGATTGAGTGCTCTGGTGAAAAGTAAGCAGAAAGCTTACTTCATCCTGTCTCTTGGTAGATCAGACCCAGCTGACACCCACGTGTCTGTCATCGTGCAGGTGAGGATTGGGGTCATTTCAGCCATGGAAGTGGGGGAGGGTGTTAGAACTTTCAATTGGAAAGATAACATCATAGGAGAAGCCATGTAGGAAAGGAGGACAGTTGGGGAAAGCTGTTTTCTGGAATAGCGCTGTTGGAAGAAGATTCCAGGAAATGTTTGTGCATAGAGGAAATAGACTTTCCGCTTTGCAATTCACTTAAGCACACAGCTTTTAGATTGTATGTGACCTTTTAAAAAACTGCCACACTCACTTGTGGAAGATGACCAAAGAAATCATTCATCTTAATACCATTGAGACATTGAATACAGGCATTAAAAAAAACAACAACTTGGTACTTACTGTTGACTCTTTTTGCATCACCTGGTACAATTTTATTTTCATAATTTCAGCTTTTAGACTCAGGTGTATGTGCTTGTTTATTAGCTGGGGATATTTTGTGATTCTGAGGTTTGGGGTATGATCGATCCTTTTACCCAGGTACTGAGCATAGTACCCAAGGTAGAAATTGTAAATCATTAATTTTTATTCTAATTGTTGTTTTATGACATATAAGTATCTGAATAATGTTTCTTTTCCTTTTTATAAAAAATTTAAAAATACGTGTATTTTGTAGAAATAGGGTCTCGGTATGTTGGAGAAGAACAGTTTATCATACTTCCCTTGATATCAGTCCCAATACCGGATACATATCTACTCAATACATATGGATTACATGAATGAATGTTGTTTGTGTGTTATGGGGTAGGATAGGGCACACTTTTCTCAATGGAATATTTATGTATTTTGAAGGAAGTTTTAGGGATGGTTTGTATGTTGGGGAAGTGGTTCGGAAATATTTGGCATCTCCTGTGAGAGAGGAGAGACGCTAAGATTTAATTGGCAGACATAAGGAAGATAGAAAAGTGAGGAGAGACTCACAGTGGGCAGGTCTCTGAGTTCAAATCGTGAGGGAAAGGGACTCTGTCAGAGCGGCAGTGTTGGGGTCTCTTGGGCCACATTGCCTGTCTCTGCACAAGCCAGGTCCCTGCCCAGCTGGTGTGGCACAGAGCCCTTCGGCCTGGTACAACCTATGTGCTGACAGAACTGCGAGTGTCCAAGATCCGTGGTCAGCGCCACCATGTTTGGATGACCAGTCAGTCGTCCCGTTTGTTGCTGCTGAAACCAGAACATGTGCAGGAGCTGGAACTGGAGCTGGAAGGACCCCTCTTAGAGGCTGATCCCAAGCCACTCCCCATGCCCAGCGTTTCCGAGGACGAGAACAATCCAAAAGGTCTTGTCCGGTATTCTAGACTCCTATCCTATTCGGTGAGCACGGAGAGATCCTAGAGCTTGAGGGGCCGGAAATGTGGGTCTTCAAAGAGGAAGAAAATAGCGGTCAACGGGACCTCGGCCTGTTTGCAGGGAGCAGTCACTGGCGTGTTGAATGAGCCAGCTGGCCTCTATGAGCTGGATGGGCAGCTGGGACTCTGCCTTGCCTACCAGCAGTTCCGTGGCCTCAGGCGGGTGATGCGACCAGGAGTGTGTCTGCAGGTATGTGAGATCAGGGCTGATAATGAAGAGACCTCTGCAGCTTCTCTTACCTTCACGGGCTCCTTTTCTGCAGCAGGGTGGTTATATAGAAATACAGAAATAAAAGTGTGTGTTGGGGGTCACTTTTGTTAAGGATAACTTGGACAGAAGTTTACATCAAAAAGGAGTAGAGTCTTGGGCACTGTGAGGGAGTTGTGGCCAGAGCATCTCCTTTAGCGAAGGGCCTTTCACCTGGAGGAGGAGATGGCTGAAGCACAGGTCTGGGGCCGGGATGATCCCAGGCGACCTGGTGAGAAGCCTCAGCCATGTCTGTTCATCCTGGAGCCACCCAGCCCACAGCAAGACTGAGTGGAGCTCATGGGAGATGAAGGCTGACCGCAATGGGAGTGGGTTGTAGTGGAAAGCAAGGCCAGCCCACGTGGGAGAAATTGTTTTCCTTCTTCCTGGAACCCAGGCAGTGGCAAAGTGCAGTGAACTTTGCCTGGGTTCATTGAGTTGGGGGATTCATCTCTGCTTTTTCATTTTCTCTGCTTTCCCCAGCTCCAGGATGTTCACCTGCTCCAGTCAGTGGGTGGGGGCACAAGAAGGCCAGTGCTCGCCCCCTGCCTCCGTGGCGCTGTTCTGCTTCAAAGCTTCTCTCGTCAGAAGCCTGGGACTCACTCATCCCGTCAAGCCTACGGGGCCTCCCTGTATGAGCAGTTGGTGTGGGAACGTCAGTTAGGACTTCCCCTCTACCTGTGGGCTACCAAGGCCCTGGAGGAGCTGGCCTGCAAGTGAGGAGGCTGAGGGCCCAGGGCGGGGAGGCAGTGGGAGTAGCACACTTCCTTGGCAAGGAGAGCAGGATTCTTGAAGAGACAGGCTCTTCAGGGGAAGTGACTGCGCTGCTTTTCCTGGCCAAGGCTGTGTCCCCATGTGCTGAGACACCACCAGTTCCTGCAGCATTCCTCTCCTGGGAGCCCCGGCCTGGGACTGCAACTCCTGGCTCCTACCCTGGATCTTCTAGCTCCGCCAGGCAGCCCTGTTCGGAATCCACACAGTGAGATCCTTGAAGAGCCACATCACTGTCCCCTCCAGAAAGTATGAGGATGTGGGGGAAGGATGGTGGCAGAACACTGGAGGACACCTGGGGCCCATGGGACACACTCCCGATTTCTCTTCCCTCCTTGACAGTACACTCGGCTGCAGACTCCCTCCTCCTTCCCCACTCTGGCCACCCTGAAAGAGGAAGGACAGTGTAAGGCCTGGGCCTCCTTTGACCCTAAGGCCCTTCTGCCCCTCCCGGAGGCCTCCCACCTGTCCAGCTGCCAACTCAATCGCCGCCTGGCTTGGTCCTGGCTCTGTGTGCTGCCCTCTGCCTTCCACCCAGCCCAGGTAAGGGGGACCCTTGGAGGACTCAGGGGACTTCCTTTTTTTTTTTTTTAGAGACGGAGTCTCGCTCTGTCGTGCAGGCTGGAGTGCAGTGGCCGGATCTCAGCTCACTGCAAGCTCCGCCTCCCGGGTTTACCCATTCTCCTGCCTCAGCCTCCCGAGTAACTGGGACGACAGGCGCCCGCCACCTCACCCAGCTAGTTTTTTCTGTATTTTTTTAGTAGAGACGGGGTTTCACCATGTTAGCCAGGATGGTCTCAATCTCCTGACCTCGTGATCCGCCCATCTCGGCCTCCCAAAGTGCTGGGATTACAGGCTTGAGCCACCTCACCCGGCCACTTCCTTTTTTTGTCATCCTTATTGCCACGACCCTAGTCTCAGTTACTATCATTTTTTTGTCATTTTGACTACACTAGCCTTCTAAGCAGACCACTTCATCTGTTGTTGGCCCCTCCAGTTCATTCTCTCTGCAGCAACTAGAAAGGAGGGTTATGCCAGGCACAGTGGCTCATGGCTGTAATCCCAACACTTTGGGAGGCTAAGGCATGAGGATCACTGGAGCCCGGGAGTTTGAGACCAGCCTGGGTAGAGACGTTGTTGCCACAAAAATTTTGTTGTAATTAGGTGTGGTGACACGCGCCTATGGTCCCAGCTACTCAGGAGGCTGAGGTAAGACCGCTTGAGCCTGAGAGATCAAGGATATAGTGAGCCAAGATCACACCACTGCACTCTAACCTGGGCAATAGAGCAAGACTCAGGGAAAAAAAAAAAGGAAGTTAAAAAAAGTGAAACTTGTATTACAGAACTCTCTTGTTTAAATCCTTTTTTTCGAGACAGGATCTTGCTCTGTAGCCCAGGCTAGAGTGCATTGGCACGATCATGGCTCATTGCAGCCTCGACCTCCCAGGTTCAAGTGATCCTCCCACTTCAGCCTCCCAAGTAGCTGAGACTACGGGCGTTCACCACCATCCCTGGCTAATTTTCTTTTTTTGTGTTTTTGGAACAGAGTCTTGCTCTGTCACCCAGGCTAGAGCGCAGTGGCTCTATCTTGGCTCACTGCAACCTTGCCTCCTGGGCTCAAGCAGTCCTCCCACCTCAGCCTCCCGAGTAGCTGGGACTATGGGCATCCATCACCACTTCCAGCTAATTTTTGTGTTTTTGTAGAGATGGGATTTTGCCATGTTTCCCAGGCTGGTCTTGAATTCTTGGACTTGAGTGATCTGCCTGCCTCAGCCTCCCAGAGTGCTGGGATTACAGGCATGAGCCACTGTACCCAGCCTGGGTTAATTTTTACGTTTTTTGATTTTTAGAGATGGGGTCTCTCTATGTTGTCAGGCTGATTTCCTCCTCCTGAGCTCAAATGATCCTTCTGCCTTGGCCTCCCAAAATGCTAGGATTACAGGCGTGAGCCACTGCACCCAGCTTAAATTCTTTGCATGCCTCTCCCAGTGCATATAAAATAAAATCAAACGTCTCATTGTGTCCTATGAGATCCCGCATGGCTTCTTACCTGTAACCTCTATTTGTACCCTTTCTCTTCTACAAAATGTGTGAATGCATGTGTGTTTTTTTGTCTGTCTTCCTCACTTGAATGTAAATTCTTTGGAATCAGAGACATGCCTTTTTTGTTCACTTTGTAGCTTTACCATGTAATACAGCATCTGGCAAATAGTAGATGCTCAGTATTTGCTGAATAAACATTTGGTAACTCAACCTTCATCTTCTTGCAGGTTTTACTTGGGGTTCTGGTAGCTTCATCTCATAAAGGTTGTCTGCAACTTCGGGACCAAAGTGGCTCCTTGCCCTGCCTGCTCCTGGCCAAGCACTCTCAACCCCTCAGTGACCCACGGCTGATAGGTTTGGAGTTCAGATGTGGAAAGAAGATGGTGGTGGGGTGGTGGTTCTCACAGCCAGGGGATCCTGGGAGGAAAAGTCTGCTGGGATTTACTAGAGATGCTGAAGTGACATATGTCAATCAACAACTTCTGGGAGACGGGTATGGCAGGCTGAGAACAGGAGCAAGAAGACCCCTAGCCAGAATTTCCAGCACGCATTTCTCCACCATAGCTCCTAACATGCACTCCAGGATTACAACTGTGTCTCCTACATTCTTAGTTTGGAGAGAAGGTGTCACCCCTCTAAGGTGGGGGTCAGGTGTGGGCTTTCATGTCATGTTAGGGCAGCAGCTCTGGCCTGGGATGGGGAGTGAGACTGGTAGGATGGTCTGCCTTGCAACCCACCCCACAGGTCTCCTTTCTTGTCAAGATAGAAAACTTTCTTCCTCTAGGCTGCCTGGTGAGGGCAGAGAGGTTTCAGTTGATCATAGAGAGGGACGTGAGAAGCAGCTTCCCTTCCTGGAAGGAGCTGAGCATGCCAGGCTTCATCCAGAAGCAGCAGGCCAGGTTGGCTGCTTGGGGTCATGGTTGTCCTGAGTCTGGGGGGGGAAGGAAGGGCCTGGTGAAAGGAGTGGGACTCTGGGGACCAAAATACCCAATGCCTGCATCACTTAAGAAATCTATTCCTTGTCTCTCCCAACAGAGTCTATGTCCAGTTCTTTCTGGCTGATGCCCTGATCCTGCCTGTGCCCAGACCCTCCCTTCATTCAGCAACACCCTCAATACCTCAGACAGATCCCACCGGCCTGGAGGGACCCCACCTAGGACAGAGCCGACTCTTCCTGCTCTGCCACAAGGAGGCCCTCATGAAGCGGAATTTTTGTGTCTCTCCAGGAGCAAGTCCAGAGGTGCCCAAGCCCACCCTCAGTTTCTGTGTGTTGGGGAGCTGGCTTGGGGGCACCCAGAGGAAGGAGGGGACTGGATGGGGGCTGCCCCAGCCCCAAGGAAATGACGACAAGGATCAGAAGGTAAACTGGGACTCCAGGGACCCAGGACCTGACCTGTGCCCTGAGTCTCTGGCTGGGATCCCAGCACTTTGCTCTCCATCCTCACAGGTTCACCTCATTTTCTTTGGCGCTTCAGTCCGCTGGTTTGAGTTCTTGCACCCGGGGCAAGTGTACCGACTCGTAGCTCCTGGCCCCCCTGTGAGTGCCCTACTTCATCATTCCTTTCCCCAGAAAGCTTTTTTGGGGTTGGGGTCTAAAGAGGGCATGCCAGTGCCTGGTCACTCTAGGCCTTCTGGAAGAAGGCTGGACTTAGATATACCAGAAAGCCTGTGTGTGTTGACACACTTCCTTCTCCATGTTCCAGAAAGAACAAAATTGGGTCAGAATATTTTGTGAACCTCCCACTGGACTAGCACACACTCACAGACAGTCGTCTTCCCATTTCTGTGCAGACACCAATGTTGTTTGAGAAGGATGGTTCATCCTGCATATCTCTGCGTCCTCTGGAGTTGGCTGGCTGTGCATCCTGCCTCACTGTCCAGGACAACTGGACTCTGGAGCTTGAAAGCTCCCAGGACATCCAAGATGTGCTGGATGCAAACAAGGCATTGCCTGAATCCTCACTGACCGACCTGCTCAGTGACAAGTAAATGTCCACCAAGCCCCTCTGGTTAATTTGGCCACTTTTTCTTCTCACAAGCTAGCTGGGTTTGGTGAAGACTTCATTTTCTTTTGCAGTAGGTATTTCTTTTGTTATTTTTTTTTAGGACAGAGTCTTGCTCTGTTACCTAGGCCAGAGTGCAATGGCCTGATCTCAGCTCACTGAAACCTCTACTTCCCCTGTTCAAAGGATTCTCCCACTTCAGCCTCCCAAGTAGCTGGGATTATAGGGGTGCATGCCACCACGCCCAGCTAATTTTTTTGTTTTTTTAGTAGAGACAGGGTTTCGCCATGTTGGCCAGGCTGGTCTCGAGCTCCCACCTCAGTCTCCCAAGTGCTGGGATTTAGGGGTGTGAGCCACCTTATGTGGGTTTCGAATGATCTGCCACAACCCTCTTTTTCCCGTGTTTCTCTTAGTGTGCAGTGTGGCGGGGCTCAGGGTTTTTCAGGACTTTATATATGAAATTCTAGCAGATACTTTAGTTCCATTTTCTGCCTTGGATCTGACTGTCTCCACGCTGTGCTTTCTTATGCCTCCATTCACAGTGTATTCCCCGACCTTCCAGTTTCACAGATTCCTTGGTGTCTTTCTCCGCTGAGATTGTGTCACGGACACTGTGTGAACCCCTTGTGGCCTCTCTCTGGATGAAGCTGGGTAATGAATCTTCCTTTGTGGGGAAAGTATGAAATAGAGTGATGGGCCTTTGTGGACTTCACAGATCCTACTAACACCCACCTTCCTTCTGTAGGGAACACAGGGGCCATGAGAAGGTGTGTGAAGCTAACCGTCGCTCTTGAGACTGCTGACTGTGCATTTCCCCCTCACCTGGATGTATATATCGAAGACCCCCACTTGCCTCCCTCACTAGGACTCCTTCCAGGAGCCCGGGTCCACTTTAGCCAGCTGGAGAAAAGGGTTTCCAGGTGAAGATGTGTAGTGTCACCTGCCTCCTCTTGCTACTGATGTAGCTCTCTGGAATGTCCATCCCTGCTTAACTTTGCTTCAGCGACCCCTTCTCTTTCATACAGCTTTCCATATATCAGTCTGCCATTTGTGCCCAGTACCCTCATGAGGTATTGCAGTCTGGTCCTCCTCCTAGTCTTTCCCCTAGCTTTGGTAGGGCCATAGCCAGGGTATGTCCCTCAGGGGGAGTGGCCAATCTGTGGTGCTTGATCTCTGAGTCCCAGCTTCTACTTCAATTTGCCTTGTCTTCCTGTTCACTCACTGTTCCTCTTCCACTTGCAGATCTCACAATGTTTATTGTTGTTTCCGGTCATCCACTTATGTGCAGGTCCTGAGTTTTCCCCCTGAGACCACCATCAGGTCAGTGCCCAGACCCCAACCCCTAAACTTCTTGGCTTCACATCTGCATCTCCCACATGTCCCTGGTTCTGAAGATTTTGCCATCACTACAGTCTTCTCCAATCCCAACAAAATGTGTTGAGTTAGAGGAGCTCCTCTACCCCAAATAAAAAATGCTCTGTGCCTATCATTGTACCCAGAATCATTTAGTGTTCTAGGCTTTTGAGGGCTTTTCAGTCTAACATGCAAATGTTTCTTGGCTAACATCATGGTGTTCAAACCTGACAAATAACCAATGACTATCAGAGATCAGGAATTAAAATGGGGGCAGGGGATGGGGCTTCTAGGAGCACATGGAACCCACTGCTATCCCCATCGTGATGCCCTGTATGTCCTTCTAGACCCACCTTGCTTTCAGAACCCCTTTGCCTGTTCTGTTTCTTGACCCCTGTGTCTGTGTCTCTGTATTTATTTAGCATTCCCCTGCCCTACATCTACCTGGCTGAACTTCTGCAGGGTGGTCAGTCCCCATTCCAGGCCACTACCTCTTGCCATATTGTCTCCGTCTTCAGCCTTCAGCTCTTCTGGGTGTGTGCTTATTGTACCAGCATCTGCCCCCAGGTAAGGGAGGGAAGGAACAGGCTGAACTGGGTATGGAGTGCCAGAGGGATGTGATGGGACCAAGAGGACTTTTCCAACCACTGTGTTCATCTCAGGGAAAGTGCAGTCGCCTGGGCCCCACGTGCCCTACACAGACATCTGTAAGCCAGGCCACCATCAGGTGAGAGCACAAGGCAGGCACCCATTGTGCCATTTTCTTACTAGACCACTTTGTCTATCTGCAATTTCTACATTAGCATATTTCCTGGCTCATGAGAATTGCTGAATATTTTTTGAACGAATGAATGAGGGTAAGCTCCTAAATCTTTGAGCCAAAGACTGCAAACAGCGGGGAGGGAGGTATGTTGGGTCCGGGGTGTTGGCAAACTGGGTTGCTGTAGGCGTTTGTATTTCGTCCTGCTCCCCATAGGCTCCTGGTGGAGGACGGGACTGCCGAAGCTGTGGTGACCTGTAGGAATCACCATGTAGCAGCAGCACTAGGGCTGTGTCCTAGAGAGTGGGCCTCCCTCCTGGAGTTCGTCCGAGTGCCGGGCCGAGTGGGCTTGCAGTTTGCAGGGCCGGGAGCCCAACTTGAGGTGTGATGTGGCTGGGAGGGAGGGACTCAGTAT
>NW_016814433.1:3726364-3736364 GCF_001698545.2 Rhinopithecus bieti | reverse complement strand
TTTCCCTCGCCTGGGCACTGCCACGCGGTCTGGGGAACCCGTGGACTATCGACGGCTCTGGCCCGGGGTTTGCCCTGCCCGTTAGCCCAGGAGGATAGACAGACACAGAGGACTGGTGTTCACCTAGTGATTTCAAGGCTCATTAACTCCGACCCGTCCCGAAAGCAAGCAACTCCACCGCTTCTCTTCAAAGCTCTGCAACGAAGGACTAGGTCCAAGGACCGCAGGCGGAGGCGGGAATTGTCAAGATCCCAGGTTACGGAATGGCACCGAGTTGGTGACCAAAGAAAGCAGGCACCCGGATGTTCAAGGCAGTCCTGCAGGGCGGCGCGGGGTCTAGGCCGAGGCCACTCCCTCCCACTTCCTCGACGCTATTTCCTGGGAGGAGTTGGAGCTCGCGGCCCGGAGCCAAGAGACTCCCAGAGCCGTGCACCAAAACACTAGGCTTGGGGGAGGCGGGTTCCTGAGCGCGCGCCAGGACCGTTCTGCCATGCATAGTGGACCCAGCACTACAGCTAGCCTGGCACGACCTCTAGGGCGGTTCGCAGGGGCGCTTGTACGTCGGCTCGTTGGTCTAGGGGTATGATTCTCGCTTCGGGTGCGAGAGGTCCCGGGTTCAAATCCCGGACGAGCCCTCCTTTACATTTTGCTGAAACGGGAGTGTCTTCAAGGAATGTGTTACCTGACCAGCGCTGCAGGAGACTTGACTGGAAATCATCAATGTACAGTAAGCTCTTTTGTGGCACCGGGATAACAGAAGGAATCTCAGCCCCCAGACCCTCCTGACATGTCAGGAAGAGAGGAGGCACGCCCTTGGGCAGGACGCTCCCTTTCTGCCTCCTGACTTCCTGCGTGGTGTCTCAACTCCGCCACTACAGCCTGATTTCGATTTGATTGACACCCATCAATCTATAGTTGTGGATGACAGGGTTCGGGAGAGCCCAGGAACTGTCAGAACTTGGTTCTCTGCAGCCCTGGAGGCACTCTGTCTCTTTCGGTCACTCCATCTGACGATCGGTGCCTGAAATACACCTACAGTTTCTGGTCGGCGTTTCTCGGTGGTTGGAAGAACAGAACCCTTAGGAACTCTGCTGTCAGCAAGCTGAGTGTAAAGTCCCAGATCAAGGATTCGGAGAGGAACCCTTACGGGTCACTCCTCGTTAGTATAGTGGTGAGTATCCCCGCCTGTCACGCGGGAGACCGGGGTTCGATTCCCCGACGGGGAGAATCCTAATTTTTTTTTTTTTTGCTTTCATTAAATCCGTCCTGGACCTTGGGATGGAGCTAGAAAAAAGAGGGAAAGGAGGAGGGGAGGAAAGTTTGGCCTACCTCTCCAGCTCGCATTCTAAGTTTCCATTTTACTTCAAGCAACTTGGAGTTCAAACGTGTACCTAAAGTGGCCACTATCTCCTCCGCTCAATATGTTCATTAGTGCTCAGACTTGATCTAGCTTGCTCCCTCCTTGACGGCAGTGCGCGTTTCCAGTCTCTGCTTGAACCTGGCCAAGCAGCTTTGGCCCCTGGCCGTCCAGGGTGCAGAGCCCGGGCTTTTGTTTCCTTTCGCCTCCCTGCGTTTTGTGGATTCGTACTGCGATCCGGACACAGTAGGCAACCCCGGGCCGAGATTCCGGCAGGCTGCACTCTCTCACCTGGAGGGGCTTGCAAGGCATATCTGCCAGGAGCGCGGTGGTCCGGCAGTGGTCGCAGGTGTAGCGGAAAGCGGGTTCTTTCGGAGAGGAAGGTTCCTCAGGAAAACCTCACGAAAACTCTCAACGATGGTGGGGCCCAGAAAACACGAGAAGGAAAAGAGGGGGGAAAAAAACAATAATTACTTGCGTTGGCCGGGAATCGAACCCGGGTCAACTGCTTGGAAGGCAGCTATGCTCACCACTATACCACCAACGCTCAGGTAGTAGCTGTTGCCTTTCATATGTCATGTTGATTGGGGTGAGTCGGGTTGAACTCGCATCAGCGAGATCCAGGTAAAAGTAATGGCTGCTGTCGTCTGCCCGGCGCGCAATTGTGAGTGACCTTCACCGCTAGTGCGCGCCACCCCACATGAACCTGTAGGGTTATGCCTAGTCTACAGACGAGGAAAGCGAGGTCCAAAGAAGTTGAGTTACCGGCAGAGCTGGGATTACGTCTAAGATCTCTCCAGGGGGCGAGAGCTGCAGCGGCACCATGATGATTTATCATCTCCAGGAAAAAAAAAAAAAAAAAGAGTCCTAGACGCATAAAAATCGCTTCTCTGTAGAGTGGGCTCAATGAGCTCAATGTGATTCAAGTTAAGGAAATGGGCCCTAAGCCAAATGCGCCTAAACACAATTTGCTTCTTTATTATTTATCCAGAGGATGAATTTAATTCCCACTTACGTGCGCCCACATCTCGTCAGCTGGTGCCTCGCAGAAATGCGCTGACAAATCTTGAAGATGCAGCTTCATGACAAAAGTCCGCCCCTTATTTCTGTTCAAGAGACCCCTCAAGTAACAGTTTCAGGCAGGCCTCGTGGCGCAACGGTAGCGCGTCTGACTCCAGATCAGAAGGTTGCGTGTTCAAATCACGTCGGGGTCAAATAAAACATTGTTTTCCCTAATCAAATAGATTTCCGGTGACATTTTTAGGGACAGGACAAAAAAACCTCCTCAGTAGACAGATAGGAGGGGAATGAGACAAATGTGAACGTTATTCAGAAGCTGGGTACAATTTCAGTTGGGTACAGACTTTCAGCACTATGTGATATATCCCTGAGACAAAACTGCACATGTACCCCTAAAGTCTATAAAAGTAAAAATAAATTTAAAAATAAAAAAAATTCCTGTTGTATGGAAATTTTTTAATAATTTTTTTCAATTATTATTGTTTGTTTGTATCTTTTTTCCCTTGAGACGGAGTTTCTCTCTTGTTGCCTAGGCTGGAATGCAATGGCACTAGTTCAGCTCACCGCAACCTCCAGCCATGGGTTCAAAAGAATTCTCCTGCCTCAGCGTCCTGCGTAGCTGGGATTACAGGCATGCACCACCATGCCTGGCTAATTTTGTATTTTTAGTAGAGACAGGGTGTCTCCATCTTGGTCAGGCTGGTCTCGAACTCCCAACCTCTGGTGATCCGCCCGCCTGGGCCTCCCAAAGTGCTGGGATTACAGGTGTGAGCCACCGTGCCCGCCCTTTTTAAATGTTTTTAATAATCTCTGCTGTTCTATGTATGTTTACTTAACACTGAACACAAGGATATTAGATACAAATATTACCTTTCTCCAGACTTCCCAGCAGTCACTAGAAGCCCAGGACCACGTGCCTTTTGGCTGCTTCCAGTAAATTGAAAAACAAAACCAGTGGGGCGGGGTGACTCTTGCCTATAATCCCAGCATTTTGGGAGACCGAGGCAGATGGATCACGAGGTCAAGGTATCTTGGACATGGTGATACAGAAGCAGACAGTTGACCAGTCCTTGCAGAAACGGTGCTTGAAGAACTGCTGATGACCTAAGCAAGGTAACAGCATAGAAAATCTGGCGACCTAAGGCGGAGCTGGCTGTGAGGCTGGCTACCCAGCAGTCCCACCACCATTCTCACTGCCAGGGCAGCCAGAAAACCTTGCCTGCTTTAGTTATTTCATAAGGAGATGCAAAATGATAATTTCCTAATTCTATCATTTTGTGTACATTTATTAGCTGAAACACACACACAAATATATTCGTAACAAAATAAACAGGAAATACAGCCAGGTGTGGTGGCTCATGCCTATAATCCCAGCACTTTGGGATGCCAAGGAGGGCAGATCACCTGAGGTCAGGAGTTTGAGACCAGCCTGGCCAACATGGTGAAACCCCGTCTCTACCAAAAATACAAAACAATTAGCCAGGCATGGTGGCACATGCCTGTAATCCCAGCTACTCAGGAGGCTGAGGCAGGAGAATCGCTTGAGCTTGGGAGACGGAGGTTGCAGTGAGCTGAGATCGTGCCATTACTCTCCAACCTGGGCGACAGAGTGAGGCTTCGTCTCAAAAAAAAAAAAAAAGGAAATACACTTACAGCTCCTTGTTAGTGGTCATGTAGTGGCTAGCCTGGATAACTAGCTTCTTTTTTTTTTTTTTTTTTTTTTTTTGAGATGGAGCCTCACTCTGGTTCACTCTGGTTGGAGTGCAGTAGAGTGCCAGGCTGAAGGTCCCACCTTACTCCGGCCTCCCAAAGTGCCTGGGATTACCAGCAATGAGACCACCTATGCACAGCCATTTTTTAAATATTTTTAGTAGAGACGGGGTTCACATGTTGGGCCAAGGCTGGTCTCGCAACTCCTGACATCAGGTGATCCTCCCACTCAGCTTCCATAATAGTGTTGCGGAATACAGGTATGAGCATTGCACCTGGCCTAAGTAGCTCCTCTACTACCCCATTTTTGTCTGTTCCATTGTCTTCAGCAAGGCCCTCAAAACTTGCCGTCCTGGTTCTTTCCCTGGGTAAGAGACCCAAACCTTGTTCCTGATGGGTCAAGTCACTAGTAATCCTAACTCTGAATTGGAGTGCTTGCTAGTTTTTCCACTGACCTTAAAATTGTAATTGGTCTGCTCAGACTACCATAACGAAATGCCACAGAACTGCGGTGCTTAAACAACAGACATCTATTTTCTCACTCTTCTGGAGCATCAAAGTTCCAAGATCAAGATGTTTACAGGGTTGGTGTCTGCTGGAGGCCCTCTCTTCCCGGCTTTTATATGCTGACCTTCTTGCAGTGGCTCCTCACACGGCCTTTCCTCTGTGCCGCCAGCGGAAAGAGAGAGCTCTTGGAGCTCTTCTCCCTCATTCTTCCTAAGGATGCCAGCCTTGTAGGATTAGCGACTTCAACTCAAAAGACCTCATTACCTTAACTACTTCCCTAAAGGGCTCTTCTGGAAATACATTTACCTTGGGTGTTAAAGCCTTTGTCATATGGATTTTGGGGGACGGCGACACAATTTCATCCATAACAACTACAGAAGAAACCATGGTAGTGAAACAATATCATAGACCCAATTCTTGAATTTTTTTTTTTTTTTTTTTTTTTTTGAGACGGACTCTTGCTCTGTCACCCAGGCTGGAGTTCAGTGATGCGATCTCTGCTTACTGAAAGCTCTGCCTCCCGGGTTCACGCCATTCTCCTGCCTCAGCCTCCTGAGTAGCTGGGACTACAGGCGCCCGCCACCACACCCGGCTAATTTTTTGTGTGTTTTTAGTAGAGACAGGGTTTCACCATCTTAGCCAGGATGGTCTTGATCTCCTGACCTCGTGATCCACCCACCTCGGTCTCCCAAAGTGCTGGGATTACAGGCATGAGCCACAGCGCCTGGCCTAATTCTTGAAATTTTACACTGGAACTCCACCTGTATGCCTTTTACTTCATTTTCTAAAAACGTCAGAAACAAATAAAGCAAAATGTGTTAAGATTTGACTAATTTAACAGTACTCACATAAGTGCCTTTCAAGTGTATGCCTGGACGGGTGTGGCGGTTCATGCCTGTAATCCCAGCACTTTGGGAGGCCAAGGTGGGTGGATCACCTGAGGTAAGGAGTTCGAGACCAGCCTGGTCAAAATGACGAAACCCCGTCTGTATTAAAAATACAAAAATTAGCCAGGCATGGTGGCGCACGCCTGTAATCCCGGGAGGCAGAGGTTGCAGTGAACCGAGATCACCCCATTGCACTCCAGCCTGGGCAACAAGAGCGACACTCTGTCTCAAAAAAAAAAAAAAAAAAAAGTTTAGCCGGAATGGTGGCAGGCGCCTGTAATCCCAGCTACTCGGGAAGCTGAGGCGGGAGAATTGCTTGAACCTGGGAGGCAGAGGTTGCAGTGAACAGAGACTGCGCTACTGCACTCCAGACTGGGCAACAAGAGAGAAACTCCATTTGAAAATAATAATAATAATAAATAAAAAAGAGCTGGGCGTGGTGGCTCACGCCTGTAATCCCAGTACTTTGGGAGGCTACAGCAGGCAGATCTCAAGGTCAGGAGTTCGAGAACAGCCTGACCGACATGGCGAAACCTTATCTCTACTAAAAACAAAAATTAGCTGGGCATGGTGGCACATACCTGTAGTCCCAGCTACTTGGGAAGCTGAGGCAGGAGAATCACTTGAACCTGGGAGGCAGAGGTTGTGGTGAGCTGAAATCATGCCACTGCACTCCAGTCTGGGCAACACAGCAAGACTGCATCTCAAAAAAAAAAAAAAAGATATTTTATAATTTTTTTGTGGTTTATACTTAACATAAATTTTACCATTTTAACCATTTTAAAGTAATTAAGGGTTTCTGGTATATTCTCACAGTGGTGCATCAATCATCACTATTTAATTCCAGAACATTTTAATCATGCCCCCAAAGGAACCCTCTATCCATTGGCACTCTGGATTCCCCCTTCTCCCTCCCTCTAGTCTCTGGAAACCACTAATCTGTTTCTGTCCCAATGGATTTGCTTATGCTGGATATTATGCTGGATATCGCTTGTAAATGCAATCATATAATATGTGAACTTTCTATCTAGCTTTCTTTTCTTTTCTTTCTTTTTTTTTTTTTTTAGACAGAGTCTTGCTCTGTTGCCCAGGTTGGAGAGCAATGGCACGATCTCAGCTCACTGCAACCTGTGCCTCTTGGGTTTAACGGTTTTCCTGCCTCAGCCTCCTGAGTAGCTGGGACTACAGGCGCCCACCACCACACCCAGCTAATTTTTGTATTTTCAGTAGAGTCCGGGTTTTGCCATGTTGGCCAAGCTGGTCTCGAACTCCTGACCTCAAGTGATCCTCCTGCCTCAGCATCCCAAAGTGCTGAGATGGCAGGCATAAGCCAGCACACACGGACTTTTTTCTTTTTCTTTCTTTTCTTTTCTTTTTTTTTTTTTCTTTTTTTAAGAGCAAGGGTCTTGCTCTGTTGCCAAGGCTGGAGTGCAGTAGCATGATCACTGCTTACTACAGCCTTGACCTCCTGGACTTAAGCAATCCTCCTGCCTCAGCCTCCTGAGCAGCTGAGACTACAAGTGTGCACCACCACATCCAGCTAATTTTTGTATTTTTTGTAGAGACCGGATTTCGTCATGTTGCCCAGGCAAGTCTGGAACTTCTGGGCTCAAGGGATCTGCCCACTTTAGCCTTCCAAAGTGCTGGGACTACAGCCATGAGCCACAGTGCTCAGCTTAGCCTCTTTTGCTCATAGAGTTTTCATGGTCACCCAGGCTCTGTCACCCAGGCTGGAATGCAGTGGCGTGATCTTGGTTCACACTGCAACCTCCGCCTTCCAGGTTAAAGCGATTCTCCTCCCTCAGCCTCTCGAGTAGCTGGGACTACAGGCGGCTGCCACCACGCCTGGCTAATTTTTGTATTTTTAGTAGAGACGGGATTTCACTATGTTGGCCAGACTGGTCTTGATCTCCTGACCTTGTGAGCCGCCCGCCTCGGCCTCCCAAAGTGCTGGGATTACAGGTGTGAGCCACTGTGCCTGGCCCAATTCTTTTATATAGATACTTAGGAGTAGAATTGCTGGGCTTTCTGATTCCTTGCCCCATAGAGTTCTTCCTCTTGGGCCCCAAAGTCCTAGTTTAGGGGAGGAAGATTTACTTTCTGAATCTCATCATAAGCTTCAAAGGGATCAAAAACTACCTGCTAGCACAAGCCTGCGCCCTCTGCTACCACACCTTCTTTTTAGAGATTATTTGTCATTAATATTTAATCCTGCAAACAGTTCCATGACTCCATACACCTTCTAAAACATTAGAACATTAAAGGCAAAGCTNGCTTTGACTCTGGACTCTGGTGGTCACTTACTGGGGTCTCGCGACTTCGGGCACAACAGGCAGTTAAAGGTAAATTGATAGATTAAAGAAGCGAATTGGTGTAACCAAGTCCAAACTTGTTCTGAGGCTGCAATGAGCTATGATTGTGCAGTAAGTGTGCATGCCACGGACAAAAGAGACCTTGCCTTGAAAAAAAAAAAAAACGGGCCAGGCACAGTGACTCACGCTTGTAATCCCAGCACTTTGGGGGACCGAAGCGGATGGATCACAAGGACAGGAGTTCAAGACAAGCCTGGACAACGTGGTGAAACCTCATGTCTACTAAAAACACAAAAATTAGCCGGGCGTGGTGGCAGGCTCCTGTAGTCACAGCTACTGGCGAGGCTGAGGCAGGAAAATCACTTGAATCCGGGAGGCGGAGCTTGCAGTGAGTCGAGATTGCGCCATTGCATTCCAGCCTGGGTGGCAGAGAGACTCCATCTCAAAAAAAAAAAAAAAAAATCCTTTATAATAAACCAGTGAACATTTTTCCCTGAGTTCTGTGAGCCACTCTAGCAAATTCATTGAACATAAAGAGGGAATTGTAGAAACCCCAACTTATACCCAGTTAGTCATGAGCACAGGTAAAACAACCTGAGGCTTGCGGTTGGCATTCAAAGTGAGGGGCAGTCTTGTGGGACTGAGCCCTCAACCTGTGGGATCTGATGCTCTCTCCAGGTAGATAGTGTCAGAATCGAATTGGAAGACTCCCAGCTGATGGCTGCTGCAGAACGATTGCTTGCTTGGTGGTGGAGTAAAATCCCCACACATGTGGTCGCAGAAGTCTCCTGTGTTGATTGCTGCAGTGTGAGAGCAGAGGAAAAATTGGGTCTTTTTTTGTTTTTTTTTTTTTAGACAGATTCTTGCTGTGTTGCCCAGGCTGGAGTGCAGTGGCGTGATCTCAGCTCCCTGCAACACTCCCAGGTTTAAGCAATTCTTGTGCCTCACTCAGCCTCCTGAGTAGCTGGGACTACAGGTATCTGCCACCACAACTGGCTATTTTTTTTTTTTTTTCCCGAGATGGAGTCTAGCTCTGTCACCCAGGCTGGAGTGCAGTGGTGCGATCTCGACTCCCTGTAACTTCCACCTCCCGGGTTCAAGCGATTCTCCTGCCTCAGTCTCCCAAGTAGCTGGGATTACAGGCTCTTGCCACCACACCCAGCTAATTTTTGTATTTTTAGTAGAGATGGGTTTCACTGTGTTGGCAAGGCTGGTCTCGAACTCCTGACCTCATGATCCATCTGCTTCAGCCTTCCAAAGTGCTGGGATCACAAGCATGAGCCACCATGCCTGGCCAGAACTGGCTAATTTTTTGTATTTTAGTAGTGATGGGTTTCACCATGTTGCCCAGGGTGGTCTTGAACTCCTGAGCTCAGGCAATCCACCCTCCTGGGGCTCCTGATGTGCTAAGATTACAGGCGTGAGCCACTGTACCCGGCCTGTTTTTTGTTTTTATTGAGACAGGGTGTCACTCTAATGTCAGAGCTGGAATGCAGTGGCGCAATCATGGCTCACCACAGCCTTGACCTCCGGGCTCTGCTGATCCTCTTGCCTCAGCCTACCAAGTAGCTTGGACTAGAGGCACACAGTACCATACCCGGCTAATTTTTTTTGTATTTTTTGTAGAGACGGGCTTTCACCATGTTGCCCAGGCTGATCTTAAACTCCTGGGATCAAGTGATACAGCCGCCTTGGCCTCCCAAAGTGCTGGGATTACAGGCGTGAGACGCCAAGCCCAGCCATGGTTTGTTTTTTCTACACAGTATGCTTTAAACAGCAAATAGCATTTAGAATGCATTCAGGAAGAATATCTATTGTTCATGTAAGAAAAGTGCTAATGGAGGCATGCAGAGGCTCAACAATGTCATCAAGTCCTGGAGTGCTTTCCAGGCCTCTCTTCTGCCTTCTGCAGTGTTAGGCTTCAATGTCAAGCTGCTTCCTTCAGTAGCACTAGAAGCAGCAACAAGGGCTGCATGCTTCCCTGCTCACTTCCAGAAATCCCTTCCTCCATACCTTGCCCTATACATCTTTTCATCTATATCCTTTGAAATACACTTTATGATAAACCAGTAAACGTTAAGTGCTTCCTTGAGCTGCCCAGCATTCTGAGCAAGAAAACTGATTCCCATGGCCAGGCGCGGTGGCTCAAGCCTGTAATCCCAGCACTTTGGGAGGCCGAGACGGGCGGATCACGAGGTCAGGAGATC
>NW_016814433.1:3713821-3726313 GCF_001698545.2 Rhinopithecus bieti | reverse complement strand
GTCCCAGCTACTCGGGAGGCTGAGGCAGGAGAATGGCGTGAACCCAGGAGGCGGAGCTTGCAGTGAGCTGAGATCTGGCCACTGTACTCCAGCCTGGGCGACAGAGTGAGACTCTGTCTCAGAAAAAAAAAAAAAAAAGAAAACTGATTCCCACTAGTTGGCCCACTTAAGTCACATGCTTATATCCCTGATCCAATAACCATAATCTGGAATAAAACCTGATTAGTATAAGTCAATTGGGACTCATTTCTGGACCCGGAATGGAGTCAGTTTCCTTCTCAAACCCTCAAAACTCTAAGTGCTTTCAGAACTGGGAATAAGGCCGGGCGCAGTGGCTCACGCCTGTAATCCAAGCACTTTGGGAGGCTAAGGTGGGCGGATCACCTGAGGTCAGGAGTTTGAGACCAGCCTGACCAATGTGATGAAACCCCGTCTCTACTAAAAATACAAAAAACAGCTGGCATGGTCACATGTGCCTGTCATCCCAGCTACTCCCAAGGCTGAGACAGGAGAATCGCTTGAACCCGGGAGGAAGAGGTTGCGGTGAGCCGAGATGGCGCCATTGCCCTCCAGCCTGGGCAACAGAGCGAAATTTCGTCTCAAAAAAAAAAAAAAGTGGTATTTAATTAGGTCTTCATCAACCTAGGGATTTGGGGCTGTCAGCAAACAGAAACTACTACAGAAACCGACTGCATAGACTGGAGAGACAGGTGGTCCCCTAAAGGAAAAATAAGAGTGTTAGAAGAAAGGAGAAGAGTGCTGGACAGTACATACTTAACAAGTATCCACTGGTTATTTCATAGAAGGCCCAGAAATGTATTTATTTAACTTAGTAATGAAATCTGAGGGTTAGGAAGAGCAGAAAAGAAGGGAGTGTGGCAGGAAGGAGGAAAAATCAAAGTGGGCCCAAACAATATGGCGGCTAACAGAGATCTTGCAAGGAAAGGTCTACTCGTGGAAAACTCCTCCCAGGAATGTCAGAACTTTTAGTAACAACATAGTAATGACACAAGAATAAACACACAGGCAAATGAGCAAACAACAGAATACAAAGTCTAGAAATAGACACAAGTAAATATGCTAACATTATATATCAAGGGCAGCATTTAAATTCTGTTGGGGCAGTTTAACAAATGGTGTTGACATAACTGGCTCTCCATCGCGCAGAAGTCAGACCCCAGCTCATACATGTATAAGGATAAACTCCAGTTATATTAAAGATTTAATTTTTTTTATAAAAAGAAGAAGGCCGGGCGCGGTGGCTAACGCCTGTAATACCAGCATTTTGGGAAGCCGAGGTGGGTAGATCACCTGAGGACAGGAGTTCGAGACCAGATTGGCCAACACAGAGAAAACCCGTCTCTACTAAAAATACAAAAATTCCAGGCGCCTATAATCCCAGCCACTCGGATGGCTGAGGCACGAGAACTGCTTGAAACGGGGAGGCAGAGGTTGCAGCAAGCCGAGATAGCACCACTATACTCCAGCCTGGGCGACAGAGAGAGACTCTGTCTCAAAAAAGGGGAGGGGAGGGGAGGAGAGGGGAAGAGAGGAGAGGAAAAGAAAAGAAAAAAAGAAAAGAGAAGAGAAGAAAAGAAAGGAAAAGAAAAGAAAAGAAAAGAAAAGAAAAGAAAAAAGAAAAGAAAAGCAAGATAATTCACTGGGGAATGTGTGGAAACCTTCCTAAGCTGGAAGCCAAGCGTGCGCCCTTCTCATTCCGCCTCTTCCGTTGGGTTCCCATTACTTACGTCACAGGACATCGAGCCAATGGGAACTAGGCCTGGGCGACGAGCTCACCCAATGGGGCCGGGGCGGGAGATTTGAAAGGTCCTCGGCCAGGGCGTGGCGTGGCTGATTCAGTTGTTTGCGGGCGGCCGAGAGAGTAGCAGTACCTTGGACCTCAGGTGAGCTGGCCTCCTGTCGCAGGCCTTGCGCCAGGAGTGGGCAGATGATCAGGCAGATCAGAGGGTCCGCTGGGCTGGCCTGCGCGCACACCGCAGGGCTGGAAGGAGGTAGGGATGATAGCAGGGTGGGGGCGGTGAGACCAGCGCCCGGATTGGAGCTAGTGTGCTGACCTGCTCCCTTTTACCAGCTCGGGCTAGCGCTTCCGGCTCGATCGGTCCAACCCCTCCCTCTCTCTCTCTCTCTCTCTTTTTCTCTGCTTCTCACGGCTGTTTCCCTTCTCCGCCCAGCTCTCCTCCCCCTTTCCCTCTAAGGATGGCCCAGAAGGAGAACGCCTACCCCTGGCCCTACGGCCGGCAGACGGTAAGGCCCTTCCCTCCGTCCCCGCGCCCCCATGACCCTGCATGGCGAGTTCCTGCTGGGAAACTTGAGATCGTGCAAAGAGCAGTCCCTTATGCACTTTCTCTCCCATTATGCTCCAAAGTACGCGCCCCAAGTTTCATGACAGAACCTGGCCTGGTCATTTGTAGCCACATCCTGTCAGGTGCTACCAACTTGAATCTGACCAGCCAGTGACTACCAGCCGGTGAGGACCTCTGCAGGGTTCCTCACAGACAAGTGATATCTGGGACTGAGCAGACAGGGCCTGGCCTTCAGGCCATGATTCCCAACCCATGTCCTGAAAAAAATTAACTAGACAGCAAATATAAATAGACTCTAAAAGGATATAAAGTTACTGTTTAAAAGGTCCAGGGCAAGTCTAAATTATAATTTGGAATTAATGAGTAAGTTGAGGTAAGGATCTCAATGAATCTAAATGGACTTATTTCCCAGTTGTCCAGACAGATTTCATTGAGGGGCCTCCTCTCTGATTTGAAATGCCACCTTTATTATATATATAAATTCCCACATATATGTGGGTCTATTTCTGGACTGTATTTTGTTCAACTTGCTTATTTGTAGATCTGTACCAATATCACTATTTGGGAAGAGGTTTTTAGGGGCATAGGGGCTTTCTTCTCTTGGCTGAAGAAGAAGGAAGGGGCCCTGCACAGGCTTTGCTCCCTGTTTGTGGAGCTCTGGCTTCCTGCAGAATCTGCCTATTCGCTTGTTCATCAGCTCCCTCCCTCATGGAGCACTGTGGGAGGCTGTCAGGAATGGAGTCTGAATGAGAAACCACTGTCACTTTTATCTTGGTCACTCCTAAAAGAAAGTGTATCTATTATTTTGAGAAGCTGAAAGTGAGGCCAGGTGCCGTGGCTCATGCCTGTAATCATGGGAAGCTGAGGCAGGTGGATCACCTGAGGTCAGGAGTTCGAGACCAGCTTGGCCAACATGGTGAAACCCTGTCTCTACTAAAAATACAAAAATTAGCCAGGCGTGGTGGCGGGCGCCTGTAATCCCACCTACTCAGGAGGCTAAGGCAGAAGAATCGCTTGAACCTGGAAGGTGGAAGTTGCAGTGAGCTGAGATGGCACCATTGCACTCCAGCCTGGATAATAGAGCAAGACTCCATCTCAAAAAAAAAAAAAAAAAAAAAAAAAAAAAAGGTGAAAGTGAGAAGTGGTCCAGGGCCATCAGAGTAGCTCTTAGTGTCCTTAAAGCCTGTTCTTGCAAAGGTGTAACCCCTGGTTATTGCTATAACATTCAAGGCCTCAAGCTTCTTATCTAAGCCTTAATAAACTAAGCTTTTTAGGAGACTTTGAGAATACCTCTGTCTAAACCCCTTGAATTGTGGGTGTTCACAGTAGAGACCCAGCTCTCTACTGTGGTCTAGGTGAGAGGCTGGATGAATGGCTGTGGTGTTATGGACAGGACTTATACAAGTTGAACAGCTACATGCCTGAAAAGTGTGGGCCAGAGCCAAAGAGGTGAAATGTTAGGTGTTGGTGTGAGTCTTTTGCCCCTTATCTTAGGCCTACTTAGGTTATTTATTTTTTTATTTTTATTTTTTTGAGACGGAGTCTCACTCTGTCGCCGAGGCTGGAGTGCAGTGGCGCAATCTCAACTCACTGCAACCTCTACTGCCCGGGCTCAAGCAATTCTCCTGCCTCAGCCTCCCAAGTAGCTGGGATTACAGGACCCGCACCCGGCTAATTTTTTTTTTTTGAGACGAAGTCTAGCTCTGTCGCCCAGGCTAGAGTGCAATGGCACAATCTCGGCTCACTGCAACCTGCCTCCTAGGTTCAAGCGATTCTCCTGCCTCAGCCTCCTGAGTAGCTGGGATTACAGGCACTCGCCACCATGCCCAGCTAATTTTTGTATTTTTAGTAGAGTGGGGTTTCACTGTGTTGGCCATGTTGGTCTCGAACTCCTGACCTCGTGATCCGCCTGCCTCAGCCTTCCAAAGTGCTGGGATTACAAGCTGACCCACCACACCCAGCCGCACTGGGCTAATTTTTTATATTTTTAGTAGTGATGGGGTTTCACCATGTTGGCCAGGCCGGTCTTGAACTCCTGACTGCGTGAGCCACTGTGCCCGGCCCTAGGTTGTCTATTAATAACCCATTTTAATATGGGACTGTGAGCAGAGGCTGGGAGGCAAAACTGTCACATCAGTGTTTCTCTTTGAATTGGGGGTGGGCGGCTGGGTGGCTCTTTAGCAAGGGGCTGAAATACTGCTTGCAGCACATTCCACCCGGGTCATCAGACAAAGGCACCCTCAGAGCTACCCCCTGCTCCTTCTCAGGCTCCGTCTGGCCTGAGCACCCTGCCCCAGCGAGTCCTCCGGAAAGAGCCTGTTACCCCATCTGCACTTGTCCTCATGAGCCGCTCCAATGTCCAGCCCACAGGTACCTGGGGCAAGGGGGAGAGGACTGACCCGGGGACATGAGCATCTATGGGAGGGTTTAGGGATGAGAAGGTCATCCCTGTTCTCATTCAACTTACCTGTTGTCTCCTTAGCTGCCCCTGGCCAGAAGGTGGTCGAGAATAGCAGTGGGACACCCAACATCTTAATGTAAGTGCCCCAAACCTTGGGGTGGAGGGGGGTGAGGGGACAGTGAACGGGCAGGAAGTCGGGAAGATAAAACCTAAGGGCAGGAGTAGAGATGAAGAGAAGTGGGGCGGGGGACAGGATGAGATGAGGAAGCGGAGAGAAAGCAAACCTCTTAATAACCAAAACCAGTTCTGAGTTGCCTCCCCCCACTTTCTAAGCAGGCGGCACTTCACAATTGATGACTTTGAGATTGGGCGTCCTCTGGGCAAAGGCAAGTTTGGAAACGTGTACTTGGCTCGGGAGAAGAAAAGCCATTTCATCGTGGCGCTCAAGGTCCTCTTCAAGTCCCAGATAGAGAAGGAGGGCGTGGAGCATCAGCTGCGCAGAGAGATCGAAATCCAGGCCCACCTGCAGTATGGGTTGATGCCCCCTGAGCCGAAGCCCCTCTGCTCCCTCACCCCAGCTCCTCACTCAGCCCTACCTCATCCAGATTGCTTTCTCTGTAGCTACGGCTAGTGAGCCCCATTTAGCCCTTAGTCCTGGCCAGAGCCTTGAATCCAGAAATCTGCCTCCAGTTTCCCCTTCCCACTCCCATTCCTGGTGTCCCCGGCCTGGACCACGTCTGACCCCAGTTTGCTCCTATTATCTTTCCCAGCTCTTATGCCTTTGGCCTGAGGCCTCCTCTGTCTCTTCCCCCAGCCATCCCAACATCCTGCGTCTTTACAACTATTTTTATGACCGGAGGAGGATCTACTTGATTCTAGAGTATGCGCCCCGCGGGGAGCTCTACAAGGAGCTGCAGAAGAGCCGCACATTTGACGAGCAGCGAACAGCCACGGTCCGGGCGGGTGGGCACCTGGGCCGCCAGTAGGGGGCTGGAGGCTGAGGGTGTGCTGCTTGTAGCTGGAGGTCCATCCTTGTCTGATTGCCTCTCGTTGCCCCTCCCAGATCATGGAGGAGCTGGCAGATGCTCTAATGTACTGCCACGGGAAGAAGGTGATTCACAGAGACATAAAGCCAGAGAATCTGCTCTTAGGGCTCAAGGGAGAGCTGAAGATTGCTGACTTTGGCTGGTCTGTGCATGCGCCCTCCCTGAGGTATGGTGGCCTGGGAGGCCAGCCCTGGGTGTGAGGCTGGGCCATTAAAACCTCTCCAGGGGCGGGGCGCGCTGGCTCACGCCTGTAATCCCCGCACTTTGAAAGGCTGAGGCGGGCGGATCACCTGAGGTCAAGAGTTCGAGACTAGCTTTGCCAACATGCTGAAACCTTGTCTCTATTAAACATACAAAAATTAGCCGGGCGTGGTGGCGGACGGCAGTAATCCCAGCTACTCGGGAGGCTGAGGCGGGAGAATTGTTTGAACCTGGGAGGCGGAGGTTGCAGTGAGCCGAGATTGCGCCATTGCACTCCAGCCTGGGCGGCAGAGTGAGACTCCTCTTAAACAAACAAACAAACAAAATGGTTAGAGTGTGGTGCTAATAATCCTAAGGTCACGGGTTTGATCCCCGTATGGGCCAATGGTAAAACTAGCCAGGTGCGGTGACTCACGCCTGCCAATCCCAGCACTTTGGGAGGCCAAGGCAGGTGGATCACTTGAGGCCAGGAGTTCAAGGCCAGCGGACCAGCCTGGCCAACATGGCGAAACCCCATCTTTACTAAAAATTTGAACTCCCAGCTGTGCGGGAGGCTGAGACGTGAGAATCACTTGAATCCGCGAGGCAGAGGTTGCAGTGAGCCAAGATCGCCCCACTGCACTCCAGCCTGGACTCTGTCTCAAAAGAGCCCAGAGCAGTGGCCTTTTTCCCTCCCACATCATTTTTTAACGGTTTCATAGTATCACATAGTAGCTGATTTATTTAAGCAGAACATGCCTGATGGGCATTAGAGATGTCCCCAATGAACTCCAAAATGAACTCCAAATGAACACTGCCCTCATATCGCAGTTATCTTATTAAGACATATCCTTCAGTGTGGAGTTGCTGGGGCTGTGTGCAGGCTTACCTCTGGGGCTTTCAGATGTATCATCACCCCAACCTCACCGCCACTCCAGTAGCCCTGCCTGGCTGGACCTCTCCCCTGGTACCTCCCGTGGTCTTTTGGCTCCCTGCCATCAGGTAGCAGGGAAAGGAGAGTTCCTATGTCACTGGGACCCCTGCCCACGCCCCTTATCCCTCCCAGGAGGAAGACAATGTGTGGCACCCTGGACTACCTGCCCCCAGAGATGATTGAGGGGCGCACGCACAACGAGAAGGTGGATCTGTGGTGCATTGGAGTGCTTTGCTATGAGTTGCTAGTGGGAAACCCACCCTTTGAGAGCGCATCACACAACGAGACCTATCGGCGCATCGTCAAGGTGGAAGGGCGGCCTGGGCTTTGTGCCAGCTGCAGAGGCCAGGGGCTGGGGGGCTGGGGGTGGGCAGAGTGTATTTGCGTGGCCCTAAGTAACTCCAGACAGAATGGGTAGTCAAGGAAGATGTAGCCAGGGTGAAAGTAATGCAGCCCTTCCATCTCTTCACACCTGCAGGTGGACCTAAAGTTCCCCGCTTCTGTGCCCACGGGAGCCCAGGACCTCATCTCTAAACTGCTCAGGCATAACCCCTCGGAACGGCTGCCCCTGGCCCAGGTCTCAGCCCACCCTTGGGTCCGGGCCAACTCTCGGAGGGTGCTGCCTCCCTCTGCCCTTCAATCTTTTGCCTGATGGTCCCTGTCACTCACTGGGGTGTGCCTGTGTTTTGTATGTTTGTGTATGTATAGGGGAAAGAAGGGATCCTGAACTGTTCCCTTATCTGTCTTCTACCTCCTCCTTTGTTTAATAAAGGCTGAAGCTTTTTGTACTGATCAGTGTAGATGTTTCTAGGTGGAGGCTTTGCTGTGGAGGAAGCTGTTCCCTAGAAGGAGAGGTGGCTCACCCTGAGGAGCTGGGATGAGCATTACTTTGCTATCCCTGGTAACACCCTACCCTCTCAGCTCTGACACCCACCTGGTCAGCTCCCAGCCACCCCCACCCCTACCCCCACTTTCACCTCTACCCTGTCTATTCTTTCCATTGCTTTGACTCCCAGAGCCCAGGGGCACTGGGGGCCCTGACTCCCCATTGCTACATTGGAACACCAGCCATCTCTGGCCACCTTCTTTCACCTCTCTTGGTTGTCCAACTTCTAGTTTTTCCTTTTCTGTTTCATTCTCTGCCCCTTTGCCAGCGTAGGAGCAACTGAACAATTCTGTACCCTAGAAACTGTCTTTGATTCTTTTTCTTTTTTTTTTTTTTTCCTGCTCTGTTGCCCAGGCTGGAGTGCAGTGGCCGGATCTCAGCTCACTGCAAGCTCCGCCTCCCGGGTTCCCGCCATTCTCCCGCCTCAGCCTCCCGAGTAGCTGGGACTACAGACGCCCGCCACCTCGCCCGGCTAGTTTTTTGTAGTTTTATTAGAGACGGGGTTTCACCGTGTTAGCCAGGATGTTCTCGATCTCCTGACCTCGTGATCTGCCCGTCTCGGCCTCCCAAAGTGCTGGGATTACAGGGTTGAGCCACCGCGCCCGGCCTATCTTTGATTCTTTTACTGCTCTGGTCAGGATCTAGTACAGGAGCCAACAGAAGCAGTAGTGATTCTGTCTTGTTCCTGACACGAGGTTTCACTGTCATGTATGATGCTTGCTATAGGTTTTTGATAGATACCTTTTATCAGGTTAAACAGGGCCTATTTACTCCTAGTGTACTCAGTCTTTAAAAGTTAAGTCCAGGCACAGTGGCTCACGCCTGCAATCCCAGCACTTTCAGAGGCCGAGGTGGACGGATCACGAGGTCAAGAGATCGAGACCATCCTGGCCAACATGGTGAAACCCCATCTCTACTAAAAATACAAAAATTAGCTGAGCGTGGTGGTGCGTGCCTATAATTCCAGCTACTCAGGAAGCTGAGGCAGGAGAATCGCTTGAACCCGGGAGGTGGAGGTTTTAGTGAGCCCAAATCGCACCAATGCACTCCAGCCTGGCGACAGAGCAGGACGGAGCCTTACCCTGTGGTGCAGGTTGGAGTGTAGTGGTCTGATCTCGGCTCACTGCAACCTCCAACCTCCTCTCAGATTCAAGCTATTCTCCTGCCTCAGCCTGCCGAGTAGCTGGAATTACAGGCGCATGCCACCAAGCCCGGCTAATTTTTTTGCAGTTTTAGTAGAGATGGAGTTTCACCATGTTGGCCAGGCTGCTCTCGAACTCCTCACATCAAGTGATCTACCCTCCTTGGCCTCCCAAAGTGCTGGGATTACAGGCGTGAGCCACCACGCCTGGCCAAGTTTTTGTGTTTTTTGTTGTTGTTTTTTGAGACAGAGTTTCGCTCTGTCGCCCAGGCGGGAGTGCAGTGGTGTGATCTCAGCTCACTGCAGCCTCTGCCTCCCAGGCTCAAGTGATTCTCCTGCCTCAGCATCCTGACTGGTTGGGATTATAGACATGTGCCACCACTCCCGGCTAATTTTTGTATTTTTAGTGGAGACTGGGTCAGGGTTTCACCATGTTGGCCAGGCTGGTCTCGAACTCCCGACCTCAAGCTATCTGCCCACCTCCGCCTCCCAAAGTGCTGGGATTATAGGCGTGAGCCACTGCGCCCGGCCGGATTTATTTTTTTACTTTTTTTTTTTTTTTAATTCATTGCTTTACACCAAGCCTCTAGAACAGTATCTGGAATGCAGAGGATACTCAGTAACTACTGTCAAATGAATAAATCTAACCAAAATTATGGTGGCAGTAGGGTGGAAGAGTGAATTCCTTGAATTTTATAGCAGGAAAAAAACAGGTCATGCCTAAAACTGAAAACTGAAAACTTAGGAAGCAGCAACAGAAGTATGTGATTTAAAAATGTATGGTAGGCCGGGCGCGGTGGCTCAAGCCTTTAATCCCAGCACTTTGGGAGGCCGACACGGGTGGATCACTAGGTCAGGAGATCGAGACCATCCTGGCTAACACGGTGAAACCCCGTCTCTATTAAAAAATACAAAAAACTAGCCGGGCGAGGTGGCGGGCACCTGTACCTGTAGTCCCAGCTACTGGGGAGGCTGAGGCAGGAGAATGGCGGGAACCGGGGAGGCGGAGCTTGCAGTGAGCTGAGATCCAGCCACTGCACTCCAACCTGGGCGACAGAGTGAGACTCCGTCTCAAAAAAAAAGAAAAGAAAAAAAAGGAAAAAAAAAAAATGTATGGTAGACCAGGCATGGTAGGCCACGCCTGCAATCCCAGCACTTTAGGAGGCTAAGGTAGGCGGATCATGAGGTCAAGAGATCGAGACCATCCTGGCCAACATGGTCACATCCTGTCTCTACTAAAAATACAAAGATTAGCTGGGCGTGGTGGTGGGTGCCTGTAGTCCTAGCTACTAGGGAGGCTGAGGCAGGAGAATCTCTTGAACCTGGGAGGCAGAGGTTGTAGTGAGCTGAGATCACACCACTGCACTCCAGCCTGGCAACAGAGTGAGACTCCGCCTCAAGAAAAAAAAAAAGTAAATACCCAAAGCAAACCAAAATAAAACAGTGAAAAGACTTGGAACTGGCTATCTCTAGGGAGAAAGAAATGGGCAGAGTGCTTATTTATTTTTTATTTTTTGAGACGGAGTTTTGCTCTGTCACGGTGGAGTGCAGTGGCCCAATCTCAGCTCATTGCAACTTCCACCTCCCGAGTTCAAGCGATTCTCGTGCCTCAGCCTCCCAAGTAGCTGGGATTATAGGCATGTGCCACCATGCCCAGCTAATTTTGTATTTTTAGTAGAGATGGGTTTCACCACGTTAGCCAGGATGGTCTTGATCTCCTGACCTCGTGATTCGCCTGTCTCCATTTCCCAAAGTGCTGGGATTACAGGCGTGAGCCACTGTGCCCAGCCTATAATTTTTAATATGGATATCCCTAGGTTTTTTTTTTAAAGCCCTTCTACTGGATGGACATGCAGATTATTTCCAATGGTTTGCACTGTGGCCAGTGTCTTCTGAGTGCCTCCTGTGCACCTTTGTGATGGTCTCTTGTCGTCCTCTAGGGGACATCTAAAGAAAGACATGGCAATGGTGAGTACGAGTATCTAGAGAAAGACATGGTAATGCTGGGTACACGCAGGTAAACGGTCTATAGATATCACCAAAAATGCCCTTCTAAGTGGTGGACAGTTTACACTCCCGCAGGCCATAATGAAGGACACCCATTTTCCCACAACCATAACGCTGACTCCTACTCCTACTGTTACCTGTGAGTAAGTCTGCAGCTATCCGGGAAACTCCGGAGTGGCAACTCTGCAGCAACCTCACTCCTCTGTCTTCTCGATGGCAATAATTCAAACGAGATAAAAGCAAGGATTTTGTTTTTTCCTAAGACGGAGTCTTGCTCCGTTGCCCAGGCTGGAGTGCAATAGCGCGATCTCGGCTCACTGCAACCTCAGCCTCCTGAGTTCAAGCGATCCTCCTGCTTCAGCCTCCCGAGTAGCTGGGATTACAGGCACGCCACCACGCCCGGCTGATTTTTGTATCTTTAGTAGAGACGGGGTTTCACCATGTTGGTCACGCTGGTCTCGAAATCCTGACCTCGTGATCCGCCCCTCCTCGGCCTCCCAAAGTGCTGGGATTACAGCCGTGAGCCACCACATCCGGCCAAAGGCAAGGTTTAAGGAAGAAGTGAGAACTGATTTTGAGCAAAGTGATAGTTTATTACAAAAGACAGTACACTTAGAAGAGGACCAGACTGGCGACTTGAAAAAATCAAGTGCCCCTTCCTTTTCTTTAGAGTTTTTATACCCTCTACCTTTTCCGGCACGCTCTGTCTCCTTTTGTTCTTCCTCTGAGCAGGCTGTGGCTTAATTGTCGCAGGCGCAGTGGCCTGCCGGCATTTGGGAGGGAACGCATGCGCAGTGTGTTTACCGAAGTCCAGCGCATGCTCTTTACGGTCAATTCTCCCTTTCTGGTCCAGCGCCCCCACAGGAAGGTTAGATGCTGATCAAATCCAACCATTTTGCCTTTTCACTGCACATGCTTAAAACCTTACTGCACATGCTTAAAACATAGGGGTGATGGCTTGCTAACTCCAGGTGTTTTCTCTATTGCAAGACTCCTCTCATTCCTGGCGCCAGCGATGGCCATTTATTATCTCAGACGGATAGTTGTATGCCCGCCTGTCCTTCACTCGATGAGAACCAAACAGCTCTGGGGTTCTTCTCTTGTCCTGCTCGTTATGTAAGAGGGACAGATTTCTAATCGCTCGACCATGACTTGACAAATGCCCAACATACCTGGAGGCCCTCTTTCCTGCCCTCATGTCTAACTACCTACTCTAACACTACAAAGCATCCCCAATAGATTGGCTTTTCTACTCCCCAAAACACCAAAGCTCCCCACAGCTCCTACACTCATGATCCCCCCTCTTCTCTGAGAAACAGCAGAACCAAACGGGGGTCTTGCACAGTCCAATCACCAATTCCCCCAAGTTACCTCTGTTCACCTATTATCAGTCTTTCCCCTTCCTCCTCAAGTGGTCCTGTCAGGGATATACTCTGAACCCAGGCCTCTTGCTATTCAACTTCATTCCAGTAATGGTCCCCTTTCGCTTTTCTACCACATATATATATATATATATATATATATATATATATATATATATACACACACACACACATACACATACACACACACA
>NW_016814433.1:3681741-3712587 GCF_001698545.2 Rhinopithecus bieti | reverse complement strand
GCCGGGCTAGTTTTTTTTTTTGTATTTTTTAGTAGAGACGGGGTTTCACCGTGTTAACCAGGATGGTCTCGAACTCCTGACCTCGTGATCCGCCAGTCTTGGCCTCCCAAAGTGCTGGGATTACAGGCTTGAGCCACCGCGCCCGGCCAAGTTATTTAATTTTCGTATTTTTGTGAGTCTTTTTTTTTTTTTGAGACAGAGTCTCACTCTGTCACCCAGGCTGGGGCGCGGTGGTGCTGTCTTGGCTCTCTACAACCTCCGCCTCCTGGGTTGAAGCGATTCTAGTAGAGACGGGGTTTCACCATGTTAGCCAGACCGGCCTCGAACTCCTGACCTCAAGTGATCCACCTGCTTCGACCTCCCACAGTGCTGGGATTACTGGCATGAGCCACCATACCTGGCCAGCCACCGCTCCTGGCCTTTTGTGAGTCTTTAAGATGGAAATAATAGTCATTTCTTACCTATAACATGGGCTGTTCCCAATTGCATTAATATACATAGATATTTGTTTTATTTAGTTTTGTTTGTTTGCTTTGAGATGGAGTCTCACTCTTGTCGCCCAAGCTGGAGTGCAATGGCATTATCACTGTTCACTGCAACCTCCGCCTCCCGGGTTCAAGCGATTCTCCTGCCTTAGCCTCCCAAATAGCTAGGTTTACAGACACGCGCCACCACACCCAGCTAATTTTTACATTTTTTGTAGAGGCGGGGTTTCACCATGTTGGCCAGAATGGTCTCTAACTCCTGACCTTAGGTGATCCGCGGCCTTGGCCTCCCAAAGTGTTGGGATTACAGGTGTGAGCCACCATGCCTGGCCCGTACATATAAATTTTTACTTTCTAAAAACTCTATTTTAAAATGCTGTTGGGGGCCGGGTGCAGTGGCTCAGGCCTGTAATCCCAGCACTTTGGGAGGCTGAGGCGGGCCAGGCGGGGCGAGGCGGATCACGAGGAGATCGAGACCATCCTGGCTAACACGGTGAAACCCTGTCTCTACTAAAAATACAAATAATTAGCCCGGCGCAGTGGCGTGTGCCTGTAGTCCCAGCTACTGGGGAGGCTGAGGCAGGAGAAGGGTGTGAACCCCGGAGGCGGAGGTTTCAGTGAGCCCAGATGGTGCCACTTTACTCCAGCCTGGGTAATAGAGTGAGACTCTATCTCAAAAAATAATAATAATAATAAATAATAAAATAAAAGGCTGTTGGAGGCCAGGCACTGTGGCTGACGCCTGTAATGCTAGCACTTTGGGAGGCTGAAGCGGGCAGATCACCTGAAGTCAGGAGTTTGAGAGCAGCCTGGCCAACCAGGTGAAATCCCTTCTGTACTAAAGATACAAAAATTAGCCGGGTGTGGTGGCACATGCCTGTAGTCCCAGCTACTTGGGAGGCTAAGGCAGAGAATTGCTTGAACTCGGGAGGCGGAGGTTGCAGTGAGCTGAGATGGCGCCACCGCACTCCAGCCAGGGCGACAGAGCAAGACTGCATCTCAAAAACAACAGCAACAAAAAAAACCACACACAAAAAAAGACAATACATAAGTGAATGAACATGACTGTGTTCCAATAAAAATGTATAGACCTTGACATTTTTTTTTTCTTTTTTGAGACAGCGTCTCATTCTGTCACCCAGGCTGGAGTGTAGTGGTGCGATCTCAGCTCACTTCAACCTCTGCCTCCTGGGTTCAAGAAAGTCTCATGCTTCAGCTTCCTGAGTAGCTGGGATTACGGGCACACATCACCACGCCCGCCTGATTTTTTTTTTTTTTTTTGAGATGAAGTCTCACTCTATCGCCCAGGCTGGAGTACAATGGAGCGACCTTGGCTCACTGCAACCGCGGCTCACTGCAACCTCCGCCTCCCTGGTTCAAGCGATTCTCCTGCCTCAGCCTTCCAAGTAGCTGGGATTACAGGCGCCCGCCAATATGCCCGTCTAATTTTTGTATTTTTAGTAGAGACAGGGTTTCACCACGTTGGTCAGGCTGGTCTGGCACTCTTAACCTCAGGTGATCCGCCCGCCTCGTCCTCCCAAAGTGCTGGGATTCCAAAGTGTGAGCCACCACGCCCGGATTCCTGGCTAATTTTTGTACTTTTTGTAGAGTCAGGGTTTTTGCCATGTTGACCAGGCTGATCTCAAACTATTGGCCTCAAGTGATCCGACCGCCTAGGTTTCCCAAAGTGCTGGGATTATAGGCGTGAGCCACCGTGCACAGCCAACTTTCATATTCTTTAGATTACTTTCAACCATTTAAAAATACAAAAACAGCCGGGCAGGGTAGCTCATACCTGTAATCCCAGCACTTTGGGAGTCTGAGGCGGACGGATCACCTGATATCAGGAGTTCAAGATCAGCCTGACCAATATGGTGAAACTCCCATCTCTACTAAAAATACAAAATTAGTCAGGCATAGTGGCACATGCCTGTAATTCCAGCTACTTGGGAGGCTGAGGCAGGAGCATTGTTTGAACCCAGGAGGCAGAGGTTGTAGTAAGCTGAGATTGTGCCACTGCATTCCAGCCTGGGCAACAAGAGCGAAACTTGAAACTCGGTCTCAAACAACCAAATAAAAACATAAAAACTTTCTTAGCTCACGGCCATATAACAACAGGTGTTGAGCTGGATTTGGCCCTTGGGCCATACTTCACTGAACCCTACTGTAGTGGACACTGTGGTAGCCTCCTGACAGCCCCTCCTGCCTTCCCCATTATGTTGCAACTGTTTGAATTTGGAAGGAACTGACCCATCCCTAGCTCCAGGAGGAGCATAACTCTTTTAACCTAATCAGTTAATTCCTTTTTTGAAATAGGGTCTCACCCTGTTGCCCAGATTGGAGTGCAATAGTCCAATGATAGCTCACTACATATTCAACCTTCTGGGTTCAAGCAATCCTCCCACCTCAGCCTCCATAGCAGCTGGGACTCCAGGTGTGCAACACCATGTCTGGCTAATTTTTTTCTTTTTTGAGATGGAGTCTCCTTCTGTTGCCAGGTTGGAGTGCAGTGGCACAATCTTGGCTCACTGCAGCCTCTGCCTCCCAGGTTCAAGTGATTCTCCTGCCTCGGCCTTCAGAGTAGTTGGGATTACAGGCGCCCGCCACCACACCCGGCTAATGTTTTTGTATTTTTAGTAGAGACGGGGTTTCACCATATTGGCCAGGATGGTCTCGATCTCCCGACCTCGTGATCCACCCACCTCGGCCTCCCAAAGTGTCGGGATTACAGGCGTGAGCCACCGCGCCTGGCCACTAATTTACTTTTTTTTTTTTTTTGAGACGGAGTCTGGCTCTGTTTCTCAGGCTGGAGTGCAGTGGCGCGATCTCCGCTCACTGCAAGCTCCGCCGCCTCCCGGGTTAACGCCATTCTCCTGCCTCAGCCTCCCGAGAAGCTGGGACTACAGGCGTCCGCCACCACGCCCGGTAATTTTTTTTGTATTTTTAGTAGAGACGGGGTTTCACCGTGGTCGCCAGGATGGCCTCAATCTCCTGACCTCGTGATCTGCCCGCCTCGGCCTCCCAATGTACTGGGATTACAGGCCTGAGCCACCGCGCCTGGCCGCTAATTTACATTTTTAAAGGATCATTCTGGTTCTCTATTGAGAATAGACTGTAGAGAGGTGAGGGTAGAAGAAGTGAGGCCATTTGGGAAGCAACTTCATTTATCCAGGCCAAAAATGATGGTGGTTTGGACCAGGGCAGAAACAATGGTAAGGATGAGAAGTGGTCAGATTCTGGATATATTTTCGAGCAGAACCAACAAGATTTCCTAAAGGATTGGCCATAGATTATGACAAAAAGAGGAGTCAAGTACAACTCCAGGGTTTTTGGTCTTAGTCACTGGGAAGATGGAGTTGTCATTTACTGAGACAGAAGTCACCGTAGGAAGAAACAAGGTTTTGCCGGGGAGGTGGTGCGATAGGGGTGGGGCAAGGAACCAAATCACAGGAAGGATAAAGGTGGGGCTATCTTCAGGCTGGTACAGGATTTCAAACGCTCTCAGAATTCATACCTCTTCATCTTTCGTCTCTGGTTCTCTTCCTTATCAGCCTCATTCTTTCCTTCTACAGACAGTTATCTCCTGGACATGAAAGATGGAAAAGCTGATACCCAGCTTGAGTTCTCAAGAGAACAGAAAGGCGTCTCACACTGTCCACAAAGCTAGAAACAAACAAACAACACTGTGGAGGATTTTTACTGGTCATACCTTGGGTCATGTGCTCTTCCCTGAGCCAATCTGCAGTCAGAAGGATGAAGTACTCTAATTGGCCATGTTTGGGTCACGTGCCTGTCCCTGGCTGTCATTGCACCAACAAGTCAGGGAATGGAGAGTTGGAGAGTGAGGAGCTTCCCCTACACAGACAGAGGGTGGGTAGCCCATTTGTCCTCTAAAAACTGCAAGATACAGGCTCACGCCTGTAATCCTAGCACTTTGGGAGGCCAAGGCAGGCGGATCATGAGGTCAGGAGTTCAAGAACAGCCTGGCCAACATGGTGAAACCCGGTCTCTACTAAAAATACAAAATTAGCTGGGCATGGTGGCACGCGCCTGTAATCCCAGCTACTCAGGAGCCTGAGGCAGGAGAATGCTTGAACCTGGGAGGCGGAGGTTGCAGTGAGCCAAGATTGTGCCACTGCACTCCAGCCTGGACAAGAGAGCAAGACTCCGTCTCAAAAATAAAAAACAAAAAACAAAAAACAACTTCAAGATACATCTAGAATGCATCCATCCACATCCTGCTAGACTGAGCTACTATCACCTGGTACTTGGAACCACCTCCTCACTGGTCTACCGTCTCCCTTGCAAACATTTTCTACAACAGCCTATAATCCCTAAACATGAATCCCATCACATCACTCTCTTCCTGTGCTCAGCTTCCCATTCTCAAGGGAAGGCCTCCCATCTTCTAAAGAATATCTACCTACCCAGCCCAATGTATGAGCTTTTCAGGTTTTTTTTTTTTTTTTTAGAGCAAAGGAATGACGGGTTTTGTCAAGCTGCAGGTGACTATAAGATACAGACAGCTGACAATTGTGGACTCCTCAGGCGTAGTGAAACTTTGAGCTACTATCATTAGGGTTGACTGGCTAGGACCCTGGCAGGCACCTGGGGATAGTAGTGCTGGGAAGTTCTGGGGAGTTGCACTTCTGAATGTTGGCATGACACTGCCTCAAGACATCTCTCTATCCAAATGGAAAAAACAACCACATCCTTTGTCAGCTAAGGAGAGTTAGCAAACTGTTTTTATTAAATACGGATGTCTGGTCGGGTACGGTGGCTTACGCCTGTCATCCTAGCGCTTTGGGAGGCCGAGGCGGGTGGATCACTTGAGGTCAGGAGTTTAAGACCAGCCTGGCCAACATGGTGAAACTCCGTCTCTACTAAAAATACAAAAATTAGTTGGGCATGGTGGCGGGCGCTTGCAATCCCAGCTACCTGGTAGGCTGAGGTAGGAGAATCGCTTGAACCCAGGAGGCGGAGGTTGCAGTGAGCCGAGATCGCGCCACTGCACTGCAGCCTGGGTGACAGAGTGAGACTCCGTCTCTAAACAAACAAATAAATAAATAAATAAGTAAAAATACTGATGTCTCTGGGCTTTGGCTATGTGTTGCAATTTACAACCTTTCCAATGTCTGCTGCACCATTGCATTTAGAGGAAATCTCCATTCCCCAACAGGAACTACAAGGCCCCCTGCATGACGTGGCCCCTGCTGCCTGTTCAGCTCCTTAGCTCAAAATCCTTCCCCTTACCTTGCGGATTTTGTTTTAGTCCCAATGTCTCCTGCCCTCTCACCTCACTTTCTTGAATACGTCAAGACTTCTTTGTCTCTGAGAGGTAGCTCAAGTTTTCTTCCCTCTGCCTGGAGGGTGGCTGGGTCTTTTTGGTTCTTTTTAGTTAAAAGTCCCACCGAAGAGGTCTTTTCCTGACCCCTTATCTAAACTAGTGCCTACTCAGTTATATTCTCAATCTCAACACTTTATTTCCTGTATAGCACATATCAAAATTTGTGATCATTTCATTTGTTGAATATTTTACCTCGTGGCAAAATCACACGCCATCCTCTAAGGGGCGGGACCCTTCAATGTGAAAGGGGCAAGAGACACAGAACAAGAGTGGCAAAAGCATAGGAAAGCCCAGAGGCCGCTGCCTTGACCACAATGGGTCGCTCTGAGCAGTTCAATGGTTAGGTCTGTTAACCAAGAAAGATAGAGCAAACCATTCATGCTCATGCTGGACTTCTGGTTTCCTCCTTCCTTAGTCAAGTAGGTTCAACCCCAATGGTCCAAGCAGGATATGTCATTTCCATCCTAAGAACCTCTCTAGGAACCCCAAGTGGGCTCCCCACTTGGTGTTTTTGCTAAGCAATCACTGTGGGGGTGTTCAATTGCAGGCAGAAAAAATCTAAGCCCCACCCTGCGGGACTCAGAAATTTGAGGACCTTGGTCTTTAAGATCTGCCCCATCAGCTTTCAGAAAGGGCGGGGCGACGGGAGCAGCTGTCACCTCCTTCTCTCCACCCAGCCGGCGTTCACGTGTGTTCCGCTGTGCAGTAACAGCTCTTCTTCCGGGACTTCCTGGTCGCCGCGACCAATCAAAATGCTTTTCCTGTCCTTACCATTGTCAACCGCTGCCAATCGGCGCGCCTCTACCAACGCCCCTTAAAGGCGCAGCCACCGCCTCCGGAGCCGGGGCGAACCAATTCCTCGGTTGCGGCCCCCACCTGCAGTATGGAGTCGTCTCGGGGGCGGCCCGGGCCCGAGACGGACCTTCTGGCTGTAGCGGAACAGCAGGCCGCAATCTTCGGCGGCGAACCGGGCCGAACGTCCTCTGAGCCGCCCTCAGGCCTCCGGGTGTCCGGGGAGGAAGAGGCCGAGAACGCTGGGGGCGCGAACCGCCACCCCAGGACGTCCCCGAAGACGTCAGGCTGCGGCGTCGTCCACCGACCGGAACGGGAGGCTCTCGAGAAAGAGCCCGGCCCTCAAGGGACGCCGTCTGGGGCCGGGAGCCTCAGTGGGGCGCCGGGTGCAGAGCACGAACCGTCCCTGTCCTTCCGGCACAAGGACCCGGCGCCGCCCGAGGGCAAGCCCGCCTCCGGGAGGGACTGCCGTCGAGGGGGACCAGGCGGCGGGATGGATGTTGAGCAGCAGGAGGAGGAAGACAACGACGAGGAGGCGGCCGCGGGCGGCAGAGCCGGCCGCTCGTTCTCCAGCCGCCTTCAGGACAGCCGCAGCTTGGACGGGCTGAGCGAGGCGTGCGGTGGCGCCGGGTCCTCAGGCAGTGCCGAGTCCGGCGCGGGCGGTGGACGCCGCGCCACCATCTCCAGTCCCCTGGAGCTCGAGGGCACAGTGAGCCGCCACGGCGACCTCACCCACTTTGTCGCCAACAACCTGCAACTCAAGATCCGTCTGAGCGGCGCCCCTCCACCCCCTCCTTCTGCCCCTGCGCGGCCCTGCCCAGCGCCTGCACCCACACCCACACCAGCCATTCCCCCCATCGACCCTGAGGTGCTGCGGGATCTGGAGCGGTTGAGTCGGGAGCTGGGAGGCCGGGTGGACCGTCTGCTTCGCGGTCTAGGTGGCGCGGTGCAGGAGCTGACGGCGCTGAGCGTGGGCTGCATCCAGACCTACCGCGACGCTGTGGACTCCTTAGGTGAAGCCGTGGACATGAGCATCAAGGGCATGTACACCCTGCTGGCGCGCTGCGAGGAGCTGGAGCGGGCTCTGCAGCCGGTTCAGGGGCTGGCTCGCCAAGTCCGGGATATCCGACGTACTCTGGAGGTGTTGGAGGCCCTGTGCAAGTGACCAGGAGGACAGGAGAGGCCGGGCCTGGCCAGGGCAGGGCCCAGCAGGACCCTAAGGACTCTTCAGGGAGTCCTCGTGGGAAGTGCCCACTGAGGGGAGGCCTGTGGGTTGGAGGCTCTTCCAGATACGTTCAGCTGGCCCGCGCCCACTCGCTGGGCCTTAGGCTGGTGTATATGGGGAAGTTGTAACGGCTTTCCTGGTGGGAAGGGATGTTACTCTGCTTTTATACAGTTGGCCATCTGTAGCTACCCTGTTCTTCCCAACTCTCCTCCCTAGCTAGAGCACCAGCCCTGGGAACACAGGGCTTTAGGTCTGCTTCAAGGTGAGGACGTGACTCCCACATGTAATCAGGAGAAAGGGACAGAGGAAGCCCCAGCCCCCACTGTGGCTATCCTGACTTCAGTGGCCACATCTCAGGTGCCAGGGGCTGTGGGAGCTTGAGCCGTCCTTGGCCAAACACACCGCAGGCAAGGATGCACCCCTGCGGATGGATAGCCTTCTGCTTCTGCCCTCTGGCCCTCTACCATATCACTTCCCCAGCCAGAACCGGGGTGCAGCTAGGAGGAATGGGTTGCACGGCGGAGGTGGGTGAGGTGGGAGACGTCTCACTGCTCTCAGGGTTCAGGTAGAATGTTGCTGGTTTTGAAGCCCATCTGTTGTGGAGTGTTCTCATCAGTTTTGGCTTTCTGAGATTTTGTGGAATTAAAGTGCTGCTGCTGCTGCTGCGAAGGCTGAGGCTGAGTCTGTGTGGGGTTACAGTGATTAATAAGCCAAAGCAATGGGAATGAGGGTCGGTGTTGTTCACGCAGCTCCCTTGGGGCTGGTGCTGGAAGTGGGGTGGGGGTGGGGGTGTCTCAGGCTCTATGGGGAAGGATATGGTTCCTGCTCTCAAGCATCTGGTCTGAAGGGAAATGTGAGGACATAGATCATCACTCACAGGGGCCCAGAGATCCAGTAACCACAGAAACGTAAAATAAAAAAAGGTGCTCTAGAAGAGAAGGGGAAGAAATTGTCTTCTCAGGTCCTGATGAATAGGCAGGGGCTGGGTGGATTGGACGGACATCTTACCTCTGAAGGAAGACTGGGAACACTTGTCAGCTCCATTCCTGACCATTTCCCACACTCTGCAGATCTGTGTCACATGGTTTGAGACAAATTAGTCCCAAAGCCTTTTGTTTACAATTCACACAGTAAGTTCAGGAGCCATATATTATGGCCATTAAGATGTAGAAGCAAAGATCGTGAAACAACCCTGGTTTCTCTCAATCCTTTCCTCTCAAGACACGCCCAGTTTAGAATGCGCTCCAAAACGCTTCCTCTTCTGGGATTGGAAATGTTTCGCTGGTTTTCACCAGTGATGTTGTTTGGCTCTAAAACAGACAGCGGAATCCTGCTTTTGAAAAGTTTCACGCTGTGGCCCGTACGGGGATCGAACCCGCGACCTTGGCGTTATTAGCACCACGCTCTAACCAACTGAGCTAACCGGCCAGCTACTGGCAGGGGATTGAAATAAAGTTATTTAGTTACAATATTGTTCAGTCCTCTCGTAATAAACCTATATTTGTAGGACTTCTTTATCAGAAATGAAAACAGAATACAAAAACTGACTAAGCACCTAGACGAGGAACAGACAAGTCACAGTACTGGCAAGTACAGATGATGCGACTGGGGTAGTTGCAAGTCGAGGCTCAAGTGCAATGTGCACGAAGAGCAAAAATCCCAACAGCGTGTCGCAGATGTACCGAGAGAAGACAGATGGTCATGTGAGTAAGCCATATAGGCTGGAAGTTATGAGGCTCTGCAACTCTCCTCGCAATGTTTAATGTTCGCAAAAGCGTGGGGAAACACTGAGGCACCGCTGGGATTCGAACCCAGGATCTCCTGTTTACTAGACAGGCGCTTTAACCAACTAAGCCACGGCGCCGCCGGAAGGGCGTCTGGGATCTTATTTCCTTGGCCAGGTCAGCTCAATTGCAGAGCATGAATACAAAAATGTCACAAAAAGTCGGCCGCATTGGAAAATGCGGAAAGGATGGATGCAGCTGGGAAAGACACGAAAACTGAACGGAGTGACTCGGAGTAACAAGAGAAATCCTAGTTTTGATGTTACAAAACTTGAGCTCGGACCACAGGGCTTCCGTAGCCGACGAGGATGGGATTCGAACCCACGCGTGCAGAGCACAATGGATTAGCAGTCCATCGCCTTAACCACTCGGCCACCTCGTCTTCGGTCTGATTTCGGCTTACGGACAGCCCTCCGCATCTCACATCTCTCGGACCTGAACTTCCCGCAAGTGGGGTTCGCCTCTGTCGTGAAGGCTGCACATTTTGAAGGAACCAGCTCAGCACTGGAAAGAGGACTCACAGACCAAAGACCGACTTCTCCCATGCGTGATCGTCCGAACCTCCTCCCTCTGCTGAGAAGTCTAGAACTGCTCCTGTCCTGAGGAGCCGCGTTATCCGCCCAGAATTACGGTATCCGGATCCATCGCAAAAACGCCCGCGAGAAGGTTGGGCTGCCCAAACGGGGCGGCCTCGGAACTTCGTGCCAGAAACCCCTTCCGTTCAGGACCCAAGAGGATATTGATTCTTCAATGGCCTGAACGCTGAAGCTCGACCGTAGTTTAAATTAAGGGGAGTTAATAAAAGTAGAAGAAAAGTATTCGCTGACCCCGACGTGATTTGAACACGCAACCTTCTGATCTGGAGTCAGACGCGCTACCGTTGCGCCACGAGGTCGGCCGGCCAGTCAGCCCCTCAGTTCTCCCCATGACCACTGTGCCCCCAGGAGGCCGGGGTCATGGATCGAGGCATGGATGGGCACCTAGGGCATTCCTGTCCCTCAGAACAGTTGCGGGATCGTATCTGCGCTCGCCGAGCGGCCTTGTAGGGCAAGCCGGGGGGGTGGCACCCCAGGGCAGTGACTATGGAATCCAGGCTCAGCGGTCTGTCCCTCCTGGCCCCCGGCGTCCTGCCAACGCCCAGATAGAGAGTCCCGAGCTACTTACAGCCCAGCCCGGACCGACCTGCCTAGAAACGGATGGAAGGATTTGAACCAGAAGGAAAGTGATGGAGCAGTGCCAGAGCCTAGGGCACCTGAAGGGGTGAGAGAGTTGCTCCCCCAGCAGCGCGTCTCCTCCCCGGCTGCACTTTTACAATCGCCTGCGGAGCCTTTGAATGTACCCACGCACAACCCCCGGTTTCGGAGGTTCTGATTTAAATGGTCCAGGGAAGAGCTCTGGCATCGATATGTAAAACTTTTGAAAAATATCGGTATTTCAGCTGTTTGAGGGCACATAAATATTGTCTATAATTTTATGAGTTTTGACAAATACATACACATGCACAAATCACAACTCTTTAAAAACATATAGGACATTTCCTTCGCTCAAGGTTCTTACATGTCCCTTCTCTACGGATCCCCACTCCTCCCTTCCCAGAGGGAATCTCTATTCTAATTTTGACCACCACAAACATCAGTATTTCTTTTCTTTTCTTTTTTGAGACGGAATTTAGCTCTTGTTTCCCAGGCTGGAGTACAATGGCGCAATCTCGGCTCACCGCAACCTCCCCCTCCCGGGTTCAAGGGATTCTCCTGCCTCAGTCTCGCGAGTAGCTGGGATTACAGGCATGCATCACCACGCCCGGCTAATTTTTAGTAGAGATGGTCAGGCTGAGTCTCGAACTCCCGATGTCAGGTGATCCCCCAGCTCGACCTCCCATAGTGCTGGGATTACAGGCGTGAGCCACCGCGCCTGGCCAACAACTTCTTTAATCTGTGAACACTTATATTTGATGAACCCCTCACTAAGGGAGCTCACCTCTGAAGGTCTAGGTCAAAAATGCATGTAAGTTACAGACAGGGAAGAAAAGCATGAAGAGTTCTTCAGTCTTTTTTTTCTTTTGAGACAGGTCTCACTTCTGTTGCTCAGGCTGTAGTGCAGTGGTGTGATCACGGCTCACTGCAGCCTCCACTTCATGGGTTCAGGTGATCCTCCCACCTCAGCCTCCCAAGCAGCTGAAACTACAGCTGTGCACCACTATGTTTGGCTAATTTTTTGTACTTTTTTGTAGAGATGGGGTTTCACCATGTTGCCTAGGCTGAAACTTCAGTCTTTTTATCCTGTCTCCTAAGAACGTTTGAATGCTTGCTATGCTGTAATTTCTGCATTGGAGAATACAGAAAGCTCATCTCTCATTGTAAATTAGGTGTCATTACTATTACTCATTTTAGGAATCAAATGCAATGGGGGTCATTTCAAAGGAGAAAACTTGATAGGTTTCCTTGTCCATCCTGAGAGCAGGGAGGTTTGAAACTATCTTCAGAACTTTGACCGAGTCCAACAGTTAAGAAAAGAACCGGCCGGGCATGGTGGCTCACGCCTGTAATCCCAGCACTTTGGGAGGCCAAGGAGGTTGGATCACCTGAAGTCAGAAGTCAGAAGTTTGAGAACAGCCTGGCCAATATGGTGAAACCCCGTCTCTACTAAAAATACAAAAATTAGCTGGGCATGGTTGTGGGCACCTGTAATCCCAGCTACTAGGGAGGCTGAGGCAGAAGCATCACCCAACCCGCAAGGCGGAAACTGCAGTGAGCCGAGATCATGCCATTGCATTCCAGCCTGGGCGACAAAGGTAAAAACTCCGTTTCAAAAAAAAAAAAAAAAAGGCCGGGCACGGTGGCTCACGCCTGTAATCCCAGCACTTTGGGTGCTGGGAGACTGAGGCGGGCAGATCACGAGGCCAAGAGATGGAGACCATCCTGGCCAACATGGTGAAACCCAGTCTCTACTAAAAATACAAAACTTAGGTGGGCATGGAGGCACACGTCTGTAGTCCCAGCTACTCCGGAGGCTGAGACAGGAGGATCACCTGAGCCCGGGAGGTCGAGGATCACTGTAGTCATGATCATACCACTGCACTCCAGCCTGAATGACAGAGTGAGACCCTGTCTAAAAAAATAGAGACAGAGAGACACTTTGTTGAACCTCTTTTCAAAAAAAAAAACACAATAATAATAACTCCTCAGTAAAGTCTAGAAAAATCACAATCTTTTATTTCATGGGGATAAAAGCAAGTTTTGGTGATTACATTGTCTCCAATATGAAGAAAAGGCTGTGCTGTCTTTTAAAGAGATGGTTTATATGAAAATGTCATCACATAGTTTCAATATATAAGAGTTCAACACTTTAGGGACTCTCAATCCTATAAATCATTCCTTTTTTTCCTCAATTTCATGTCTTAATGATAATACTATATAAGACTCAGAAAATATTAATGTTTATTGTTTAAAACTCCTTTTTTAAAAGACAGAATCTCACTCTGTCACCCAGGGTGGAGTACAGTGGTGCGATCTCAGCTCACTGCAACCTCCACCTTGTGGGTTCAAGAGATTCTCTTGCCTCAGCCTCCCAAGTAGCTGGGACTACAGGTGCGTGCCACCACGCCCGACTAAGTTTTGTATTTTTAGTAGAGACGGGGTTTCTCCATGTTGGCCAGGTTGGTCTTGAACTCCTGACCTCAGGTGATCCACCCGCCTCGGCTTCGCAAAGTGCTGGGATTACAGGCGTGAGTCACTGCTCCCGGCCTAAAACTTCGTTAAAAAGGTATATCTGAATGTATGTGTGTGTGTATTTAAATATATAAATATATAAATATATATTAACTTAAATACATATATATATCAGCATAGTAGTTTGAGATGTAGGTCTTGCTCTGGTCGTCCAGAGTTTGGCAGGCAGTGGCAGATCTTGGCTCATTGCAACATCCGCCTCCCTGGTTCACGATGATCTCTCTGCCTCAGCCCTCCCGTAGTAGGCTGGGGAATATACAGACACATGGCCACCGACCGCCTGGTTGAATTTTTTTGGTACTTTTAATAGAGAGCGAGGTTTCACCCATGTTGGTCACCGCTGGTCTCAAACTCCTGACCTCGATGACTCTGCCCGCCTCTGCTCCAAAGTGCTGGATTACAGGCGTCGATGGCCAGCCAACTAACAGGCCTTTATTATTGTTCTATTAGAGAGAGGTGTCTCACTATGTTGCCTCAGACTTGGCTTCAAACCTCTTGGGTCAAGCATATACTTCTCTTGGCCTCCCCAAAGTAGCTGGGATTGACAGGCATGAGCTTTCGTCTCTGTTGCCCCAGAGTGCATTTTTGCTTTTCTTCCTTTTTTTTTTTTTTTTGGAGGACGAAGTCTTGCTCTGTTTCACCAGGCGAGAGTGCAGTGGCACGATCTTGGCTCAATGCAACCTCTGCCTCCCGGGTTCAAGCAATTCTCCTCCCTCAGCCTCCTGAATAGCTGGGATTACAGGCACGCGCCACCACATCCGGCTAATTTTGTATTTTAGTGGAGATGGAGTTTCAGCATGTTGGTCAGGCTTGTCTCGAACTCCTGACCTCAGGTGATCTCCCTGCCTCAGTCTCCCAAAGTGCGGGGATTACATGTGCGAATCACCGCTCCCGGTCAATTTTTGGCCAAAGTTTCTAAAATAAAGTTTAAGAATAAATGCCCTATTTTTATAGAATTATAAATGTCCTATTTTATAGAATTATAATTCTAGCGTTTCCTTTTCTTTTTTTTTTTTGAGACAGTTGCACTCTTGTTGCAGAGGCTGGAGTGCCATGACACGATTTCGGCTCACTGCAACCTCCACCTCCCGGGTTCAAGCGATTCCACTGCCTTAGCCTCTCGAGTAGCTGGGATTACAGGCACGCGCCACCACATCCGGCTAATTTTGTATTTTTAGTGGAGATGGAGTTTCAGCATGTTGGTCAGGCTTGTCTCGAACTCCTGACCTCAGATGATCCGCCTTCCTGGGCCTCCCAAAGCGCTGGGATTACAGGCGTGAGCCACTGTGCCCGGCCCGCGTATCCCTGTTTGTAGCACCTATTATCTTACGGATTTATTTGTTTGTATGTCTGTTGTTGATCTCCCTGACTAGAATACCCTTACTAGGTAATAAATAAATATATAAAAATATTTGTTGAAGGAATGAGAAATGCCTCTTGGGCTTGTACTTTAGTCTGGCTAAAGGCACTGAGATGGGGAGTGGGAAGGAGGAAGAGATTGTTCTCCTGGGAAATGGGCCGGGAGTTTCCTTGTGGATGGGACTTGACTGAGTAATTAGAGAAGAACTTTCAGATCTGCAGGGACCTGCGCTGAGGCCCAAAAGTCATGACGTCGCCGGTGATAAGAGCTTCTTGGACTGTAGCTGGGCAATGTCGGAGGCCCAGCACCTCCAAGAGATAAAGAAATCTAAGTTGAGTTTCCCTTCCCGTAGGCTCCAAGCCTTCCAGAGACGCAGGGACCGTATCATTCCCTTCGTCCACTCCCACCTTTCCAACCACCTTGCTTTGCTCTTATTCCCACGCTAGTTTAAGGACGCTGACCACTTTTCGCACTCTGCAAATCCCTCACCAAACTGAGCAAAGTAGTCTGAGAGAAATCAGTCTTCCTCAAGGAAGGTTCAGGCCTAGGGTCCTCAGACAACCAGGGGCTCTGTGACAATCTGTAACTGCAGAGCAGTCCAGGAACACCGGCCTCTCCACGTTCGGGTCCCTTGTTTCTCAGGCCCCGCTTGGTGGGAAGTTAAAGGCATGAGGAGAAGGGGAAGGGGAGCGGGTGTGAGTCTTCGGCATGGCGGGGACCTCAGCCCGGCGTGGCGGTGGGAGTGATCTCAAGTGATCCACAACTGGGCAGCGTAGCTGGGGCTGGGGACCGCTCCCGGCGTGGGCAACCGCGGAAGCAGAGGTGTCCCCAGGCTAGGCCAGGGTGGGTTTCCGTTCGTCGGCCCTGCGTGGGCAGATAGGGCGCTGCGGGGCTGTGCCACCCCGCACCCTCTGAGAAACAAAGGGCCTGGCTGCGCACGGGTACCCAGCCGTTGGGTTAGAAGCTCCTTCGGGTACCCCTGACCTGAGTCAGCCCTGAAAGACCCACAGCAGATGGAGAATGTACTGCCCTCGCGAGGTTTTCCGAGAACGCGGCGCCACGCCCACGTACGCGGTTACCAAGGCAACTGGGCGGTGCCTGAGCTGGCGGAAAGGAGGATTTCGTCTAGATTTGTCCGCTTGCTGATGGACTTCAGGAGTCGCAGTCTCTGAACTCCTAGCCTCAGAGACCGCCGCTCTTGTTCCCAAGGGCCATGGGCCGGATCTCAGGGCTTGTGCCCTCTCGCTTCCTGACGCTCCTGGCGCATCTGGTGGTCGTCATCACCTTATTCTGGTCCCGGGTAAGACCCACGGCTGCCCTCGGTCCGCCCCTATTCCCATCTCGGAGTCGTCCCCGCCTCACCCTGCCCCTCTCCCAGTGTCTTACCCACTTGTGTTTTCTCGTGTCCCGCCGCCCCCAGGCCTGCCCAGCAGCCTGCCCCTTTTTCACGTCTCTTCCTCTCTGCCCTGCTCCCAGGACAGCAACATTCAGGCCTGCCTGCCTCTCAGGTTCACCCCCGAGGAGTATGACAAGCAGGACATTCAGTGAGCTCTTGGGACGGGGTGGCCAGAACAAAGAGGTGGTGGGAGTGGAGGGGTCTTAGAAGAAGTCCAAAGGCCTGGGGCAGTCCACTTCCTCTCTGCAGGCTGGTGGCCGCGCTTTCTGTCACCCTGGGCCTCTTTGCAGTGGAGCTGGCCGGTTTCCTCTCAGGAGTCTCCATGTTCAACAGCACCCAGAGCCTCATCTGTATCCTTTCTGCCTGCCCACCTTTCCCACACGACCCGTTTCTATCAGGACTCCCTTCAGCCACCTGACACAATGGTGTCTGCTGTACCCAGTCTCTCCAGTTCAAAATCTTCAACCATGTGCTAAATCCTGCTGTTTACTAGGCACTTAAAATTCCGAAATGAGAGTAAAATACAGTTTTTGACCAGGCACGTTGGCTGACGTCTGTAATCCCAGCACTGTGGGAGGCCCGCGCAGGAGGCAACATAGTTAGACCCCATGTCTACAAAAATAATAGTAATAATAAAAACCCCACTTTTTTTTTAACCATGAGGAGGAGGTAGATACACATCTGTAATTCAGTGTGATAAGCACTGTGCTATGGGAGTGTGTAAGGATAGAAAGCACAGGCAGGGTGCGATGGCTCACGCCTGTAATGCCAGCACTTTGGGAGACCGAGGCAGGTGGATCACCTGAGGTCAAGAGTTCGAGAACAGCCTGACCAACATAGGGAAACCCCGTCTCTACTAAAAATACAAAAATTAGTCGGGTGTGGCAGCGCACTCCTGTAATCGCAGCTACTCAGGAGGCTGAGGAAGGAGAATTGCTTGAACCCGGGAGGCAGAGGTTGCAGTGAGCTGAGATCGTGCCACTGCACTCCAGCCTGGGCGACAGAGCAAGACTCCGGCAAAAAACGAAAGATATAAAGCACATTGGGAACTCAGAAGAGACAACGGAAGCGAGCACTGGGAACTCAGAAGAGGCAAAGAAAGCGAGGCACATGGGTCAGAGAATTGTGGACCAGGAGGACCAGGACACTGGAGACTGATTCCAGCGCATATCAAGTCGCTCTCAGCACTCCTGTGTGGCATAGCAGGAGAGCCTACTCTGACCTCTTATCTGAAGGATCCAGGCTGGCCCCTAGATATGGGGTAGGGTAGCCTGAGATCCCTTCTGCTGCAGTCACTTCTGGTCTCTCCTCACATGACTGTCCTAAAATTCAGAAGTCAGGGATGCTGACTCTAGCCCTGGCAATATGGTGAGGGAGCAAGAAATGAACCTGAATGCAGATGCCAACCCCACCACTGGCCTTTTCTGACCCCTCACTATCTGTCGATCCAAAGACTTTCCTTAACTCTGGTGCCTTCCCAAGCCATTGGGGCTCACTGCAGTGCATCCGTGGCCCTGTCCTTCTTCGTATTCGAGCGTTGGGAGTGCACTACGTATTGGTACATTTTTGTCTTCTGCAGGTGTGGTAGCATCCAATATTCGGGAATGAGGGAGGGAGGCTGACCCTAAACCTGAAGGTTTTTCCCCACCCAGCCCTTTCCTCCATGTGTGAGATACCAGATCCACTTAAAGCTTGTAGTCTTTTGAAGTTTCATCCCCCACCCCATGCCACCTGCCCTACACTTTCAGGGGTGGGGTCTCTGGTTTGGAGATTTGGGTATTTATATTGAAAGGGTTTCTGAATCTACCACTTGCCTCGGTAGTGCCCTTCCAGCTGTCACTGAAATGACTTTATTCGTCACCGTCTTTGGGCTGAAAAAGAAACCTTTCTGAGCACCTTCATGACGGGAACCTAAGGACGAAGGCTACAGGGGCAAGGGCCGCTTCGTATTCCTGGAAGAAGGAAGGCATAGGCCTCGGTCCTCCCCTCGGAAACTGCTTCTGCTGGAGGATATGTGTTGGAATAATTACGTCTTGAGTCTGGGATTATCCGCATTGTATTTAGTGCTTGGTAATAAAATATGTTTTGTAGTAAGATTAAGACATATACAGTTTTCAGGGCACAATTGAGATGGCGAAACTACTGAAGAAAAAAAAGAAGCAACATTGTTTTCTAGTCCTGCAGACCGTAAGATACTTGGTATCGCTTCTATTTTGGTTATTACGGTAGGAGTCTGGCGGAAGGGAGTGGGCGGAGATATGTAAATAGAAAGTGCGTACAGTTAGAACGTCCAGCACGTAAATGATCGGAGCATTCTGGGAAAAAATAATTTATTCCTTTTCGGCAGCCGAATAAAAAAAAGTTATTTTAAAAATGTGCAAGCAAATATGGCAATACAACTGGAAGGACGCTAAGTAGTGGGGTTACTGATACCAACACGTCATGAACTCACCCTAGCTGTGACCGGAATCTTTTTGACTGAGTGCGGAATGTCGGTTATCTAGGAGTATCGTCAGGTGGGATAATCCTTACCTGTTCCTCCGTTGGAGGACAGATTTCTAGAACATGATGATTGGAGAATGCATGAAACGTGATTAACGTCTCTGCGTAATCGGGACCTGCAACACCCTGATTACTCCTATCTGATTCGTCCTGACGATCGCTTTTGTTTGTGTTGTGTTTATTGTCAGAATTTTGGGTGACGTAATTATGCGATGAATGCGTTATTTTCCGTATTTCGCTATTTTGTGATCTCGCGAAATATATCTGGCGTTGAAAACTGTGACTTAGTGTTTGTTGTTTTCTGGAATTTAGGAGGTAGGATTGTGCGAACGCACTCCCATTATTCTTTGTCGTTTGATACTTTGACGCTTACTTCTTGTTAGGAGACACTGCACATCAGTAAAAATCTGTGTGTAATCTTGTGTACAGAATGGTTCCCGTTAGGATGATACTCTTTCAATAGGAACAGGTTTTTTTGCTTTTGTTTTGTTTTGAGGCAGGGTCTTGGTCTGTCGCCAGGGCTGGAGTGCGCTGCACTGATCTCGGCTCACTGTAACCTCCGTCTCCCAAGTTCAAGAGATTCTCCTGCCTCAGCCTCCCAAGTAGCTGGGATTATAGGCAGGTGCCACGATGCCTGGCTGCTATTTTTTGTATTTTTAGTAGAGACTGGATTTCACCATGTGGGCCAGCCTGGTCTTGAACTCCTGACCTCAGGTGATCCGCCCCTCTCGGCCTCCCAAAGTGCTGGAATTACAGGCGTGAGCCACCGCGTCTGGCCTTTTTATTTGTAAATTTTGTGCTATCTGTACTTTATACCAGTACAATTTGTCATACACTTATGTATATACATGGATACATTTGTTTTTGGAGTTGGTTGTTAAAAAACTACTAGTACACCCTCAAGAAACTGATTATCACCAATGACTTCTCCTTCCCAAATCCAGAGTCACTTTTCAGACTTGAGTTTGAGTTTGACCTCTCTTCAGCATATGGTATGTTGACCACCCCTTTTTTTTTTTTTTTTTTTTTTTGAGACAGTCTCACTCTGCTGCCCGGGCTAGAGTGTAGTGTGCAGTGGTGGTGGGATCATGGCTCACTGCAGCGTCGAACTCCCAGGCTCAGATGATCCTCCTGCCTCAGCCTCCCAAGTAGCTGGGACTATAGGTGAGCCCCACCACACCTGGTTAAGTTTTAACATTTTCTATAGAGACAGGGTCTCACTCTGTTGCCCAGGCTGGTTCCAAACTCCTGGGCTCAAGCCATCCTCCCCACTAGGCCTCTCAAAGTGCTAGGATTACAGGCACTAGCCACCGAATTTGGCCCACTCCCCTCTTTTGCACTTTTTTCTCCCTTAGTTTTGAAACAGTGGTTCCCCTGGTTTGCCTACTACTGTACTGTTCTGGTTGTTCCTTTTTACATTCATTCAATGAATACTTAGAGTACCTGCAGTGTGTCAGTTACTGGTGACATAATACCGGGTTGTCTCCTCTGCTTGCCCCAAAAGTGCCGGTGATCACTACTCCTTGGGTCACTTCATCCATCTTTTCAAACATCAACTAGATGCTGCTGGTTTCCAGATCTCAGTTCGCTTATGTGAGCCCTAGCCCAGGGCCAGGACTATAGGAATAACCTCTGCAGCCAGACTGCCTGCCGCGGTCCCAGTGCTTTTTTTTCTCTTATCAGGAGGTCACTTGCCCTCTCTCTGCCTCAGTTCCCTCATCCACACTCACAATTTTTTTGTTTGTTTGTTTGTTTGAGATGGAGTCTTGTTCTGTCGCCCAGGCTGGGGTGCAGTGGTGTGATCTGCAACCTCCGCCTTCCTGGTTCAAGCGATTCTCCTGCCTCAGCCTCCCGAGTAGCTGGGATTACAGGTGCCGGCCCCTGCACCCTCCTAAATTTTGTATTTTTAGTAGAGATGGGGTTTCACCATGTTGGTCAGGCTGGTCTCGAACTCCTGACCTCATGATCCACCTGCCTCGGCCTTCCAAAGTGCTGGGATTACACCGCGCCGGGCCACACTCATACTTTTTATGTGAGTGGCAAGTTTGTGTCTGGGGGATTGCTGCATCTGCCTCAGGTGACCTTTCCCTTTAGGGTTCAGGGACTTCATTAAGGCTGCATGAACCGTTTTGAACCTGCTTGCTAATTTTCTGTAGTAGATATTTGTATGTGCAGCAGAATTATCCTGCATCTCCAACTTCTACCAGGCGGTGGGGAAATGCTATTGATACCCACCAAAGGGACAGATTGGCTCAGATCAGTTCACAACAATATCTCATGGGATCGCTGAGAGAATTAACTGAGACGATCCAGCTATCTGTCAGGGGAGAAGGGTAGCAGAGTGTCAGGCCTGTGGTAACTGCTCAGTGCCTTTTCCCTGAGTTGATTTGGATCTTGGGATTCTCCCATCATAGTGGACATCTGCTGTTTTTGCCAGTTCAGTATCCATCCTTTATTTCTGGTAATAGCACCACCATTTTTTCTTTCTTTTTTCTTTTCTTTTCTTTCTTTTCTTTCTTTCTCTTTTTTGACAGAGTCTCGCTCTGTCACCCAGTCTGGAGTGCGATGGTGCAATCTCGGCTCACTGCAACCTCGGCCTCCCTGGTTCAAGCGATTCTCCTGCCTCAGCCTTCTGAGTAGCCGCGATTACAGGCGCCTGCCACCAAGCCCGGCTATTTTTTGAATTTTTAGTAGAGACGAGGTTTCACCATGTTGGTCAGGCTGGTCTCGATCTGACCTCGTGATCCGCCAGCCTCGGCCTTCTGAAGTGCTGGGTCTACAGGCATGAGCCACCGCACCAAGCAGCACTACCATTTTCTTTCGGGAGACCCTCCCTTATTCTTAGTCCGCGTGGTTAGGAAGAGGCTGACAGTCACTCCTTCCCTACCATTCCTCTCTAGACTCATTCTGTTTTCCTGGGCACGGTGATTGGTTCAAGCATAAACCTTGACAACATAGGACTATTGCTGGAACTTTTGGGAAAACAGAAGCCTGGACTCTTCCTGGAAATAAAAGCATGCTATAAAATAAAATAATTAGGCTGGGTGCAGTGGCTCACGCCTTTAATCTCAGCACTGTAAAAATACAAAAATTAGTCGACCGTGGTGGCGTGTGCCTATAATCCCAGCTACTCTAGAGGCTGAGGCAGGAGAATCGCTTGAACCCGGGAGACGGAGGTTGCAGTGAGCCAAGATCGCCCACTGCACTTCAGCCTGGGTGACAGAGGGAGACTCTGTCTAAAAAACAAAAACAAAAACAAAACCATAAAAGTACTCAAATAAATCTTGGAACTTTTAACCTTTATATTTTGAATAACTTAACTTTTTTTTTCTTTTTTCTTTTTGAGATGGAGTCTCACTCTTTCGCCAGCTGGAGTGCAGTGGTGCAATCTCGACTCACTGCAACCTCCGCCTCCCGTGTTCAAGTGATTCGCCTGCCTTAGCCTGCCAAGTAGCTGGGACTACAGACACATGCTGCCACGTCCGGCTGATTTTTGTATTTTTCTTCTTAACTTTCCCTCCCCTGCCCTCCCCTCCCCTCCCCTTCCCTTCTCTCCCCTCCCTTCTTTCCTTCTTTTCTTTTTCTTTTTCTCTTTTTTTTGAGACGGAGTCTCCCTCTGTTGCCCAGGCTGTAGTGCAATGGCGCAGTCTCGGCTCACTGCAGCCTCAACTGCCCCAGGCTCAAGCGATTCTCCCACCTCAGCCTCCCTAGTAGCTGGGATTACAGGCACCCACTGCCACTACTGGCTAATTTTGATGGCTTTTTTATTTTGTTTTGAGGCAGAGTCTTACTCTGTCACCCAGGTTGGAGTGCAGTGTTGCCATCACAGCTCACTGCAGCCTTGACCTTCTGGGCTCAAGCAATCCTCCCACCTCTGCCTCCGGAGTAGCTGGGACCACAGGCAGGTAAAAACACACCCAGCTAATTTTTTAACTTTTTTGTAGTGATAGGGTCTCGCTTTGTTGCCCAGGCTGGTCTCGAAGTCTCAAAGTATGGTAATAAAACACTGAAGGCATAAATGAAAACACTCACACACTTAAATATATATTAGAATGTTGGCCAGGTGCGGTGGCTCACGCCTGTAATCCCAGCACTTTGGGAGGCCAGGGCGGGCGGATCACAAGAGGTCAGTTAGATCGGACCATCCTGGCTAAAATGGTGAAACCCCCGTCTTTTACTAAAATACATAAATATTTATGCCCAGCGTGGTTGGTGCGCCTTGTAGTCCCAGCTATCGAGAGGCTGTCAGTGATGATATATATGGCGTGATCGTAGGAGGCGGAGCTAGTTTGTTGAGTTTTTTCCTGTGTCACGTTTCCACTGCACTCAGCCTGCGGCAACAGGAGCGGGTTTCTCGTATAAAAATTAAAATAAAAAAAAGTAAAAAATAATTAGGTATGATGGTGGAATCTTTTGTTATATTTGATGAGGGTATATTAGGGTCGGAGCGGTGGCTCGGTCTGTAATCCCACTTGGAGTCCTGTATGTGTGGGGCGGATCACCAGGTGATGGTGTTGGTGTGTTAGATGAGGGTGTGTGTGGTTTACGCTGAAACCCGTTCTTCTATCTTATTATATTTGAGAGCAAAAAACTAGCGAGCGAGGTGGCGGGCTGTAGTCCCAGCTACGTTGGGAGGGCTGAGGCGGGAGAATGGCGTAAACCTGGCTGAGGGCGAGAGCCGGCAGTGAGCTGAGAAAATTACCGGCCCATAGCACTCCAGCCCGGGCGAGCAGAGCGAGACGCTATCTCAAAAAAAAAAAAAAAAGGAAAAAAAACAATATATTATAGAATGTTAAACATTCTAACATTAGAATGTTAAAACTATGCATAGTAAAAAAAATAAGCAAAAGTTAAAGAATAGATGATAATCCAGGGGAAATATTTTTAATTCATATTGCAGAGAAAGGACTAATTTTGACATATATAAATTGACAAATTTACAAGAAAAATACCAACAACCCAATAAAACTGTACAAAATGTTTCTACAGAAATTTCACTGGTAAGGAAATACAAAAAACTCTCAACTATATGAAAAGATGCCTAACCTCATTCATCAATGAGAAATGCAGACCATGTTTCAACTTAGCATATTTGTAATCACCAAAAGTTTCATAGAGTGTTGGAGGGGTATGGGCAAACAGGCCTTGCCTTACTCCTCATTGGTGGGAGTAAAAGCTGGTAACATGTTTATGGAGAGCAATTTAGCAATTCCCATGAAAATCAAAATCACAAACACCTATTCCTTTAACCTAGGATTTATTTTTGTTATTTTATTGTTTTTGAGACAGGGTCTCACTCTGTTGCCCAGGTTGGAGTGCAGTGATATGATCATGGCTCACTGAAGCCTTGGAAATCCTAGGTTAAAGTGACCATACCACTGCAGCCTCCCAAGTAGCTGGGAATACAGGTGTGAGCCACAACACCTGACCAGTATTTTCATGTCTAAGAATTAGCCCTACATATTTGCACACAGGTGAAAGGGGAACGTGTAGGTTATTTTTTGCAGCTTTGCTTATATTGGCAAAAGGCTAGAAACAACCTAAATGTCTGCCAGTAGGGGATTGGTTACATTCTGATACATCCATACTGTGGAATACTATGCCACCAGAAGAAAGTACATTTTATGCAGTATAATGGAACAATGTATAAGATACATTAAGTGACAAAAGCAAGGTGCAGAAAAGTGCATGTAGTTTTTTACACGTTGGTGTAAAAAAGGGGAAAACTACAAGCATGATTGCTTACATATGCATGGATCATCTCTGAAAGGAGGCGCAGGCAACCGGGAGTATTGGCTGTTGTGAGAAAGCAGATTGAGTGGCAGGGATACAGGGTGGGGAAGAAACTTTCTCCATGTGCTCTTATGAACTTTTGATATTTTGAACATAAATTTTTTTTGTGTGTGTATGTGTGTGCGTGCGCGCACATGTGTGTGTTTAATATACAAGGTTGGGTGCAGTGGCTCACACTTGTAATCCCAGAACTTTGGGAGCCCAGGAGTGTGAGACCAGCCAAGGCAACATTATGAGACAAACATAATCTCTACAAAAAATTTTAAAAATTAGCTGGGGGAGGGGGGAGGGATTGCATTGGGAGTTATACCTGATATAAATGATGAATTGATGGGTGCTGATGAGTTGATGGGTGCAGCACACCAACATGGCACAAGTATACGTATGTAACAAACCTGCACGTTATGCACATGTACCCTAGAACTTAAAGTATAATAAAATAAAAAAATAAAATAAAATAAAAAAATAAAATAAAATTAGCTGGATGTGGATGTGGGGGTCTTTGCCTGTGGTCCCAGCTACTTGGGAGGCTAAGGTGGGAAGATCACTTGAGCCCAGGAGTTCGAGGCTGCAGTGAGCTTTGATTGTGCCACTCCACTCCCTCTTAGGTGACAGAGTGAGACCATGTCTCTGAAAAAACAAATAAAAATTTAAAAACTATAACATTTTTGGGGCAGGGCATGGTAGCTCACACCTGTAATCCCAGCACTTTGGGAGGCCAAGGCTGGAAGATTACTTGAGGCCAGGAGTTTGAGACCAGCCCGGAAAACACGGTGAGACCCCCATCTCTATAAAATAGATATAAATATATATATAACTGTAACATTTTAAACAAATGTGAGCCTGCAGCTGCTTATGTTGCCTGTGTGGAAATGAAGCTATGCCAGAGGCAAGCATAGCTGAAGAACAGAGAAGCAGATTCCTGATGGCATCTTTTGAGGACCTGGATCCTGCTGTTTCTAGCTGTATTATAGTTACAAGATTCTTCTTTTTGGTTTAATCTGTTTGAGGAGGGTTGGCAAGTGTCTTGGTCATTAAGTTCATCACAGCAAAGATCATGCTGTTTTAACAGTCTCTTTTTGTGTTTATTATTGTAACTTCTGATACCAGCACAATGCCTGCCATTGTAGAATGAAAGAGCCCTCACTTAACAAATGAGAAAAATGAGGCCCCAGGAGAAAGGCATTTGCTCCAGGACACCATGCAGAGTGGGAGAGCTGGGAGTAGAACCCAAGTCTCCTGTCTGTTAGGCCAAATCAGTTGACTCGATTCAACAAATGTTTATTGAACACCGCTACCTGCCAGACTCTAGGCTTGGCATATAATATGGAAGGTAATAAAATGTCAGCCAGGAGCAGCGGCTCATGCCTGTAATCCCAGCACTTTGGGAGTCTGAGGCAGGCGGATCACCTGAGGTCAGGAGTTCAAGACCAGCCTGCCCAACATGGTGAAACCCCATCTCCACTAAAAATACAAAAATCAGCCAGGCTTAATGGCAGGCGCCTGTAATCCCAGCTACTCAGGAGGTTGAGGCAGGAGAGTTGTTTGAACCCAGGAGGCGGAAGATGGCACCACAGCACTCTGGCCTGGGGGACAGAATAAGACTCTGTCTCAAAATAAATAAATAAATAAATAAAAAGGAAGATGTGGGTTCTTGACAACCTCTTTATCTGGAGGGGAATTCCTCCCCCTTTCAGAACAAGAGGGGCTTGTTAAACCCGGTGAATCTCTAATGAATGGAGGGTTGGAGAGTGAGGGACTGGAACCAGGAGTCCTTTCAGGCATCCAATCCAGGAGACTCTGATCTGCCTATGTCTTCTCCCACCCATATAGGGCTCTGGCATATGGCACCCCCACCACCCACACTGCCCTACTTCCCAGTGGCCAGGGGCCTGGGCCTGCTCTGCTGCAATGACAGGAGCTGGTTCCCTGGTCAAACCAGTAACAAGTGATCAGTGCTTCGCCAGCCCAACTAGGACCGTCCTTACAGGATACTGGGCACGTAGGTCCCGCCCAAACCCAGCCTTCCCATTAGCGGTCTATCTGCCTGCTATGCGCTCACCATCGTTTATTATTCATTTGCCTGCCTCGTTCCTGGCACTGCTTCATACTTGTTCAGAGAGAACTTTGCATATTAAAAAGATACCAATTTATGTGTTTACATTATCCTTTAATACAAAAGAGACACATTCTTTTTTTTTTTTTTTTTGCAGAAGGAGTCTCGCCTCTGTCCCCAGGCCCTGGAGTGCAGGTGGCCAGATCCAGCTTCACTGGGCAGCGTCCGCTCCCCGGGCTTACGCCCTTCTCCTGCTCCAGCGCCTCCCGTAGTAGCTGGGACTACAGGCGCCGACTCAGCCAGGCCAGTTTTTTGTATTTTTTCAGTAGAGAACCGGGGTTTCACCAGATGTTAGGCCAGGATGTGCTCGATCTTCTGACCTCGGTGGAATCTGCCCGTCTTAGGGCTCCCAAAGTGCTGGGATTACAGGGCGTGAGCCACCGCGCCCGGCCAAGACACATTCTTGACCAGGTGCATTGGCTCACGCCTGTAATCCCAGCACTTCGGGAGGCCAAGGTGGGCAGATCACCTGAAGTCAGGAGTTTGAGACCAGCCTGGCCAACATGGTGCAACCCTGTCTCTACTAAAAATAGAAAAATCAGCAGAGATTGCAGTGAGCCAAGCTTGTGCCACTGCACTCCAACTTGGGTGACAGAGGGAGACTGTCTCAAAAAAAGTAATTTAAAAGACTGGGCGTGGTGGCTCACACCTGTAATCCCAGCACTTTGGGAGGCCAAGGTGGGTGGATCACCTGAAGTCAGGAGTTTGAGACCATCCTGGCCAACATGGCACAATCCTGTCTCTACTAAAAATAGAAAAATTAGCCAGGCATGGTGGTGGACGCCTGTAATCCCAGGGACTCAGGAGACTGAAGCAGGAGAATCTCTCGAACCCAGGAGGCAGAGGTTGCAGTGAGCCGAGATTGCACCACTGCACTCCAGTCTGGTAAAAGAGTGAGACTTTGTCTCAAAAATAAATAAAAATAAAAAATTGAGCACACATGGCAATCCATGCCAACTGTCTGGTACACAGTGGGTCCCTGGAGTGTCCCCTCCTTCCAGGAGCCCAGAGCTGGACACGCAGCTCTGAGAACCTTCTGGCTTGGAGGGTTCACCAGATGTCACAGCTGATTGCAATGGTGGGGTCTGGCCTTTCCATTACTCATTAGAAAGCCTTTACTTTACAAGCTGCTTTGAGGGACACACAGGCCTCTGAAATTAATTATAAGTTCAGTCAGGTTTGACTCATGTGGATGGAGCAAGTTCATGAGTCAGTGTGGGAATGACCCAGCCTCCTTTCATCCCAACTTCTAAACCAGTAATTGTCTGAAGATAAAAAAAATTACAAAATAAGGCCGGGCGTGGTGGCTCATGCCTATAATCCCAACATTTTGGGAGGCCAAGGTGGGTGGATCACCTGAGGTCAGGAGTTCGAGACCAGCCTGGCCAACATGGTGAAATCCCATCTCTACTAAAAGTACAAAACAATTAGAAAGGCGTGGTGGTGCACTCCTGTAATCCCAGCTACTTGGGAGTCTGAGGCAGGAGAATCACTTGAACCCAGGAGGTGGAGGTTGCAGTGAGCCAAGATCACGCCATTGCACTCCAGCCTGGGCAGCAAGGGCGAAACTTTGTCTCAAATATAAATAAATAAATAATAATAAATAAAAATTAAAACTAAAAGAAAACCTTTATGAAAGTGTGGTCTCTGTTGCCTACATCACAATCACCTTGAGCCCCTACATCCTTTGAATGAGTCTTGGGGGTGTGCCCTAGAAATTCATTGGTCAGTTACCGCAGCAATTGAAGCCAATGAAGAAGCCAAATCTGGCTGGGCGCGGTGGCTCAAGCCTGTAATCCCAGCACTTTGGGAGGCTGAGGCGGGCGGATCACGAGGTTAGGAGATCGAGACCATCCTGGCTAACACGGTGAAACCCCGTCTCTACTAAAAAAATACAAAAAACTAGCCGGGCGAGGTGGCGGGTGCCTGTAGTCCCAGCTACTCGGGAGGCTGAGGCAGGAGAATGGCGTAAACCCGGGAGGCGGAGTTTGCAGTGAGCTGAGATCTGGCCACTGCACTCCAGCCTGGGTGACAGAGCGAGACTCCTTCTCAAAAAAAAAAAAAAAAGCCAAATCTGAGTTACGCAAATACATTATTTTTCTATTGTTTGACTTCCCTCTATTTGGGTCTCCATTCTACCTGCCTGCAGAAAACATTCTCTCAGTCACTTCCAGGTGAACACTGTCATCCCACTCCTTCCCCCACCTCCACCATTGATCTAAATTTGGGGAGTTCCTCTGAGCCACAGCCCAGGTAGGGTGGGGTGAGAAGGGGCTGCTGGGTGAGAGTTCCCTCTCTGAGATGAATCCTCCTGGGCCCCTCATCTCCGTGGGTCACACATGCCCTCATTTCTACTCTGCTGCTGCCGCCCCCACAATCCAATAGCAATAGCAGGACCCCCGGTCTTGACAGTGTATCTGGGGCTCTGTCCCTTCCACATCACCCCCAAACCAGCATCAAAATGTCTTGCCTGGCCCTGCACCAGGCTCCCCCCAGTTAGTGCAGGGTGTCCAACTGGGGGCGGAAGGGCTTCCTGTGCCTGCCTCTTCCAATCCTCCCTGTCTTATTTATACCCAGACAGACACTGAAGCTTTTGAACTTAAAAGGCTGGAATTTAGCATCTTTGTTCTCTGACTAGAAAGCAGAATCATCTCAAGACCAAAAAGCAGGAGCCAGCATCCCACAGCATGATCTGAGACCCCCATGGAAGCTGCTCTTTTCTTTCTCATCACATAGGCTGAGCCACCCGGGACTGTCAGTGCACAAGGATCAGGGACGCGGCTGCTCCTCTGAGTGGGAGGAAGCCAAGAGTATCTTCTCTTAGATTGGGCTGAGTTCCCACACCCAGCACACACATTCCCTGCTCACTCACCTCCCCCAGACAGCTGGGAAATGACACCTCTGGTGACAGAGCCAGTCCCCGGGCTTCTGTGGGGAGGGAGTGGGGCACTGCAGTGGGGGTGGATCTCACACCCGGAGGCCCTGGGAAGCCAGGGTGGGGGAGGGACGAAGCTGGTTCCTGTTTGTCTCAGAGATCAAGGCCATCAGCCTCCCTGCACCTTCCAGGGATGTAGTAAGCAACCCTACCCCAGGTTCAAAGGGCCTCGCCTAAAATGCCTCCTGTACCCTTGAGGCTTGCTTTGACCCCCTGCACTCCACCAGAGCGACAGCTCCCCTGGTCCCATCTTCTCTGACAAGCTGGGTGGGAGTGTACACAGCCTCTGAGTGTGCTTAGAGGGCCTAATGGAGACCAGCCGGGGACAATATTCCATGTTATCCACATCAAGCCATTTAACGAATATGGATTTAGTATCTACATATGCAATGTATTTGGGGTCCAGAGAGAGGAGGGCAACTGTCCAAGGTCACAACTGCGAGGCGAATACGCATGTAAAGCAGCACCTTGTAAACTGTACCCACTGTGCCTACTACTAAAGAAAAAAAAAAATGAGAGGAAAAAAAAGCCTTTTGGTCCCTGTGCCTGGGACCAAAGCCTGAGCCCTCTCCTGCAGTCGGGGTCGCTGACCCAAGCCTGGGGCAAAGCTAGGTCTTGGCCAGTCAGCAGCCACCACGTGAAGCAGCCCTGCCCCCATCACCGCCGGCTGCCTTGTGCCCTCCTCCTCGGGGTCTTCAGCTCACCTCACCTCAGTCGAGCCTGCTCCAGCTGTTAAGTACCCCTAGTCTGAACCTCAATCGTGAGGCGGGGCACACCCTCCTCACACCCTGTAGACACTCCCCCGTCCTCCACCCCCTGGACTTGTTTCGGCGGGAAGAGCCTGCCTCATCTTTTCTTCCTACCCTCCTACCCAGTGGCCAGGGATCGCAGGCTTCCTCTGAGACATCCACCAGCGGGGTGATGGGTTGGGACCAACCTCCTCCACTCCCCTCCACCCTAGCAGCAGGGTCCCCGCTGTCGATATTGCCCCAGCGCCTGTACTGGCCCTCTCTGATTTCCCAACCCCAGCCCATTCCAAGTGCTGAAGGCGGGTCGCTAGGTGCTGGGACCTGGGCGCGGGGCGAGACCTTGGGCTGTGTGGGGTGCAGGCTGGCTTACTGGGTTCACGATTCAGGGAGTGGTCTGGGGGTTAGGTGTGGGGCCAGGCTGCTGTGTGCCCTAAGGGGCAGGTGGCAAGAGGTTTGGGGGCGGCTGTGGAAGGCTGTGCTCAGACAGGGCGGGATGACGGTGGGTTTAGGGAAGCCGCAGCAACCCGCCTGGGGGTCCCGCGAGTGCCCAGAGAGCTGCCAGGGCACGGTGGCGCCAAACCCGCAGTCCCTCCCGGCACGACCCCAGTCCCGCAGCGCCCCGCCCCGCGGCCCA
>NW_016814433.1:3652548-3678657 GCF_001698545.2 Rhinopithecus bieti | reverse complement strand
GGGGGTCCCGCGAGTGCCCAGAGAGCTGCCAGGGCACGGTGGCGCCAAACCCGCAGTCCCTCCCGGCACGACCCCAATCCCGCAGCGCCCCGCCCCCGCGGCCCAGCTCCCCACGCGTCGCCCGCGGCGCCCCGCCCCCGCCCGCAGTGCCCGGATGCGGGTGACGCGCGGCCGCCATCTTGCCGTCCCGGGCAGCCAGCGCCAGTCGGAGCCAGCGCGAGCCGCCGCCATCACTGCTGCTGCCAAGTCCTCCGCCCGCTGCCCCCGCCATGTGAGTCGGCCGCCCGCCACCCTCACCGCGCTTCCCTGCACCGGCCGCCACCTTTGGCAGCCGGCCGTGGGGAGTGCCCGGGGTCTCTCCCGCGTTCCCCGCGCCCCAGGGCCAGGCCCAAGCCGGTGACTGCGCGCGGGCGGCCGAGAAGCCCAGCGTCCCGGGCTGGCCGGCTAGAGCGATGGCCGCGGGAAGGAGCGGACCCTGTGTCCTCCTGCCCCGCCCTGCCCCTGTCACCGCGGCCGCCTGTCTTTTCGGGTCGACCCCGATCACATCTGTGAGGTCGCCCTCATTTGACAGGCGGGGAAACTGAGGCCGGGGGGAGGGGGGCCTCGCTCAAGGTCACGCAGCTCATCGGCGGCGAGGCTGGACCTGGACCAGGGCTTCCATCGGGTGGCCTTCCTCCCGAAAAGGAGGACTGGAGGGACGAGGATGGACAGGTGGATGGGCGGAGCCCTGGCTGCGGGGCCAAGAGGCTGCAGGCCCTGGGTCTTAATCCGTCCCTGCTCCTCAGGTCTGCTACCGCTGCCACGGCCCCCCCTGCCGCCCCGGCTGGGGAGGGTGGCCCCCCTGCACCCCCTCCAAATCTCACCAGTAACAGGAGACTGCAGCAGACCCAGGCCCAGGTGGATGAGGTGAGAGTAGGGGGAGTCAAAACAGTAGAAAGGACCCTGGGGGTTGGCGTTTAGGTGTAGTGGCCCGTGTTGGTTTGGGAGTGATGACACTTCACGCCTGTGGGTTTGCGGACAAAGATACCTTGCCCCATCCCTGTCTCCCTGTCAGCACGCACTTGGAAGGGTGCTGGGGTGTTAATCAGCTTTGCTAGCCTGGGGTGTGCCAGCCTAGGCAGGTGTGCTCTGGTGATGGACAGAGCGCCTGAGGCGCCATAGAGGGAGGGTGTTGCTATGATATCTGAGATGTCACCAGCATGCCCCTGATGTGTGCTCCTTGCATGTCCCCAGGTGTGCTAGGCATGTACTGTGTGTGTCCTTGGCATGTTAACCTGGCAGCATCAGGGTGCATGTTCCATGTGTGGCACGGTGGGCACATGTTTGAGGATTGCCCTCACTGAGGTGGGCCTTGGCACACCCCCCTGCCTCGTGGGCCCTTCTCCCAGGTGGTGGACATCATGAGGGTGAACGTGGACAAGGTCCTGGAGCGGGACCAGAAGCTGTCGGAGCTGGACGACCGTGCAGATGCACTCCAGGCAGGGGCCTCCCAGTTTGAAACAAGTGCAGCCAAGCTCAAGCGCAAATACTGGTGGAAAAACCTCAAGGTAAGGATGGGGACAGGAAGGAGGACTGGCGGGGAATGGGGTATCATAGTTAGTCTCGCTGATCCTCTCCTCTTACCCCCAGATGATGATCATCTTGGGAGTGATTTGCGCCATCATCCTCATCATCATCATAGGTGAGTAGGCTGGGAACGGCCGGGGCCCTTTCCCTGGAGAGGTTTCCCTAGTGGATTCTGGGTTTTGAAGGTCATTAATCTAGTTTTTACTCTTCAGCCAAAAACACATATAGCTGCTAATGGCAATTCTGATTCATCTAGAGCCAAAAACTTTGATGTTATTTAGCCTGCATTTTGCCTGGTTCTTGGCAGTTTTGTTAACATTTAGAAATAGGAAAGTTGGTGTATCCATTGAGGACCCTTTGGGCCTAAGAGCCCAGTCTGAGAGCCCTGGAATTGAGGAGTGGGAGGAAGGAAAGGCCCAGGGGCTTGAGACGTGACCAGGAAGCCAACCATCCCATTATTTGAGAGCTTGTGGTCTCAGAGCCTCAGGATTAGGGTATGTGGCCTCAAGGCCATACCATGGAACTGAAGGGACCTCAGAACCCACCTGTCTAACCCCTTGCTTTGTAGATAGAGAAACTGAGTCCAAGAGAGGGGTAGGGGTGCCAGCCAGCTGGGGAGTGGGGAGGATTGGAGCAGGGCCAGGCCTGACACACTGCTTTCTTTCTTTCTCTGTCTCTCCCTCCCCTCTCCCTCTTCCTCATCTTCTTCCCCTCTCTCCACAGTTTACTTCAGCACTTAAATCCCTGAGGAGTCTGCCCTGCCTAGAGAAGGGCCTTTCCCCCCACCCTCAGCCGTTCCTCCACCTCTCAGCCATATCTTTCAGCCCCCCCTTCCCTGGATCCGTGCGTGTGTGTATCCGTGTGTGTGTCCCCCTGTAAATAGCCAGCTGTTATTTATACATATATAATATTATATATATTTGGTCTGTTTGTAGTTTTATTACTAGAAGATTTTTCCGGTTGTCCTTAACACCCCTTCCTGAGGTTCCCTTCACCTCCTCTCTCTTGCCTTCCTTCCCTTTCCCTTTCTTCCTGCCTAGCCCCAAGTCCCTTCATTTGCATCTGCTATGCAATAGTCCCTCTCCTCTCCTTCTTCTTCCCTCAGATTTAGCTGATCCTTCTTCCCACCCTGGCCTTCCTTTCCTCTTCCCTCTCCTGGTCATGCTCCCTCTGCCCCGCCCTCAAAAAAGGCCACAAAAAACAAAAAGCACCTGTCCAGGCTTCCCTAGGTGCATCTTGTTTGCATCCATTGGGAGGCTCTGAGACTGGCCCCACTTGGTCCTAAGAATCCCAAGGTATTTGGGAGTGTCCAGCATGTTAATTAGCGTATCATTACATACTGCCATCCCTTTCCATTTCTTTTTGTTCCATCACTCTTCTCTCAACCGGTGTTTCTTTTTTTTACTGAGGAGTTAGTCCCCATTTGTCCTTGTATCACATTTTCATTTGCACGACATTACTTGCAGATGGTGGGGAGCCTGGGCTTTTGGGGGACCAGGCTGCTCTGTCCCCCAGCATTGCCTCCTCCTAGCTCTTCTAGTCCAGTTTGCCTCCCTTACCCTCATTTTCCAAACCTCTTGTACCCTCTCCCTCCCCCAGCTGGTATGTAAGTGTCTTGGAGTTCAGTATGTTATGATGGACCAATAATTCTGCCACTTGGGGATTCTCCCCACATTCCTGCTCCCCAGTTTTCATGTGGGGCACTCAACTGACATTCCCATGGAGTTTCCCTCCCATCTGCCTGATCCACCTCCTCCTCCCACCAGGAGAGTTGGGGGTTGGCCACAATTGATCTCTTTTGGGAGGGATGGCTACCAGTGTGTGGGGGGTCATCACTGCCTTGGGGAGGAGTGGGGCAGGGCAGAGAATCCCCCCAATTCTTGCCTGAAATCTCTGGCCTCACCCCTGCTGGGGACAGGACTGAAAACCCTCCTTCCCAATTTGGGGGGTGTTGCCCCCATCACTTCCCAGCTCCTCTGACTTCCCCCACCCCCAAATTTAGGGTGGGGTACTAGTCACTGCCAATGTGTGCATGGGACTTACTGGAGTATGGGGATGCTTGCCCCCCCTCTCCAGGGCTGTTGAGCCCAGAGAGAGCTGTCCTTTCATTGGGTGAAGTGATTGAGGAAGGGTCTATTGTCTTTTTAAATGGCACAATTTTAAGGGTCTGAGGGTACAGTCCCTTAACCTGCCACGGGAGGGGCCCCAAACTTTCTTCCTCCCACACTCGAGGTTTTCTGTGTGGAGGGGAGCAGGGATATCTAAGCTGTGGTGTGAAAGGGTAGGAGAGATGCTGGGGTGGGGTGCTGTGTTCTAGACCCATATTATCCCAGTGTCCCCTGCCCCCCTCTTCCCCCACCCCATGCCCCCAATTCTGTGGCGCATCCAGATTGTGAAAATGTACAATAAATGTGTAATGAGTAACCAGGTGTTGTCTGTTCTAAGATCTTTTTTATTTTTTCTTTTTTTTTTTTTTTTTTTTTGCGAGGAGAATAAGATCTTTTCTTAACCAATGGGAAGAATATTGGATCGGAAGGTTTACCAGGAAGGTTGAGAAGATACATTGGTCAAGGACTGGATTTGGCAAGAGGCCCTGACCTTGGGCAGGGCAAAATGTGATTCTCAAAGTGGCCACACGGGGGCAGTAGGAGTTGGTAATGGGAAGTGTCATAGCCAGCCCGCGTGTCTCTAAGCCCCTTGAGCCCTACGGTCTAGAGTTCCCAGGTTTCGTTTCCCTTTCCTGGGGCATGTTCCTGCTGTTGGACTCCTTTCTACTCGATTTAACTTCTAGATGCTCTGCAGTGGCTCCCGTGCAGCAGTAGATTAAGTCATTGGCCACTTCTGTGAAGCATCTCTTCCCCTCTGTGCCTAACCCAGTGCCAGCGCTCGGATGGGGTTAGTAAATACTGGTTTAAATAGGCTCAGAGAGAGACAGCTGAGTATGTCGTGGAGCTGCCGGTAGACGGCCTACTACCTCTGTATTCTGTTGTATGACTCGTGACTTTAGACCCCACACTGAACTGCCACAGCCTGTAGGTCCAGGAGGCCTCAGATGTGGCATCTTACTATCCCTTTCCCCAGGTGCTTCAACAATGAGTTGCTGGCCACAGTGGCTCACGCCAGTAATCCCAGCCATTTGGGAGGCTGAGGTCAGGAGTTCAAGACCAGGCTAGCCAACATAGTGAAACCGTGTCTCTACTAAAAATACACACAAAAAATTAGTCGGGTGTGGTGGCGGGCACCTGTAATCCCAGCTACTGGGGAGGCTAAGGCAGAGAACTGCTTGAACCTGGGAGGTGGAGGTTGCAGTGAGCCGAGATCACCCCACTGCACTCCAGCCTGGGTGACAGAAGGAGACTCTGTCTCAAAACACAAACAAAAAAATCCACTTAACACGATGCTGAACAAATGGGAGTATATTTTAGGTAGGGCGCGGTGGCTCACGCCTGTAATCCTAGCACTTTGGGAGGCTGAGGCAGGCAGATCACTTGAGGTCAGGAGTTCGAGACCAGCCTTGCCAACATGGTGAAATCTCATCTCTACTAAAAATACAAAAAATTAGGCGTGGTGGCACGTGCCTGTAATCCCAGCTACTTGGGAGGCCGAGGCAGGAGAATCGCCACCGCGTCCAGCCTTTTTTCGTTTGTTTGTTTTGAGACAGTCTCGCTCTGTCACCCAGGCTGGAGTGCAGTGGTGCAATCTCGGCTCACTGCAACCTCTGCCTTCTGGGTTTAAGCAATTCTCTTGCCTCAGCCTCCTGAGTAGCTGGGATTAGAGCTACCTACCACCATGCCTGGCTAATTTTTGTGGTTTTGTTTTTTTTTTTTTAGTAGAGACAGAGTTTTACCATATTGGCCAGGCTGGTCTCGAACTCCTGACCTCAAGTGATCCACCCACCTCAGCCTGCCAAAGTGCTGGGGTTACAGGCGTGAGCCACTGTGATTCTTATATTAGGTACACAATCATTACCCGAATGTCCAACTTGAAGTCTTACTATATGCCAGGCAGTGCTCAGGATTTCGCACTTCAACTCAAATCCCTTCCAGGTTTAAGAGTTCCCATCGGCCCTGTAAGTTAAAACTTGAATTTGGGTTCAAGTTTTAGCCTTGTTACTGACTAGCGTGTTACAGGCAAACAGATTATGTAACCTCTCTGGATCTCAGTCTCATTTGTGAGGCGCGGGGAGTACGTAAGCCGCCTCAGAGTTTGTGAGAAGCGCCTGGCCTGGCCCGCAGAAAACAATCAGGAAGAGGCGCTCTCATCTTCATCGTCACCAACACACCATGCTGAGATCTGAAGACCGCTTCACCCTAATGCTCTGACCTTCCAGCTTCGGGGAGCCTCGGGGACCCAGGGCCGGAACCCCAGCGCCGGATCCCCCCTTGTCATGCCCGGGTCTCTGTACAAAGTGCGCCTTATACTGTGCCACCGCTCACGTCTGCCCCTGCGTGCAGGTCACGCTCGCTGCGCCTGCGCAGATTTAGCAGCCGTGGTTAAGCGTGTCGTCAAGGAAAATCCCCAGCTTCTGGGTAAACAAGCTGCCGCGTGAGACCGCCGGCACGTGTACCCTACAGCTCCGAGACCTCTCAGCCTATGAGAAAGCTTGGAGAGCAGGCCTGGCGCTGACGTCACCAATCTTGGCAGGTCGGGGGTTATTTCCTCAGCCAATAAAAACCTCAGAGGTGTGGAGGGCGTGGCTTCCGGTCAGGCTTCCAATCGCCGCGTTGGGGCGGCCCCTCTCGCACGCGTATCTCTCCCGCCCCCGTTGGCCTGCTGACCAATGAGAAGACGATGGCGGCCGGAGGCGCCAATGGCGGCTGTGCGGGGGCCGACGACTGCACGCGGCACGGGGCATGGGTCGGCGCCCCTAAGCCAATAAGCGTGGGGGGCGTGGCAGCCCGGCCCGTGGGCGGGTTTGGAGGAGCCAGCGTAATGCTAGAAGTCCTAGAAGAAATTTGGAGTGTGCGTGCGCGCCGAGCGGTGAGTGCCCGGGGATGGGGGAGAGATGCTGGGCGGTCGATGTGGACTTTTGCGGGGTGGTGTGGTCGGTTGGGAAGGTGTTAAATAGAGTGTGTGTGTGGGATCATGCAAATACGTGATAGCTGCAGTGGGAGCTCTGATGGTTGTGGAGAGTAGGGACCACGAACTCAGGTCTAGAGGGACGGGGTGGGAGTTAGTGACATCAGATCCCTCGCCCCCTAGAGTCCCTGGACACTTGACTGCCCGGGGGGAAGGGCTCGGAAGCCTTCTGCGACCTGAGGGAGCTCCCTTTCAGATCGGGACTGAAGGAGCCCCTGCTCCCAGGGAGGTACCGGAACGGGACCCTTGAGAGCTGATGGAGAATGTTTCAGTGGCTGCTGTTTGGGTGGTCGTCTTAAACACTTGAAAGAGGCAGAGGTTCGGAGACTGGAGGGATGCCCTGGTAGGGCAAATCGGAGGGTACCAAAGGGTTGGCATGCTGATATGAGAAAGGATGGTGTGATAATTTGTGAGACCCAGAGCCAGTCACATTACGGCTCCGCGTGTCTTTCTCATGTTAAACGGAAGGGTTTAGGCCTCAGAGTCGTCCTTGAGAATAGACGTGGGGTAGCAACTATTGAGTTCTGAGAGGAGTGATAAGGTTGGGGTTTGTGCAGATTGGCTGTGCACGTCTTCCTGAGCCACTGGAGGTGGGGAGGCACCAACAGAGTGTTTTGATATCTGTCTGTACAAACAACCAGACCAGGCGTCTGGTAAAGTTGGCCTGACATAAGGTAGAAAAGTGAGGAAGTGGGCTTCGTAGGAAATCATTGGGGCTGGTGGCTGCTAGGGTGATCTCAAGCACTTTGGGAGCCTGGGAAAATGGGCTATGATGTTAAGTGTGTGGGGAGTGCAAACAGTGTCTTGGGACCAGGCCTAAGGCAGAGAAAGGGGTTGGATGGAGTCTGTGTTCCTGGCACCAAGCTTAGAATTGGCTGGATATTTGAGAGGCCAGGTTTGCCAGTGCTGGAATGCAGCTTACAGGTTGGTTAACACCTCACAGGTTCCTGAAGGGTAAGAAACCAGAATGACAAGCCATTATTAGAGTTCAGATTTTTGAATCCTGGGCTCCATTTGTTAAGAGCTTGAGACCATGTTATGAGGCACTGGACAAGTTTAGTAACTTCTGTGCCTTAGTTATCGCCCCGGGAATAGGGGTCATGAAACCTATCTCACGGGGTTGTTCTGGGGATGAAATAATGTAAAGTGCTTAGCATAATGCCTGGGTCATGGTGAGAGATTTATGTGCCTGCTGTGGCTGGGAACTAGTCTCACATTCTCAAGTTTTTCTGCAAGTTTTGATGGTGTCCCATTTCTCTCTTCCTGGCTCTTCTGGTCTTCAGGCAGCAGTCCAAATTCCCTCATTCCTCCCTTCTAGCCCTCTCCCAGGATCCAGGCCCCAGACTGGGCCACTTGCTCTGTCCCAGTTTGATTTTCTCATCCTAGGCCCCTTCTCCTCCCTGTCCCCCCCGCATCCGCCGCCCGCCCCGCTGCCATAATAACAGATTCAGGCTCTGAAGGAGGGCTTCTGGAAGGGAGAAAAAGGTGCGTATTCTCTCCCAGAGTCTGGGCCTCCAGCTTCTCCGCCCTGGGTCTTTGGTACCAGGCCAGCAGATGTGTACAGTTTGGGAGAGAGGAAAAGCCAGAGCTGCAGGAACAAGCTGAGGAGCGGGCAGATGGGAGTCCTGAAAAGAGAGCCAGGCGTGGTGGCGGGGAGGTGTGGGGAGGGGGCCCCTTTCCTCCTAATCCTCTCTCCAGGAATCCCTGGCTTTGGGACAGGACGGCTGTCGTTTGGTTGGGGGAGGCGCCCAGGCCGGGTGCATGTCCTGGGCCACCAGCCAAGAGAACATGATGTTCCCAAGTGCGCTGGCCGCCGCCCTCTCGGGCTGGCCGCCTCCCAAACCGCTGCCTCTCCAGTCTCTCCAGCCTCCCTGCCCCACATTCCCCGGCAGCCTCGCCCCGCCCCCTTCTTCCGCTTTGACGTCACCGCTGTCTCCCGCCCCCTCGCCTCCATTGACGGCAGCAGGGCCTGGTTACTGTGGGGACGGTGAAGCAGGACAACAAGAGCCTTGGGAGCAAGCGGGGGCTGCTGGAGGGCTGGAGCCTTTTGTGTATGCAAAAGACAGATAGGGAGATGGAGGCGGGAGAGCAAGGACTGCCTAGGTCAGGGGGGATCACACCTAAATCCCCGAGGGGGGAGAAAAACTGTGTTTTCAGGGAAGAGGTGTCTGCAAATGAGACAAGGCCAAGGCCACAGTATGAGTTGGGGTGGGGAGGATCATTTTCAGGGAGAGGAGACTGAGAATCCAGCCTCCTGAATTTTTTTTTTTTTTTTTTTTTTTTAGTAGAGAGAGGGTTTCTCCATGTTGGTCAGGCTGGTCTCGAACTCCCGAACTCAGGTGATCTGCCTGTCTCAGCCTCCCAAAGTGCTGGGATTACAGGCGTGAGCCACCACGCCCGGCCTCCAGGCTCGTGAATCTTTGTTTTCCTGTTTCGATTTTTCTGGGTTAATTTATAACACACTCTTGTCCCAGCTTTTCCACAGAGCCCTCCCCTTCACCCTCCCCTCATTGTTCAGGAAAGTTTAGGCCACGTGACAGTGAGGGGAGTGCCCCCACAATGATTATGTCAGCAGCTGCTTGGAGTCCTGTTCATCTACTACCCACGTTTCCAGGGAGCCCTGCGAGGAACTACTCATCACGGTCCTGGATGGAGGGGGCTGTGTAATTGCAGTTCTCCTGGGCCCAGACTAACATTTTATTGCTTGCAAATCGTTCCCCTGTTCTCTTTCTAGGACTGCTCCCCTCTTTAAAAGAATTAGAATTCCCAGCCCCCTTTCTCCTGTTTACACTCTTTCTCCACCTCCCCAACCTATCCTTGTTTAAAAAAAAAAAAAAAAAATCATGTTATCGTGTTTATCGATCACTTGCCATGTGTCAGGTCCTGGCCTGGGCTCTGGGGAATACGGTGAATGAGACAGATGACGTTCCGGCTGGGCCCCTGGAGTTTGGCTTTCTGTTTTCCAAGCAGTGGAAATACGAAGCCCTTGCCACCCCACCTTTCTCTGTCTAGGGCCTCTTCTCTCTGCCATCCCCTTGGTCCCTCTGTAGTTCTGGCTTCCTGGCCCCCACTTTTGGGGCAGCCCTAACTGTGGGTGGCTGCATTCTCTGGAGGGAAGTACTAGACACCACGTAGGCTGCCCGGAGACCTTTTCTCTGAGTGGCCATAGAAGCACCTGCCATTGTTTCTCTTCACAGCCACTATTGGCTCTGGTCGCTCCTTCCATTGTCCGCATCTTTCCTCCACCCACTCACCCACCAATCACACGTGGGTCCTTAACGGTCCTCTCCCACGATTTGAAGTGTCAGAGGAAGTGCTTCGGTTAAAGGGCTTCATTATGTAGAACGAAGGTTGGGAAGGAACAAGGTTGGGACAGGAACCCAGGAGAGGCCCAGCCAGGTTTCTGTCTGTCCCCTCCTCTCAAGGACCACCCATCTCATCCAGCTTGGCCTAACTCCCAGCGCCATTCCTTTTCCCCACCACTGGAAGGGCGAAGATGCCAAGATGTTGTGTTCTGCAAGGCTAGTGCGTTCAGAAAGTAGGCAAGTCTTGAGCACCTACTCTGGCCCGGGTTTTTTCCCTAAAGAGGCGCAGCGTACCTCCCTCTCTCCTCCCTTCCATTATTCACTGTGCAAGCGTCCTGCGCCCATTGGCTGGGCGGTGTCTGAGGCTCTTCAGCCCAGCACCAGCACCCAGGTCCACGTGCGCCCGTGTGTGTGACACAGCCCTGACCTTAGTGGAGGCCACTAGCCAATCAGGTGCCGGGAAGAGATCCCCAGCCAATCGGGGGCGGGGCCTGCGGCTCCGTCGGCAAGAGGCCAATGAGGGGGCAGTGCCCGGCATTATGCAACCCGCCTCCCCGCCCGGTGGAGCTTCCACTCGGCTGCGGGCTGGAGCGGCTGGAGCGGCGGCGGGCAGGCGGGCCGAGGACACTCCCGCGACCAGGTAGGCATCTCTGCGGCCATCCTGGGGCCATCCTGGGGCCGATCTCCGTCACTGAGCCGGACCGCTGCCACTTCCAATCTGATGGGCTACTTTTGGCCCAGCCAGTCAGAGGGCACACTGTTGTCCTTACCGCTACCCACCCTCTCCCCGCCCCCAGGGACCGAAGTGCTCCTGGAAATCTTGCACCGGGAGTCTGCACTCCTGACCCACTCACCTTACCTCCAGCTTGGTCCCCACCTCCCTGTCCCATCTTGCCCAGCCCCACAGCCGACTCAGCGGGCATGCCCCGGTGTTCTTGCTTGTTACTCGAGGGGCCCCAGGTTTGCCCCGGTACCAGGACCCCATTAGGCTTTCGGCGCTCCCCGTGTGTCTGCTCTCCAGTCCCTGGCCCTGCGCCGCCTGTGATGTCAGCCCACTTCGGACTGGAACATCCCGTTCCCAGCGCTAGTTCCTGCTGTTGGCCACAACCTTCCCTTTTCGCCTGGCGCTGAGAAAATGCTCGGTCGTGGGGGTGTGGTTAGACGGGGAGTAGGGGAAGAACGATCTGTTGGCTGTTGTGCCTCTTCTGCCCAAGACTTGGGGTGGGGGTCTGGCCAGAAAAGTAGGGGACTGAGGAGAGAGGATCCTCGGGTCCTTGACGATGGCAGTTTGCCGGCTTCGGTCCTCGCGGTGGGGAAGCAGCGCAGGGACTAAAGAAGGAAAGGCTGTGTTGTCTTGAGCAGAATGACTGGGATCCAGGCGACAGTCAGGTTAAGGGGCTTTTGCGCCGAGGGCGGTGGCCGTCGTGTTTCGTCCTAGAGAAGCCAGAACAACCCTGGAATCCTAATAGGCCGTCCCACTTCCTGCGGCCACTGAGCCATCCTGGGACTGGGGATATGTAAGGGATGCGTGACCCCCGGCCGCACCCACCAGTGTGAGAGAGGGCCGTTCCCCCACTTCCGCCGGGAAATGGGGGAGGGGTCGCTCCTCCTGCCCTCCTGTGGTCCCTCCAGCAACCGCTGAGCTCAGCAGCTGACGTCTGTTTCCCTGGCGACCGTGGCGGCGGCGGAAGCGCGTGGTGGGGCCGCGCACGTCGGCGCGCATGTGCAGCGGGGGTGGCACCGCCCCCGGATAAAATTAGCCTGGAAGCCTAAATATAGGAGGCGACCAGCTCACCCCCTGCTCCGAGGCCTTAGAGGCCCAGGCAGAGTGGAGACCTAATGGGAACTTGGGAATGGGAAGTGTCCAGGTTTTTGCCGACAGCCGTAGTTATCGACTGCTCAGGCCAGGGTGGCAGGGGATGTGAAGGAAGGCTCCAGAGAACTTTCTCCCACTTGCAGCCCCCCAAGGGGGTTTCCCCTAAGGGGAAACATCCTGACTCCCCATTGGAAGCCCCAGGCCTGGGTCCCACTCCCATCAGTCCTGCATGAGGCCAGGCAGGGGAAAGTCTGAGTGAAGCCAACAGGTGCTCTGGAGTTAACAAACCGGCTTTCTGCAAGCTCTACTTCCTGGTTTTCCTCTCCAGGTACTGGCTGTGATCGAACTTGTCAACCCGCAGAGACTTCAATCTTCCACCTTACTCCCTCAGCCAGGCCTCCAGGCCCCCCCGTGCATCCGTGGTGGCCTCATCACCTTCTCTGTTCTGTTCTTCCCATGGCCCAGACATGAGTGGCCCCCTAGAAGGGGCTGATGGGGGAGGGGACCCCAGGCCTGGGGAATCATTTTGTCCTGGGGGGGTCTCATCCCCTGGGCCCCCACAGCACCGGCCTTGCCCAGGCCCCAGCCTGGCCGATGACACCGATGCCAACAGCAATGGTTCAAGTGGCAATGAGTCCAATGGGCATGAATCCAGGGGTGCATCTCAGCGGAGCTCACACAGCTCCTCCTCAGGCAATGGCAAGGACTCAGCCCTGCTGGAGACCACTGAGAGCAGCAAGAGGTACGTATGGCTGTGTATGTTGGGTCTAGGAGTGGTCTTGTGAGCAGGCAGAGCTGGGTGACAGGCCTCACACTGCTGGCCCTACCTGTAACTGGGCCTGTTGCTGTCTCCTAGCACAAACTCTCAGAGCCCATCCCCACCTAGCAGTTCCATTGCCTACAGCCTCCTGAGTGCCAGCTCAGAGCAGGACAACCCGTCCACCAGTGGCTGCAGGTACGTCGAGTGAGGCTGGAGGAGAGGTCTGGGGGCCCAGGCCACATTCTGGGACTAATGTCTTTATCTCTTTCCCTGTGGGCCCCGCAGCAGTGAACAGTCAGCCCGGGCGAGGACCCAGAAGGAACTCATGACAGCACTTCGAGAGCTCAAGCTTCGACTGCCACCAGAGCGCCGGGGCAAGGGCCGCTCTGGGACCCTGGCCACGCTGCAGTACGCACTGGCCTGTGTCAAGCAGGTGCAGGGTAAGTGGTATGTCCCAAGAGGGAATGGCCAGGACCTGGGTTCCTGTGTTGAGGCAGCCTCCTTACTGAATGCTCACTGCCTCCACCCTGCAGCCAACCAGGAATACTACCAACAGTGGAGCCTGGAGGAGGGCGAGCCTTGCTCCATGGACATGTCCACCTATACCCTGGAGGAGCTGGAGCACATCACGTCTGAGTACACGCTTCGTAACCAGGTCAGCGGCCGCCTGGCCTCTCCATCCCGATGCACCCCTACCCCTTCTCCCGCGGCTCTTGAATCTGCTCTTGCTCTCCCCTTCCTGCCAGGATACCTTCTCAGTGGCTGTCTCCTTCCTGACGGGCCGAATCGTCTACATTTCGGAGCAGGCAGCTGTCCTGCTGCGTTGCAAGCGGGACGTGTTCCGGGGTACCCGCTTCTCCGAGCTCCTGGCTCCCCAGGATGTGGGAGTCTTCTATGGTTCCACTGCTCCATCTCGCCTGCCCACCTGGGGTACAGGGGCCTCAGCAGGTAAGGTGCCCAAGCACTGTGAGGAGGCATGAGCAGTCCCAGGAAGTTCCTGCTGTGAGGGGCCAGGGGACCCAGATTTTCCCTTAGTGGGTTCTTTGCAGCCTAGGGAAGGGGCGGGAGGCTGTGCTCACTCCTCTCGTGTCTGTCTCAGGTTCAGGCCTCAGGGACTTTACCCAGGAGAAGTCTGTCTTCTGTCGTATCAGGTAGGTGAGGGGAGGTGGAGAAGATCTCTGCTTCCTTTTTTGTTTGTTTGTTGTTTTTTGAAAGGGAGTCTCACTCTGTCGCCCAGGCTGGAGTGCAGTGGCATGATCTCGGCTCACTGCAACCTCCGCCTCCCAGGTTCAAGCGATTCTCCTGCCTCAGCCTCCCAAGTAGCTAGGATTACAGGCGCCGCCACACCTAGCTAATTTTTGTATTTTTAGTAGAGACGGGGTTTCACCATGTTGGCCAGGCTGGTCTTGAACTCCTGACCTCAGGTGATCCGCCTGCCTTGGCCTCTCAAAGTGCTGGGATTAAAGGCGCGAGCCACTGTGCCCGGCCTACCTCTGCCTCTTTCTGCTCCCTTCTCAGGGTCTTTGCTGTTGTGTGCTGTGATCTTGTGGTTGGAAGAATGGGTGGCTCTCTGTTGAAAGTCCCTAATGCTCCTCTCTCCTTTGCTAGAGGAGGTCCTGACCGGGATCCAGGGCCTCGGTACCAGCCATTCCGCCTAACCCCGTATGTGACCAAGATCCGGGTCTCAGATGGGGCCCCTGCGCAGCCGTGCTGCCTGCTGATTGCAGAGCGCATCCACTCGGGTTACGAAGGTGAGCAGGTCTGGGCCCTGGCCTGGTGGGGGCTGGGAGGAAGGACATTTCCTCATGGTCAGGCATGAATTTGGGAGGCTTAGCCAGACCCTTTGAATTTTGGAACAAGAAAAGCTTTTGTAAAGATGAGGATTTGAGCTCCTTGTAGAGGTAGAGTTGAAGAAGATCGCTGAGTTAGAGGAGGGCAGAGAAGAATGCCTTGCTTGCTCTCAGTCGTGTTACTGGTACAGGGCATAGGATTGGCCCAGACCATCTTTGGGCCCATAGTGCCCAGGGCAGAGCTGTGTGGCAGACCGTCAGCCAGCCTGGGCCCAGGGAGAGTGGAGGGCTGAGGAGTTGGGCATTCTGGACGAAACCCAGTGACCACACTTTCTGTGCCTCAGCTCCCCGGATACCCCCTGACAAGAGGATTTTCACTACACGGCACACACCCAGCTGCCTCTTCCAGGATGTGGATGAAAGGTGAGGATAGGACCTAGAGGAGAGGAGGGCAGCCAGGGCTGAGGCCACAGCCACTCTGATGCCTCCTTCCCATTCAGGGCTGCCCCCCTGCTGGGCTACCTGCCCCAGGACCTCCTGGGGGCCCCAGTGCTCCTGTTCCTGCACCCTGAGGACCGACCCCTCATGCTGGCTATCCACAAGAAGAGTGAGTTCCTCTTGCCCTGCTCACCCTTCCCACTGCCCCGGGCTTTTGAATGGCTGCCCTTCTGGTTGGGTCTCTTGGTGCCTTGGTCTCCTGGATCTCCAGTGCCATGGCCTCCCCCTTACTCAGCTCTCCCTCCCTTTGACCCCTCCTCCTCTCCCACTTCCATCAGTCCTGCAGTTAGCGGGCCAGCCCTTTGACCACTCCCCTATCCGCTTCTGTGCCCGCAACGGGGAGTATGTCACCATGGACACCAGTTGGGCTGGCTTTGTGCATCCCTGGAGCCGCAAGGTAGCCTTCGTGTTGGGCCGCCACAAAGTACGCACGTAAGTGGGCCATGTCCCAGAGCTGGCGTTGGGGATAGGGCAGTGTGGTGGGGGACAGGACTGGGCCAGGGCTGGACTCACTCTTCCCCACCCTACAGGGCCCCGCTGAATGAGGATGTGTTCACTCCCCCGGCCCCCAGCCCAGCTCCAACCCTGGACACTGATATCCAGGAGCTGTCAGAGCAGATCCACCGCCTCCTGCTACAGGTGAGAGTAGTGGAGAGGAAGCGTGGGCGGTGAGGAAGGGGGTGGGAAGTGGGATCAAGCCATCTAACTTGCCCTCTCCCTGCTGCAGCCCGTGCACAGCCCCAGCCCCACAGGACTCTGTGGAGTCGGCCCCGTGACATCCCCAGGCCCTCTCCATAGCCCTGGCTCCTCCAGTGATAGCAACGGGGGTGATGCAGAGGGGCCTGGGCCTCCTGCACCAGTGAGTGACCTGCTCCCACCTCACTCTCTAATCGCCCTTTCCCCTCTCCTCCTCGGAACCAGCACTCCCAGTCCCAGAGTCTTGCCCGATCCCCCTTTGCCCTGTCCTTCCTGCCATTTCCTTCTTACCCTGCTCTCATCAAGGCGTCTGTGCCTCCCCACTGGTACCTTCTTGTTTTATTGTGCCCTTGGCCCCTGACACTGGCCACACCCCCTGCTTCTGTTCACTGTGGTGCTGTCCTGCAGGTGACTTTCCAGCAGATCTGTAAGGATGTGCATCTGGTGAAGCACCAGGGCCAGCAGCTTTTTATTGAGTCTCGGGCCCGGCCTCAGCCCCGGCCTCGCCTCCCTGGTGAGTTGGTGACAACGTATGGGTGAGGAGACAGACCTGGGGGGTCCCCTGACCTTCACCCCCAACCCATTTGCTGTTTCTTTCCATGTGAGCTTGAGAAGACTGTTTTCCTCTTTCTCTCTTTGCCCCAGCTACAGGCACATTCAAGGCCAGGGCCCTTCCCTGCCAATCCCCAGACCCAGAGCTAGAGACGGGTTCTGCTCCCATCCCGGCCCCACTAGCCTTGGCCCCTGAGGAGGCCGAGAGGAAAGAAGCCTCCAGCTGCTCCTACCAACAGATCAATTGCCTGGACAGCATCCTCAGGTAAGGTCTGCCAGGCATCTTCTCCACCTCGGGCTCCACCCCTGCCCACCCCAAGCCCTGCTTTGATGCCCTCTGCTGTGTCCATCACCAGGTACCTGGAGAGCTGCAACCTGCCCAGCACCACTAAGCGTAAATGTGCCTCCTCCTCCTCTTACACCACCTCCTCAGCCTCTGACGATGGCAAGCAGAGGACAGGTCCAGTCCCTGTGGGGACCAAGAAAGGTACAGACCCAGTGCACCCTGCTCCCACTGCCCCGTCCTGGCCTGGTGGCCCTGTGTCTTTTCCCTTCTGCTTCTGGGCCCTCTTGCTGTGCCCTGCCCTCCTCCTCAGCCTCCTGGTCTCCAGACTGTTCCCTACCACCATCCCCTTCCCCTTTTCCCTGGGATCCTCTCTCCTGACTTCCCAGTGGGGGTGGGGATGGTAACTGGCACCATCTTTCTGCACAGATCCGCCGTCAGCAGTGCTGTCTGGGGAGGGGGCCACCCCACGGAAGGAGCCAGTGGTGGGAGGCACCCTGAGCCCGCTCGCCCTGGCCAATAAGGCGGAGAGCGTGGTGTCCGTCACCAGTCAGTGTAGCTTCAGCTCCACCATCGTCCATGTGGGAGACAAGAAGCCCCCGGAGTCGGGTATGGGCGTGGAGCTGGGGGGCAGTGCTTGGGCTCCACCAGTCTCCCAGCTAGAGCTCCCTCCTGCCTTTCCCCTCCCTTCCAGCCCCTGATGGAGAGAAGGAGGCCTCCCTTGACGTGGGGCTTGGGGCTGCTGCTTCTTGCTCTCCCCTCCCTGCCAGGCTTCTCGGCTTTGCCCTTCCCCTGTTCTGCTTCTTGTGTTACTGTCAGTTGAAACACAAAGCCTGGGGTAGGGGTTTGCCCTGAGGTGCTGACCACAGAGGGTCTGAAGGTGAGGAAAATTAAAGCTCCCTGAAGGGTCTTTGGATATGGACCTTGAAAATGTGTGAGGGGCTGGGCATGGTGGCTCAGGCCTGTAATCCCAGCACTTTGGGAGGCTGAGGTAGGAGGATCACCTGAGATCAGGAGCTTGAAATCAGCCTGGGCATCATGGTGAAACTCTGTCTCTACTAAAAATGCAAAAATTAGCCAGGTGTGGTGGCACGCGCCTATAGTTCCAGCTACTTGGGAGGCTGAGGCAGGAGAATCGCTTGAACCCAGGAGCTGGTGGTTGCAGTGAGCCGCGATTGCATCCCTGCACTCCAGCCTGCGAGAAAGAGCGAGACTCTGTCTCAAAAAAAAAAAAAAAAAAAAAAAAAAAAGAAAGAAACAATGTGTGAGGGAAAGCCAAGGGGTGGGCTGCTCTTCCAACGAGAGTGGTGAGGGGTCATCCCAGTAGAGTTCCTGGAGGGGAGTGGCCAGTGGAGGGACCTGAGTATCTATCGTCTCTTCTTCTGGGCCAGCTTTGCATGGAGAGGAGGACCCAGGGCCAGCCCTTGGCAGAGAGGTGACCAAGAAATGTACATGGGGACCAGGCTCGGCTGTGGGGCAGAGCCACCAGGGGTTGGCTAGGCTATCGGACAGGGAGGGTGTGGTATGGATTTGTTGACTCCTGAGGTGATTCTGATGACCTTTCTGTATCTCACCTTCCTCAGACATCATCATGATGGAGGACCTGCCTGGCCTAGCCCCGGCCCAGCCCCAGCCCAGCCCCCAGCCCCACAGTAGCCCCTGACCCAGCCCCAGATGCCTACCGTCCAGTGGGGCTGACCAAGGCCGTGCTGTCCCTGCACACACAGAAGGAAGAGCAAGCCTTCCTCAGCCGCTTCCGAGACCTGGGCAGGCTGCGTGGACTCGACAGCTCTTCCACGGCGCCCTCAGCCCTTGGCGAGCGAGGTAGCCACCTGGGGCCTGCCGGAGCCTGCCCTTTGCCCAGTCTAGGACTGGACTGTCAGGGGGTGGATCTTAAGGGAGGTGTTTCTGCTCCAGGGACCCAGGAGCTGGTGGTTTCCACCACCAGGCCCTGCCTAGGGACAGGCCCCTCGCTAGCTTCTCCCCACTAGGCCGGGGTTCCGGGCTGCAGCCAGAGGAGGGCAGCCTGGGGGGATGGCACTGGGACGGGCAGGCGGAAGTGCTGTGCTCCAGGTAGGCGACTTCAGGCCTAGCCTGGGGGCAGGGGCAGGAAGTATGCCCACTTGGGAGTCAGTTGTCACTGATGAAGAGACATGCATAGACTCTGGGCCAACTCTGGGTGGGGTCTGGGCTTCAAGGGCAGGTGGAAGGCAGCCCCTCCAGGTGCCTGAGGGAGACCCCCTGCAGGCAGACGCAGGACTCAGGACTGGGCTTTCCAGCCCCCCTCTTCACTCCATCGCAAGCCAGGCAGAACACGGCCTGGATGGGCAGGAGGAACGCCTATGCTGGCAGCGCCCGCAGGAGTTTGGCGGATGGACCAGAGCCACCTGTCCATGTGTCCATGGACGCACCCTGCCTCCTCCATCTGCCAGCGTGCCTCCATCTTCCGCACACCCCCAGCTCGACCCCTCTTGTAACCTCTCCCTGGCCTTGTTCTTTTCTCAATAAATCCCCTTGTCCCTGGCTCCTGTGATTCTTCCCTGAAGGTGCCCCACTTCCTGAGCCTCCCATTCTGTGTGGGTTGAGAAGCTGTCTCTGGAGCCTTGGCCTGCCCTCTCTCTGGTCAGAGTTGTCACGGGAGTGTGCATAGCAGGGGCACTAACCCCAGGTTCAGGCCCTCGCTAACCCTAGTCTTCTCCCACAGGCTACCACCACGGCCCCACACCTCCAAGCCGCCGACACCACTGCCGATCCAAAGCCAAGCGCTCACGCCACCACCAGAACCCTCGGGCTGAAGCGCCCTGCTATGTCTCCCACCCCTCACCTGTGCCACCCTCCACCCCCTGGCCTGCCCCACCAGCCACTACCCCTTCCCAGCAGTTGTCCAGCCCTACCCTCTCCCAGTGTTCTCCCCTCGAGGAGGCCCCAGCCTCTTCCCCCTGCTCCCACATCTGTGCCCCCGGCTGCTTTCCCCACCCCTCTGGTGACCCCAATGGTGGCCTTGGTGCTCCCTAACTATCTGTTCCCAACCCCATCCAGCTATCCTTACGGGGCACCCCAGACCCCTGCTGAAGGGCCTCCCACTCCTGCCTCGCACTCCCCTTCTCCATCCTTGCCCGCCCTCCCCTCAAGCCCTCCTTGCCGCCCGGACTCTCCACTATTCAACTCAAGATGCAGCTCTCCACTCCAGCTCAATCTGCTGCAGCTCGAGGAGCTCCCCGTGCTGAGGGGCCGCTGGTGCAGGGGCCCTGGGAGCAGTGCTGGGCCCCACCTCCCAGTAAGGAGGCTGCTGAGCCAGAAGCCAGACTGGTGAGCACTGATCCCTGCATCCGCCCGCCAGCCCCACCCCAGCCCCGCCCCTCTGCTACCCTATGCTGCCTGCTGCCTCTGCCAGGCCAGTGTGTCAGCCTCCAGGAGGTGGAGGGAGACCCCAGCTGAATTTCTGAATGAGGCAGAAATTGGCTAACTCCTCATTGAAGGGACAGTCCTGTCTGTCTGACAGGTGGTGAGGACATCTCAGGAACTTCTGAGGGAGTATCTGCCACTTGGAAAGGGTCTGGCCTCACATCCCCACTCTTAGCCAGCTTGCTTCTCTCTCATCCTGGCCCTACTGTCACGAAGTGGGGAGCAGAGACCACTGGGGTTGGATGTGCCTCTCCCCACAACCAGTGAGAGCAGTTGAAGGGAGGCGTAGGTGCTGACCCCTTCATCCCTCTTTGCCCCCCTCCCCTCCTCCAGGTGGAGGTCACTGAGTCCTCCAATCAGGACGCACTTTCCGGCTCCAGCGACCTGCTGGAACTGCTGCTGCAAGAGGACTCGCGCTCCGGCACAGGCTCTGCAGCCTCGGGCTCCTTGGGCTCTGGCTTGGGCTCTGGGTCTGGTTCAGGCTCCCATGAGGGGGGCAGCACCTCAGCCAGCATCACTCGTGAGTGCCCCGCCTCCAACACCTCCCAGGGTAGGGCAGTGACTGGGGAGCCGGGAGCCCAGGCCCCATCTTGGTGGAGCTTCCTAAGGCCACTGGGATGGACATGTGGCCTTTGAGGGAGGCCTTGTGAGGCCCCCAGAGTGGGCATGCAGCCAGCCTGACTCCATTGGTCTGTCCCCCACTTCTCAGGCAGCAGCCAGAGCAGCCACACAAGCAAATACTTTGGCAGCATTGACTCTTCCGAGGCTGAGGCTGGGGCTGCTCGGGGCGGGGCTGAGCCGGGGGACCAGGTGATCAAGTACGTGCTCCAGGATCCCATTTGGCTGCTCATGGCCAATGCTGACCAGCGCGTCATGATGACTTACCAGGTACCCTCCAGGTGAGGCATTTCAGAGGCATTCTTGGCCTTCCTTTCAGAGGTAGTGGGGGGGCAGTTTTCTTTTCTGGGACTAGCTCTGTCCTGGATAGGATAGATGGTTCCTGTCCTTCTCCCTGCCCCTTGGATCTCTGTTACTAGTTCCTCCCAGGAGGAGAGCAGGTTTCCTGGTCTTGGGAGCCTTGACCTCCCCTAGCCCTGATTTAGGGGAGGAGCATGAGGTGGGAGTTGTGGTAGAGGAAGGATGCCAGCTTCACAGGTCCTGGTCCGGGTCCTGAATCGCAGCCTCTGCCTTCTGAACCCCTTCTCGGGCAGGGACATGACCTCTGTGCTGAAGGAGGATCGGGAGCGGCTCCGAGCCATGCAGAAGCAGCAGCCTCGGTTTTCTGAGGACCAGCGGCGGGAACTGGGCGCTGTGCACTCCTGGGTCCGGAAGGGCCAACTGCCTCGGGCTCTTGATGTGATGGTAAGAGAAGCCTGGGACAGGGGTAGAAAAAAAGAATTGAGCTTGTCAAGTTCAAGGGATCGAGGCCAAGAGCTGATCTCAATATCCTTGGATCACTAATTCTGAAGACTGTTGATTCCACTGAATTTGCTGTGGATTATTATTAAGCCGCATGAGTCTTTGCAGAACTTTTCTCAGCCTATCCTATGCTAACGTGCATTATGACTCTCCTGTAACGGCATCTGGGTAGAGGGCACAAGGCACCTTCCAACCTTGTTGGACCGCAGGTGCATGTATGTGGACTGGTGCTTCTCGGGAGTACATTTCGGGAAGCACAGTGGGCTGGGGGTGGGAAGCTGGGCTGACAGGTTAGCAGTGAGGACCCTCTCTGACTCCCTCATGTCCATTTCTCTTACCAAGGCCTGTGTGGACTGTGGGAGCAGCACCCAAGATCCTGGTCACCCTGATGACCCACTCTTCTCAGAGCTGGGTGGACTGGGGCTGGAGCCCATGGAAGAGGGTGGAGGCGAGCAGGGCAGCAGCGGTGGCGGCAGTGGTGAGGGTGAGGGCTGCGAGGAGGCCCGGGCCCAAGGTGGGGCCAAGGCCTCAAGCTCTCAGGACTTGGCCATGGAGGAGGAGAAAGAAGGCAGGAGCTCAGCCAGTCCAGCCTTACCCACAGCAGGAAACGGCATGAGCTAGACTCCATTCTGGGACCATCTCCAGGAGTCCACAAGATGCTTTCTTCTCCTATGTCCCAATTCTCAGAACTCAGATGTGGCTGGACCAACCAGTGGGAAACTGCCCCAGCTTCTCCCACCATAGGGGGCCGGACCCCCATCACCAGCCCAGGATCCAGGGGCTGCCTCTGGCCTCGTAGGGAGCAGAGAGCAGAACTCCGCAGCCTAGCCCAGCCTAGCCCAGAGGAGTGTCACCTCCCACCTTTGGAGAGGAATCTTTGCCTCCCCTGGACAGAGTTGCTGACAGGCTGTTGAAGTGGCCTCTCCATATCCCAGCTGAGCCTGAATCCGACTCCTGAGGGTTGGGGCTGCACTTAATTTATCGGGGAGACAGCTGTCTCTCTCACCTCCTCCCCAGATGGGAGGAGAGCCTGAGGCCCAAGCAGGACCTGGGGGATCCAGCCCCTAGCTGCTCGGGGGTGGGGGAGGTTGGTGGACCATGGGGTCCCTGGTGCTGCCCCTCAGGTGGGACCCAGGTGTTCTCAGCTGTACCCTCTGCCGATGGCATTTGTGTTTTTGATATTTGTGTCTGTTACTACTTTTTTAATACAAAAAGATAAAAACGGCCAGGACTTCGTGGAATGAAGTTTGGGGTTGGGGTGAGGGGAGCGCGTCGAGGAGAGGCTCAGCCCTGCTTCCGGGAAGGTTGTAGTGAGGGTGCACAGGGCCATCCCCTGAAGACCCCCATCCTCTCCCCCCATCCTGTCCAGGTGAGGGCCCTGCTGAGCCTACTACATCCACGCCCAGCTCTGACTCTGCTGTCCCCTCTAGCATGGCCTCAGCTGGGTTTACCCTGGGAAGGAGAGATGAGAGGCACGTGTGGTCAAGGGCTTGGGTGAGCTCCAGCCCAGGTCACAAGTGGCCGAGGCAGAGGAAGCCCGCTTAACCCCGTCGTGCCTTGAGGTATTCGAGGGTGTTTGTCTTCCTTGGCTTCCTTTTTTAAATAAAAAAAGACGGAATTTCACTCTGTCACCCAGCTGGAGTGCAATGACGCCATTTCGGCTCACTGCAACCTGCGTCTCCTGGGTTCAAGCGATTCTCCTGCCTCAGCCTCCCGAGTAGCTGGGATTATAGTGTCCACCACCACGCCTGGCTTATTTTGTATTTTTAGTAGAGAGGGGGTTTCACCATTGTTCAGTCTGGACGCAAACTCCTGACCTCAGGTGATCTGCCCGCCTCGGCCTCGCAAAGTGCTGGGGTTACAGGCGTGAGCCACCGTGCCCAGCCTTCCTTGGCTGCTTGGTCACCGCACAGAGAGGGCCCCTCAGCAGGTCAGTCTAGGTAGCTAAGGGACACATGGAGTCATGTGCTCACTCATGGCCCCAAAGGTTTGGAAGAATGGAGGAGCAAAGCATGAACTCTCTGGCTCAGAACCTGAAAAGGAAGAGGTAGCTTAGGAAGGGATGAGTTGCTGAAGAACGGCTGCAGACACTTACTTACTGATTAGCACTTACTGTCACCCGCTAACAGTTGATTTATCTTAAGGCGCACTTACTCTGCCCCGGCGCTGTGGCTTAGCTGGTTAAAGCGCCTGTCTAGTAAACAGGAGATCCTGGGTTCGAATCCCAGCGGTGCCTGAGGTGGTGGGAAGTGATATATTATTGCTGCAAGTGCACTTCTCCACTTTCAAAGTGCCTTTCTGTGTGGTTCTTCTTACAAGTCAATCCGTCTTTGGGCCTCCGTTCCCCTGCACTTTTAGTGTGTATTGGAAGCTACAGATTCTCACTTCGCTTTCATGAAGTAGCACGAAGTAGGCACCTCAGGGACTGTCCTCAAGGGTATGGAAGACAGGGCTCGGATTTGGGCCCGTTTTGTTTCCATCCTATGCTCGGGTAGGAGAGGGAGAATGGGAAAGCTGCCACTCCAACGGGGCAGCTGACGGCTGCTGGAGAGAAGGCATGGTCTGCGCCACCGAGCCGAGGCACACAAACGCTGGCGTCTCGAGGCGCAGGGGTGGAGCCGGCTGGAGGCGGGCGTGTTGATAGGCAGCTATAGTTGCGCAGGGCCGAGCCCGCACGCGGCTGTGATGGCCGAGTGGTTAAGGCGTTGGACTCGAAATCCAATGGGGTCTCCCCGCGCAGGTTCGAATCCTGCTCACAGCGTGAGTACTTTTGGTAATAGGTATCTCGGTCCCTGGAGAAGGAAAAAGCAGTTTGTTTTCTAGTTCTTTCCTTGGAGACTCTCCCGCGTTATTCTGAGAATCTCAGGGACTCGGCCGTCAGGGTCCAGCCCGCGAGCGCCCTCTTGCGAATCTCATACTCCTGTCGACCTGCAAAAGCCTTTTTACTGCCAATTTCACTTCCTAACGCCACCACGCTCAGGTGGCTCCTTAGGGCTACTCAGCAATCGTTACTTCCCCCCAATTCATTCACTCTCCTACTCTCCTATGCCACTGCTTAATTCCTACCCTTACCTCAAACTGCGAATCCCTTCTTCATCCTCCCTCAGCTTCTATTTCCTGATTCACTGAGAAAATAAAGCATTCCGGAGTTTCCCATCAACATTCACATCGCACCTACCTACCTACCTACCTACCTACCTACCTACCTACCTAGTTGAGTCTGTGACCACATACTCTTCTTTTCCCTCATTATTGTAGATGAATGCTTCCACCTAAAGCCAACCCCTACTTTTACTAGATTTCCCATCCCCCCGGCCCACTCAAGCAAGGACACTGCTCTTTTTCCTATACCATCAAATTTTCCCTCTCAGCCGGGCGCAGTGGCTCACGCATGTAATCTCAGCACTTTGGGAGGCTTGGCGAGTGGATCACTTGAGGTCAGGAGTCCGAGACCAGTGAAACCCCATCTCTACTAAAAATACAAAATTAGCAGGGCGTGGTGGCTGGCGCACGCCTGTATTCCCACCTACTCGGGAGACTGAGGCAGGAGAAGCACTTGAATCCGGGAGGCGAAGGTTGCAGTGAGCTGAGATCACGCCATTGCACTCCAGCCTGGGTAACAATAGCAAAACTCCATCTCAAAAAAAAAAAAAAAATCCCTCTGTCCTTGATTTTTCTCATTAGCCTACAAACACTAATTTATCCCAGTTTAGAAGCAAGCCAACAAAAGCTATCTTGACCCCACACGCCCGTCCAGCTACCACTCAATTTCTCTACTCCCTTCTACAGCAAACAGAACAAGTTATCCAATTCCATCTTCCCACTCTCCTTTGGACGCTTTCTAATCATGTGTCCCCCGCCCCCATCAAAGTTGCCGTTGTTAAGGTTGCCGAATGACCATCACATTGCTAAATCTAGTGACCATTACTTAGCTGCAGTTGATGCCGATGCTTACTCTTCCATTAGAAACACTCTTCGTAGGCCGGGCGCGGTGGCTCAAGCCTGTAATCCCAGCACTTTGGGAGGCCTAAGACGGGCGGATCACGAGGTCAGGAGATTCAAGACCATCCTGGCTAACACGGTGAAACCCCGTCTCTACTAAAAAATACAAAAAACTAGCCGGGCGAGGTGGCGGGCGCCTGTAGTCCCAGCTACTTGGGAGGCTGAGGCAGGAGAATGGAGTGAACCCGGGAGGCGGAGCTTGCAGTGAGCTGAGATCCGGCCACTGCACTCCAGCCCGGGCGACAGAGCGAGACTCCGTCTCAAAAAAGAAAAAAAGAAAAACAAAAAACACTCTTCGCTTGCCTTCTAGGACGCTGCGCCCTTCTGATATTCCTTCTACTTCATCAGTAGTAGAAGCTTATTCTCAGACTTCTTTGCTGGTTCCTCACTTTCTGGATCTCTAAATGTTGAACTGTTCCCAACGCTCAATTTTCCAACCTCTTCTCTATCTGTACCCACTACCTTGGTCATTTCCAGTTTCGTGGCTTTACATATCAGGTAATAGATTCATACATCCTAGATTTTCATCTCCAGCTCCAGAACTCTTCCCTGAATTACAGATGCTTATATATTATTGCCCACATACCACCTACACTTGGAAACCTAATACAGATCACAAACTTAAAATGTGCAAACCAAGGCCTGGCGCGGTGGCTCGTACCTGTAATCCCAGCACTTTGGGAGGCCGAGGCGGGCGGATCACCTGAGGTCGGAAGTTCCAGACTAGCCTGACCAACAGGGAGAAACCCGTCTCTACTAAAAATAGAAACGTAGCCGGGCGTCGTGGCAAATGCCTATAATCCCAGCTACTGGGTAGGCTGAGGCAGGAGAATCACTTGAACCTGGCAGAGGTTGCGGTGAGCCGAGATCGGGCCGTTGCGCTCCAGCCTGGGCAAAAAGGGTGAAACTCCGTCTCAAAACAAAAAACAAAAAACAAC
>NW_016814433.1:3611905-3651820 GCF_001698545.2 Rhinopithecus bieti | reverse complement strand
CCCCCCGCAAAAAAACAAAAGTGCAAATCAAACTGCTAGGCTTCTTCCCCAAACCTTCTTCACCCGTGGCGCTTTCATCTCAGTAAATGGAAATTCCATTCTTTCAGTTGTTTAGACTAAAAACCTTAGCATTATCCCTGATTGTTCTCTTTCTCTCCCACTGTACATCGAATGAGCAATTTCTATTTAAAATATGTTAGGGCCAGGTGTGATGACTCACGCCTGTAATCCCAGCATTTTGGATGACCAAGGCAGGAGGATCCCTTGAGTCCAGGAGTTCAGGACTAGCCTGAGCAACATAACAAGACCCCAGTCTGGGGGGGGGGGGGGAATTAGCTGAGCATGCTTGTTGTCCTAGCTACTTGGGAGGCTGAGGAGGGAGGATCACTTGAGCCCAGGAGGCTGAGGTTGCAGTGAGCAGTGATTACACCACTGAACTCTAGCCTGGGTGATAGAATGAGAGTCTGTCTCAAACAAAAAAGAAAAAAAGTCTAACATTTGACTATTTGCCATGACCTTCACCATTACACCATGGTCCAGGCCACCCTCATCTCTCACCTAGATTATTGCAATACTCCTCTAAATTATTTCCTGGATAGTTCCATGAGAGTCTACTTTTTTTTGAGGCAGGGTCTTGCTCTGCCTCCCAGACTGGAGTGCAGTGGCATGATCTGGGCTCACTGCAGCCTCCTGAGTTCAAGCGATTCTCGTGCCTCAGCCTCCCAAGTAGCTGGGACTATAGACATGCACCACCATGCCCAGCTAAATTTTGTATTTTTAGTAGAGATGGGGGTTTCACCATGTTGCCCACGCTGGTCTCGAACTCCTGACCTCAAGTGATGTGCCCCCCCCCCACACCCCCCAGCCTCCCAAAGTGCTGTGATTATAGGTGTGAGCCCCCCCCTCCTGTCTTTTTTTTTTTTTTTTTTTTTTTTTTTTTGAGAGACAGAGTCTTGCTCTGTGGCCCAGGCTGGAGTGCGGTGGCCGCCATCTTGGCTCACTGCAACTTCCGCCTCCTGGGTTCAAGCAATTCTCCTGCCTTAGCCTCCCAAGTAGCTGGGACTACAGGCATGCACCACCACACCTGGCTAATTTTTGTGTTTTTAGTAGAGACGGGGTTTCACCATGTTGGCCAGGATGGTCTCAATCTCTTGGCCTCGTGATCCTCCCACCTCGGTCTCCCAAAGTGCTGGGATTACAGGCGTGAGCCACCGTGCTCGGCCGGAATCAGGCTCTTCTCTAAGGAGTCCTGGTTCATTTTAGCAAAGAATGGCATTTAGTAACCAAGATCTGGGCATTTAGTGTGGGATATCATTGTTTCTAGGCTCACTCAGTGGACAGAGTTAGGAAATATGTACGTGTATGCGTTGGGTATGTGTATATATATTTATTTCTATATCTGTACACATAAAAACCATGAATTCGTATTGATACCTCCATTAGAAGACTTCAAAGAGAAATCATATACACATATATGTATGATTATAATGGGGATTGCCAGACGCAATGGCTCACGCCTGTAATCCCTGCACTTTGGGAGGCCGAGGTGGTCAGATCACCTGAGGTCCAGAGTTCCATACCAGCCCGGCCAACATGGTGAAACTCTGTCTCTACTAAAAACACAAAAATTAGCCGGGAGTGGTGGCTAACGCCTGTAATCCCAGCTACTCAAGAGGCTGAGGCAGGAGAATCGCTTGAACCCGGGAGGTAGAGGTTGTAGTGAGCCGAGATCCCAGCATTGCACTCCATCCTGGGCAACAAGAGTGAGATTATAAAGGGGCTAAAAAAGTTCCTTATCGCCAGGCGTGGTGGCTCACGCCTGTAATTCCAGCACTTTGGGAGGCCGAGGCTGGTGGATCACGAGATCAGGAGATTGAGACCAGTCTGACCAACATGGTGAAACCCCATCTCTACTAAAAATACAAAAATTAGCCGGTTGTGGTGGCACGGGCCTGTAATCCCAGCTACTCAGGAGCCTGAGGCAAGATAATCGCTTGAACCCGGGAGGCAGAGGGAGCAGTGAGCCGGGACCGCCCCACTGCACTCCAGCCTGGACAATGGAGTGACACCCCGACTCAAAAAGAAAAAAAAAAAAAAAAAAAGAAAAATTCGTATCACCTAAAGATCGCATAGTTATCATAACATTGTAGTGCCATGCGTTACCTTTGAGGTACACAAATACTTACCCTTGTGTACAGTTGCCTGTAGTATTCAGTACAGTACCATGCTGTAGCTGTACAGGTAGCTTAGGAGCACAATAAGCTGTACAGTGTAGCCTAGGTGTGTAGAAGGCTCTACCATGTAGGTTTGCATCACTACACTCTGTGATATTTGAATAATGAAATTGCTTAGCAACGCATTTCTTTGAATATATCCACACGTTAAGCAATGCATGACTGTACCTAAGACAAAGATCTAGGAGTTAACCCCTTCATGTTTTCTCTCCTCACCACCACCTCAAGGCATTGCCTAGAAGACTGCTCCAGCCCCCAAATGAGCCCTCTGCCTTCATTCTCCAAATAGCAACAAAAGCGATCTTTTAATTTTATCTATCTATCTATCTATCTATCTATCTATCTATCTATCTATCTATCTCTATCTAGAGTCTCGCCCAGGCTGGAGAGCAGTGGTGCAATCTTGGCTCACTGCAACCTCCCCTCTCAGATGCGCACCATCACCCCTGGCTAATTTTTTTTTCTTTTTTCTTTATTATTATTTTTTTCATCAAGACAGAGTCTGGGTTTGTCGCTCAGGCTGGAGTGCAGTGGTGCGATTACGGCTCACTGCAACCTCCGCCTCCGGGGTTCAAGCGATTCTCCTGCCTCAGCCTCCGGAGTAGCTGGGATTACAGGCACACATCATCACTCCCGGCTAATTTTTGTATTTTTAGTAGAGACGGAGTTTTGCCATGTTGGCCAGGCTGGTCTCGAACTCCTGGGCTCAAGCGATCCTCCCACCTCAGCCTCCCAAAGTGCTGGGATTACAGGCGTGAGCCACAGCGTCCGGTCCAAAGTGATCTTTTTATTATTATTATTATTTTGAGATGGAGTCTCGCTCTGTTACCCAGGCTGGAGTGCAGTGGCGCGATCTCGGCTTATTGCAAACTCCGCCTCCCAGGTTCAAGCGATTCTCCTGCCTCAGTCTCCCCAGTAGCTGGGATTACAGGCGTGTGCCACCACGCCCGGCTAATTTTTGTATTTTTAGTGGACACAGGGTTTCGCCATGATGGCAGCCTGGTCTCGAACTCCTGAAATCAGGTGATCCACCTGCCTCGGCGTACCAAAGTGCGCGGATTACAGGCATCAGCCACCGCGCCCGGTCCCAAAGTGATCTTTTAAAACATAAGTCAGAGAATATAACTTTCCTAATGAAAATCCTCCACTAGCTTCCAATTGCCCTTTGACTAAAATCCAAACCCCTTCAACACTCTCCAAGATCCTGTGGGATGGACTACGCCTGACACTCCAGTCTGATCTCTGCCACTCTGCAAATTCTCCATCCCGGGTTCGCTGGACCTCTTTCTCCAGCTCCCACCAGCAAATAGCTCTCCTGCCTCAGAGCCTGTACTTGCAGTTCATTTTGCCTGGACTCAAGGCTGCTGACTACGCTGGCATCAAATGTCACCTCTTCATAGAGGCTGTCTCTGACCACCCAGAGTTAAGTAGTCCTTCACTTTCAAGTCATCGCCATGACCCTTTTGTTTTGTTTTTGTTTGTTTTGTTGTTGTTGTTTTCTTCCCACAGCCTCATAACCATCTGAAGCTATCTTATGTTATTTTTTGCTTTCGCAGTTATTGTCTGTCTTTCCCACTGTAACGTAAGCTTCAGGAAGGCCCAGACCCAATGTACTCCTTCCAGTACTCGGCACACGGGAGGCAACCCCTAAATATGGGCTGACCCAATAAATCCAGCAGCTGCGCACACAGGCATATAGATAGATGCACATATTTTTGTTGTTGTTGTTGTTTTTAAACAACAGTCTCCTTCTGGAGGCCACGGTTACTACTTAGAGCTAAGAAGAGAGCACTGGCAGTCACAGATACAATCCGAGGACGAGACACAGACCCAGACCCTGGCGCAAATAAAACAGGGTGAAGGAAACCGGAGAGACAACTCCAGGGTGAGTTCCAGAGAGAGAGACCCAGATAGACTAAGACCGAGACAAAGATTCATTCAGCGAACCTAAGCCCCGAGCCCACAGACCTCGGCAGCTACCGCGGACAGAGCCAGGAGGAGGAGGAGAGCGGAGGGAGGCGTAGCGCGCCGGAAGGGAGCGGACCGTGGGGAGCCCCGCCGCCCCGCCCGCGCCGCCCCGCCCCGCCCCGCTCACAAGTGGTCGCCGCAGGTGGCGGTGCGCCTGCCCGCCCGCCCTCGGGCCCGACGCGTGCGGGATCAAAGCGGCCGGGAAGGGGCGGGGAGGGGAGGTGGCAGGAACCCGGAGGTGTTAGCGAGCTTCCCAGGGGATGGCAGGAGCGTGGGAGCGCAGAGTCCCGGGAGGCGACAGAGACTCGGAGAGACGACGAGATACCAGAGACCCGAGAGAGCCAGAGGCGGAGATGCAGACGCCAAGAGACCGGAGAGACGCGGAATCAGAGATGCGGAGGAACGAGACCACCGACACCCAGAGAGACCCAGGGTAGAAGTCGCTGAAGATCTGGAAAGAACGTGAGAGACACAGAGATGGAGAAGCTAAGGGGCACTCAGAGACTCAGAAAGGAGGTTAGACAAAAAAGGCACAGACCCATAGACTTAAGACAAGGAAGCGTGCTTCAGAGAGAACGGAAAATAACAGAGGAAGAGAGGTGGAAAGAACAAGGGATTTAGAGTGGGGGGCGGGAAGACCTGGCCCCTCCTCCGTGGGGGGACGAGAGGACCCCTGGGGCAGGGATCCGAGCACTGTGTCCTTTCTCAGGGTCACGCCTGTGGAGGTGCGGGCCGGGGGCGGAGGGAGGGGTGTGGAGGATGCAGGACCCCCAGGCTGGGAGGAGGGGAGAGTGAGGGCGTGCGGAATCAGGGTGTAGGCCTGGAGCTGCAAAATCTGCTATAGTCAAAAGGCTAAGATTTATATTTGGCAGAAATATTTAAGTGAAGATGCTTTTTAGATGCTACCAAATGTATTATCCTCTCTTTGGGGAGGAGAAAACAATTCTTTTGCATTGGCCGGGAATCGAACCCGGGCCTCCCGCGTGGCAGGCGAGAATTCTACCACTGAACCACCAATGCGCGGCTACCGATGTGTGCCAGGAGCCTATCTGAGGTCCTAAGAGGTTGAGGAGGACCCGGACAGGCAACTGTGTAGGTCAGGGAACTGGTCCTGAATAGTTGACGTGGGTGGAGCGCCAGGTCATCCTTCCTCTCGTCCGGATCCGGCCACCGGGCCATAAAGCCGCCCCATATGGCCAGGGGCGGCCCCACACCCGGGTGCGAACAGCCTGGGGCCCCCAGCCTCGCGTGCAGGTGAGAAAAATTCAGCCCGAGCCCAGGTTCCCAAGGAGGGGGGCAGCGGGGCTGTTGGGGCCACACATTTGCGTTCCCATTTGGCTGAGGGACGGAGAGGGGAATGTGCTGGGGCCCTGATCCCAAATGGGAGCTCCCTCCTCAAGGTCTGTGCCTCTCTAGGCTCTGGCTACAGCAAGAAAGGCTCCGTGACAAAACCAAGGTGCGGAGGGCCGTTGGGAGGGCTTGGAGAAATCCCCACTGGTCTCTGACTTCACAGCTATCTTCCGTCTCGGTCTGCAACCCTGTCTTTTCGTGTCTTTATCCCTGGCAACCTGGCTGTCCCGTTCAGTTTCTGATTTATCTTCTCAGGCACTTTGTCCTGAAGCCCCCAAGTGGTCAGGCATCGTTCTGCGGAGGGTCATGTCCTTGGTTTGAGGTGGGTGTTGATCCCTTTTCTGTATCCCTTGCTTTCCCCGTAGTAAAACTGCCTGCTCCCTGCTACCCTACAGTCACCAGGGGCCTCCAGAAGCAAGCAATGCAGGCACACTTGCGTGAGGTGTCCCATCAGTCACACTCCTGAATCTCCTATGACTAGTTTTGAATCAAATACTTGTGCTGTAAGTGAAAAGACCTCTCCACTCCTATGTTTCAAAGACTTGCTCCCTCTGCCTTGAGGTTCCTCCTCAGTCCAGCCATCCTCAAGGAGACCTTTTCCCGAAGCACCTATTTCACTGGGCTTCTGTAACAGCTACTTGGTGTCACGTGGTCTTTTCCATTAGCTACTGCAGGGATAAGCTGGGTCTCTCCTGAGTATCTCACTATGACTCGCCCGAGCCTAGACCAGTGGCCTGTCCGCACAGTGGGCGCGCAGATGTTCGGGGACTTGAATGTAACTGGCTTAGAACAGAGCGCCTCTCCAACCTCCTAGCAGAGCTTCGGTTGAGTCGGACGGATTCACCCAGCACACTCGGGTTGCTCCCTGTCTCGACTAGGAAGCGAACTTCGGGGATGATGTATAAAATTCAGCCTGGGGGCTGAGAGGTGCTAACTTCTATTTCAGGGTTAGTGAGGGTACAGTAAGTCTCCGAGAAAGCTGCAATTCTGGAGGAACTCTGAATTTCATCCACAAGCGAGCTCTGCCCCTAATAACCTCCTCCCTTCAGCTGGGTTCCGCCTCCTTATACAGCCTTATGGTCCGTAAACCAGCCAGTGCCCCCATTCACCCCTCACTTCCCACACTCCCAGGCCAGTTTCTCTACTTCCCCTCCCCCCTTCACTCCTCCTCTTTCCGGGAGCCTCGTGCCGGGTCCTAGAGGGGCAGAATCCGGGTGCCGAAGGGGGCGGGGGCGGGTCCTATCCCTCCTACCCTGGGGCCGAGGAATATAAGGCTCCAGGCGAGCAGGGACCCGGTCCACACCAGGGTCCGGAGGAGCAATGGTCACCCGGGATCGAGCTGAGAATAGGGACGGCCCCAAGGTGAGAGGCGGGAGGGGAGGGAGCAGAGGTCCCTGGTTTGGCCAGGGGACTGGGCCCCTGACGCCGTCGGTCTGGAGAGAGACTGGGGACGCAGGGGTGGAAGGGGAGCCGTGCTCCAGGACTCCAGGAGCCAGGAGCTGGAGAGGAAGCTGCAAAATATGAAGAAGGGGACAGGGGTCAGCGCCAGACCTGAGTGGGCGGCGGAAACATAGGACTAGGGGCCTCGGTAATGGGGGTCGGCACCTTGTGGCCTGGGGAGGGGGCCGGTGTTGGAGTAAAATAAGAAAGTAGAGGGCAAAGCCAAGGGAGGAGGGTGGGAACGAAAAGAGAAGAGGATAGTCACTTGCTCTACGCTGGCTGTGAGGCGGGCGGGGCTGGCCCAAGGCGGTCTTGTAGAGAAGGCCCCGGGGCGTTGGTTCCAGAGGCCTCACACTGGTGGAAGATTTTAGGAGAACCAGTGGAGAAGGTGACGCCTGGAGGGTTTTGAGGGAGAAGAGGCGGCGCGGTCGCGCTAGGTATCTCCCTTTCTATACTCAGGGCCGCCAGCTCTGAGCCCGGCACCGTGCGGCGCACGTGCCTGCGCGCAGAGGGTTCCCCAAGTTCTCCACTGAGACAGAGAGAAACTGCACGAGACGGAGACGTAGAGAGAAAAGAGGAGGAGAGACACAGAGAGGGGAGGAGGGAGGACGAGACTGAGAGAGGAGAATGCGAAGATCCGGGGAGGCGAGCTACAGAAACTGATCTAGGGGCATTGGGAGGGGGAGCGGAGAGGGATCGAATGGGGCCGACCCTAGGCAATCTGGGGTCTTGGGGCCGGGGTGGAAGCCGGGCTCTCCCAGCGGCGGGATCCGACGCCGGCGCGGCCGCGCTGAGTCTCGGTCCGGTCGGCCCGCTCTCCTTTTCCCGCTGGTCGCAGATGCTGAAGCCGCTTGTGGAGAAGCGGCGCCGGGACCGCATCAACCGCAGCCTGGAAGAGCTGAGGCTGCTTCTGCTGGAGCGGACCCGGGACCAGGTCAGTCCCTCCGCTAGCCCCGGGTGCCCAAGCTTCCCGTTTCCGCGTCCCAGGGCTTCCCACTGGGGTGGGGACACATGCTTGGTTGGCAACCCTGGCTCCAAGGCATCCTCACTCGAGTCCCGCCTTTGGAATTCCATCCCAGACCCCCACTCGCTCTCAGAACGCGATCTTCTTCGCCACCCCTCGGGTCTGTAAGTTTCACGCCTGGTTCTGTAAATTTCGCTCCCGGGTTCGGTCCATTTCACCCTTTGGGTCTCTTAACTGTCCGCTTCCCCCTCCCCCATAGCCAGCTTCTGATCAGCCAGCTTCTGTTCTGTCGGGTGGTTAATTTCATTCCCTGGGTTGCGGTTTCAAATCTCCTCCTCAAGCGTTGGGCATTGGTTCCATCCCCTCGGATTGGACAGTTTCGTCTCAGGGTGGGCCAGACCTCCCTTGGTCATCTCCACTCCGCATTTGGTCGCGCGTTCTGTGGGCAGTGCGCAAATGCGATCGGGGGTACCCCCAGCTCCCGCATCCGCCCCTCCCTTCTTCCCCTGCCACTTTCCCCTTTCTCCCCACCCCTTTCTGTCTCTGCGCCCTCCCCTCCCGTCTGTAGAACCTCCGGAACCCGAAGCTGGAGAAAGCGGAGATACTGGAGTTCGCCGTGGGCTACTTGAGGGAGCGAAGCCGGGTGGAGCCCCCGGGTACAGCGCGGGGGTGGGGCAGCGGAGGGAGGGAGAGGGGACGCCAGGAGGCTCCGGCCGGGGCAGAGCGGGCGGGCCCTGCGGTGGTTGGTGGGCTTGGGGAGTGGCCGGTTCTGCTCCGAGGCGAGGTTAATAACACCCGCGCGTGTCTGTCTCTGTGTCTCCCTCATTTTCTCCCTCTCTCCGTCCATCTGGCTTCCTGTCTCTGTGCGCCTGTCCGGCCTTGGTATCTCTGCGCCCCACCCCTTCCCTCACCCCTGCTGGGCCCCTGCCCTGCCCACCTGTGCTCCCGCCGGCCGCACCCGCCGCCGCGGCTCCAGGGGTTCCCCGGTCCCCAGTCCAGGACGCCGAGGCGCTCGCCAGCTGCTACTTGTCCGGTTTCCGCGAGTGCCTGCTTCGCTTGGCGGCCTTCGCGCACGACGCCAGCCCGGCCGCCCGCGCCCAGCTCTTCTCCGCGCTGCACGGCTACCTGCGCCCCAAACCGCCCCGGCCCAAGCCGGTAGAGCCGAGGCCTCCAGCGCCGCGCCCATCCCTGGACCCCGCCGCACCGGCCCTTGGCCCCGCGCTGCACCAGCGCCCCCCAGTGCACCAGGGCCCCCCTAGCCCGCGCTGCGCATGGTCCCCATCCCTCTGCTCCCCGCGCGGGGTCTGGCGCGCCGGCGCCCGCTCACCGGACTGCTGGCCGGCCGCCACGGCGTGACCGCCGACTCACAGACAAGAGGGGCGCCCAAGGCCCGCCGCCCCGCCACCGCCGCTTTTCCTGGAGAACCTTGGCCTGAGCCTTGGGGGGTGGGTGGGGGCGGGGCTAGAGGGGTGGGGTAGAGACTCCAGCCCGAGGGCAGCAGAGGGACCCGGGCGTCCGGGCGAGCAGGTGTTGGGGAGGGCGGCGGGGCGCGCTTGCTCAGCGCGCGGGTGAGATGTGGTCTATATTAGAGTATCTATATAAATATATATTTCCCTGGTTCCTGTCCCTTTTCCCTGCCCCAACTTCTTCCTTGCGTCTAGGATTGTACTCTCTCTGCCCCCGAGCCCAGTCCCAGTCCCTTCCCGAGTCCCTAGTGCATGGAATAAAGTGGTTATTAAATCCCCGTGTGTCCCCGAGCCAGGGGCCTGCCTTTATCTCGACGTCCACGCCCACTTTCCCTTCCCTTCTGTCTCCCACCCTCAGTCCTGCTCTCCATGGCCCAAGCCCCGGGGCAGACAGGTAAGTAAAGAAGAGAGCAGAGCGGGAACTGAGATCGAAATAGAAACCAGGTGGAAAAAGAGAGAGATAGGGTAGGGGGAGAAAAAAACGGATGAAAGGAAAATTTGAAATAAAATCGACTCTGGTGGGATTCGAACCCACAACCTTTGAATTGCTCTAATTCGTCACTAGAAGTCCAATGCGCTATCCATTGCGCCACAGAGCCACCTGGCGGGCGGCGGCATCATCTAGCTTACCGGTACTAGAGTGGGAAAGGGGCAGGGTTGGGGGAGTGGGGGGGCGGACATGCCAGGAACGCGCGGTTTGGATCGCAGAGGCCAAGCCAGGTAGAGGGAGCGGGCGCAAAGCATGTTAGCCAGGTGAGAGCGAGGGTGAACATAGGTCGAAAAAACAGGGAGGGAGAACAACGGAAAATGGGTGAGCGAGCGAGTGCAGAGCTCCTTCTGCCCGCTTGGGGGCTGTTTCCGGCTCAGGCGCTCCCCACTCCCAGATGTAGTCCCACCCAAATAAACTAGTTTTGTTGTAAATTTCTGTGTGTTTCTGTCTCTTCTCGTTTATCTGTTCTGCCATCTGCTGCTATGCGGTCCAGAGTCTCGATAATTCCCCATTTCCAGTCTGAAAGATGTGGAAAAGGAGATGGATCAGTTTGGCACTCTTTAGTTTTGCCCTATTCCTTGCTTCTAGTCTCTTAGGAGGACAACGGGGAGACTGAGTTTCCAGCCAGGTAGCGTGGCCGAGCGGTCTAAGGCGCTGGATTTAGGCTCCAGTCTCTTCGGAGGCGTGGGTTCGAATCCCACCGCTGCCAGACCGGAGTTTTTCTGGTGGATCAAGCACTTGATATAATTCCGTTAGGTTCTACCTATTTACATGTAGAAAGTAATTTTATTAATTCCCCTGTTAATAGTTTCACCATTATCTTCCGTGTTTGGTCTTCCAGACAGATCATACTCCTGCATTCATCCCTCAAGCTAAGACCTGATAGTAGCTGCTGAAGCAACATTTCCTTTCTTCATAACATCTCTATTTTAACATATTTTCAAATGTTAGCTCAGCTTCCAAGATATTTAATTTATTGTATGTTCTCCTAACACTGTGTTATAGGACCCAATCACCTGCTAGGAAAAGCACAAATAATTGACCTGCTAGGAAAAGCACAAATAATTGGTAGTGTCTTAGTTTCCTTTTTTTTTTTTTTGGTCGGATTCTCTTGGGTCATAGGAGTATCCCCTGTGGGAAAAACAATAGTATGCAACATGCTGGTATCAAAGAAAAAAAGTTCAGGTTCCACCGAGATTTGAACTCGGATCGCTGGATTCAGAGTCCAGAGTGCTAACCATTACACCATGGAACCACGCTCTTGCTGTCCTTCAATATTATGTACATTACTGGACATTCTATTTTGCGTGTCTTCCATACCCGTCACTGAAATAAAACGAAAATAAAACAGAATCTACTGTTGGATATGGTAGACACCGTTATCGAGCACTTGAAATATATGAATTCAGATGCATTGCCAGCTTCTAAATATCTTCTTTTGAAGGCTTTGTACAAAAAGACTTAAGATTTCATTAATAATTTTAAAATGTTGATTATGTGTTAAAATAAGATTTTGGTATATTAGGGTAAGTAAAATAGATCCGTCAAATTAATTTCGCTTGCTTCTTTTTATTCTTTGTAATGTGGCTACCAGAAAATTTAAATTCGATAATACAGCTCGCATATGTCGTTTTTAAAGTATGTTTATTACCCTCCACCGTCATTTGCTGTATTTTGTGGAAACCAAGTTCCTGTTCCACTTAGTTTTAAAAGCTAGTAACTATTCTTGTTACTATTTTAAGCGAAGAGCGGTACCTAAAAGGTGAAATAATCCGCCCGAACAGGGACTTGAACCCTGGACCCTCAGATTAAAAGTCTGATGCTCTACCGACTGAGCTATCCGGGCTCTTAACTCAGTGTTTACTCTTTCTCTATAAGAGAGTTCTTCATATGAAAATCCAGGTTTGTAGAACCACAAAAGGATTGTGTGTATCTGTGCAGAATATTTTGGCACAGATTCAGAGGCGGCGGGTGAAGCCCACCTGCTGCTGATTGAGCTTTCTCTGCCTCCCGTTCTTAGAGCCCCAGCCGAGGCTGGGACGCACGGACTGGAACATAGTGGAGGCTTGAACGGTGCGGCGCCGGAACTGGCCGCGCGGGGCCGCTGCGGGCTATGGGCTTCTTCCTCCGAGAGGTTCTTCCCCAGTCCCACGTGGCCCAGATCCCGGACACCCGGGCTCCCGGGTCCTGCAGGCGCAGGGCGGTCCTGGAGCGGAAAGAATGCCACGCGGGGCCTTCAGACGCTGTTTGCCGGCGCTGTATTTCGCTTTCCTGACCGGCCCTACTCCAGAGCAGAGAATGAGGTCGGGCGTGCCAAAGGCTGGGGACAAAGAGGGCCAGGCGTGTGGGGATCGGTGTATGGGGTGACAGGGGAGCTGTTCCTGACCATTTGACGTGTGCTGGAATGCGTGTGCGACTCACCTGCGTGTGGCTGCAGTCACATGCGATTTATGACCACGTGCAGCTCTCCACTGTTTAGTGATTCACACGGATGATTCACACGTAGGAATGCAGGTGCCCTGTGCTCATCTCCGCCTGGCAATGGGGAGGAACAGATCTTGGGGGACATTGGGGACTGGGCGGACAAGCACTCCAGGGCATCAGTCCGGGCCGCTGACCAGGCAGAGGGCAGTGTCCCAATTATACAGGCGTCACCTCCTCCTTGACTCCGTCTCAGCATCTGGTTCCTCCCTCCGCATTGGAACCCAGGCTCCTGATACCCATCTGGGTGAGTCAGCCAGAGGGACCGGCTGTGTCAGAGGCAAGCAAAGAAGTATTAGAGTGCAAGACTGTGGGCGGGGAGAGGGAGCCCGAGCCGCCAGCAGGGAACTTCGGAGAGAGAGAGCCCAGGAACATCCCAGACAGAGCTGGGCCCTTCCTCAGCCCTACCCTGCCCCGCAGCCCCTAGCCCAGAAACCCCGCCCTGTCCGGCCTGCCGCTCTCCTCCTCCAGGCCGGCTGCTGCTGCGGCCAGCGTTGCCGTGGGCATCCCTTCCTCCTTCCCATCATGGCAGTGTACCGCCTGTGTGTGACCACTGGTCCCTACCTGAGGGCCGGCACACTGGACAACATCTCTGTCACACTGGTGGGCACGTGTGGTGAAAGCCCCAAGCAGCGGCTAGATCGAATGGGCAGGGACTTCGCCCCTGGATCGGTGAGTACAAAGGAGACAGGGAAGCGCCACCTCTGAGGGGCAGGGGCCGCAGGCGGGAGGAGCATTCCTCCTGGACTCTTGAGATCCTGCTGAAGTCAGGATACCGGCCCTGACCTCCTCACCGTCCCTACTGAGGTCTCTGTCTTTTCTGGAGATGACGAACTCCATCCAGGCAGGACTGTGGAGAGGAAGGAGCGTTGGACAGGGAGTCGAGGGACTTCCCCTGGCTCCTAAACTCCTCCCATAATTGACAGTGGGCTTTAGGCAAGTCGTTTCCCCTCTCTGAGCCTGGGTTTCCTCTTATCCGGAGGGGATCTGCCTGCCTCTGCCAGCCCCAGGTGTCCTCCACAAGGGTTCCCAGCCGGCCTAGGAAGCTAGTGAAATGCAGTGCCCACTGTGCTCGGGCACTTTTTTCTTTTCTTTTCTTTTCGAGGTGGAGTTTTGCTTTTGCTGCCCAGGCTGGAGTGCAGTGGCGGGATCTCAGCTCACTGCAACCTCCGCCTTCCGGGTTTAAGCGATTCTTCTGCCTCAGCCTCCCGAGTAGCTGGGATTACAGGCGCCTGCTACCAAGCCCTACTAATTTTTTGTATTTTTAGTAGAGATGGGGTTTCATCCGGCAGGCTGGTCTCGAACTCCTGACCTCAGGTGATCCACCTGCCTCGGCCTCCCAAAGTGCTGGGATTACAGGCATGAGCCACAGCGCCCGGCCCGGGTACCCTTTTTCTAATTCATACAAAAGCCCGGTGTGGGCTAGCAGCAGCTCAGGTTTGTATGCCCGAACAGGCTTAGGTGTAGATGCATCTTGCAAGGCGCAAGGACCACCTTGGCAGTTCCCTGCCTCTCACCTGCTTGCTGTCTTGGTCCCCTCAGGTGCAGAAGTACAAGGTGCGCTGCTCAGCGGAGCTGGGTGAACTCTTGCTGCTGCGTGTACACAAGGAGCGCTACGCTTTCTTCCGCAAGGACTCTTGGTACTGCAGCCGCATCTGTGTCACCCAACCGGATGGTACTGTGTCCCACTTCCCCTGCTATCAGTGGATTGAAGGCTACTGCACCGTGGAGCTGAGGCCAGGAACAGGTGGGCCAGGGACGAGGACTACACTGTACTGCAGGTGTCTTTTGGGATTAGGAGTGGGGTCTCACAGAGCTCCAGAGTGTAGGGAACAAGATTGAGGTCAGAAACTCTGGGCTCCCAAGTAGATGTCTTCTGAAAAAAGGGAAACTCTCAAGCCCCGAAATGCGACGGTTTTCCAGACGGTATTGACTCTTCTGGAGACTCACATAGACACACCCACTCATATAGGCGTGCACCCTTCTCTCATACACATAGGAAGCACTTTGCTTTCCACAGCCTCGCTCTTCACTTCTCCAGAGTGAGTTCCTCCGGACCCCAGAGAGGAACTAATCCGCATATTGAGTCATTAGATTTTAACAGGTGGAGAAGCCCTGGCTGCTTAAAGATTTTAGCTGGAGAGGCCCTGTTCCCTCCCCTACTACTAGCTTTTCCAGTGTGGATGAAGACCCTGAGAGGTGCTGCTAAGATTCCTTGTTGAATTTCTGGATTCCATGGATGCTGGGCTTGAGCATCTTCAACTTCCAGAGCTGTCTGATCTGGAGAGGCAACAGTAGGGCTGCTCTTGGTGTTGGGAGGAGGCTCAGGATGAAGGAGGGATATTCTAGGTCAAAGTGAGGCAAGTGAATATTACCCCATGGTCCATAATAAGTTTTCCACAGACCTCACTATAAACTCTCATCCATCACCACAGCACATCCATCCACAGCTACACAAAATATATTTGTTCATCAGTCATTTACCAAGTGCATCTTATACACATGGGCCAGGCACCATGCTAGAAGCTGGGAATACAGAAAAAAAAAAAAAATACGACTTCTGCCCTCAAGGAGTTTATAGTCTGGAGGGGAGATACACATGCCAACAATTAGGAAGGTTGTTATAATTTGGGGGTGAGGCTGTCTTGAATCCCTTCTACTGATGAATACACAAAGAACGTAGGGGCACTGCTACGTGATTCACAGGGATGTGGCTGTCGGATTGGGTTCAAGGGTCGGGGGTTCAGGCAAGGTTTGCAGAAGATGTTGTTTGAAAAGAGACTTATGCCAAGAGTAATTTTCATTCCCCACAGCAAGAACTATTTGTCAGGACTCCCTTCCCCTCCTCCTGGATCACAGGACACGGGAGCTCCGGGCCCGACAAGAATGCTACCGGTGAGGGTGGCCTAATTTGACTTCTTTCCCCATCTGTATTCTGACCTCAGCCTTAATCAGATTGTTCCTAACTCTAACCTCATTCTCAACCTTGGGTGCCTAACTTGGATCAGGACTCTTACATAGTGACCCTGAGTCTGAACTGAGAACGCCAATAGTAACAGTTGTCCCAACACCACCAATGAGTCCATACTCAGCCCTCAACTGTCCTTGATGTAACCCAGATCCCAATATCAGAAGTGACCTGAAGTATCCTCCAATCTCAGTCCTTTCTCAGCTTCCCCCCATAAATCGGCCATGATTTTAATCTCAACACAAACCCATCGCTAACCCAGTGTGGGCATTAATGCCATCCTCAAATGCTACCTTTATTTCATGGAGAAATGTCCAATTCCTTGTCACCCATCCAGAAAGTAGGTGGCTTCTGAAGTTTTAATCTGAAGTCGTGTCTTTAAAGCTAAGACTTGTGTTTATCTGGAGCATGACTTGCCACCTCTGGCCTCTTTCTCTCGGAAGCTGGAAGATCTATGCCCCTGGCTTCCCCCGCATGGTAGACGTCAACAGCTTTCAGGAGATGGAGTCGGACAAGAAATTTGCCTTGACAAAGACGACAACTTGTGTAGACCAGGGTGACAGGTGAAGATTAAAGCTTGGGAAGGAGGGGAAAGAAAGTCAAGTGAGGGGCTGTTGGGAGGATGGGGTCCTGATAGCCAGGAAGGAGGGGTAAGTGTCTATGACAATGCAGTTTCATTCAAGTGTCAGGATGGGAGATGGCCCCAAAGGGTCTGGCAGAGAGGAGGAGAGTGAGGAGGTTATTTTAGGTCAGGAGCAGCGAGGGCAGGGGAGGAGCTGGGAGTAAGGGAGACCCGGGGACTCCGAAGGCAGGAAAGAGGGAAGGAATTAAGGGGCTGGGCTGCAGAGCCCAGTGACTGGTTTCTGTCTTTCTACACCCCCAACCCCCAGCAGTGGGAATCGGTACCTGCCTGGCTTCCCCATGAAAATTGACATCCCATCCCTGATGTACATGGAGCCCAATATTCGATACTCAGCCACCAAGACGATCTCGCTGCTCTTCAATGCCATCCCTGCGTGAGGCCATTGCCCCTCTGATGAACATCTCACATCTCTGCCCATCCATCCCCTCCCCTTGCTCTCAAACTGCCCCTTCTCCCTATCCCCAGTATCCCCTCTCCCTACCCCAGTCCCTCCTGTCTGGACTCATTCCCTCTCCCTGCCCCACAGTCTTCCCTCTCTACATGGCCCCTGCCCCCTTCCTGCCCCTGTCTCCCCCTTCTGCTCCCCATTTCCCCTCTCCCTGCCCCAGACTCAGCCTCTGCTTTCATGACTGAACTCCTTGCGGTTTTCCCACCCACCCCCACCGGGTGTTGATTGGGCAGACCCCCAGCAAATGTTTGTGCAGTGAGTGAGTGCTTAGGAGCCCAGGGGACATCATTCTTGGGCCTGTCAGATCATTCCTCCCCCCTTGCCACACTGCCTTCCCCAGGTCCCCACACTTTTCAGGGCACATCACTTTTTTTTTTTTTTTAGACAGAGTTTCACTCTTGTTGCCCAGGCTGGAGTGCAGTGGTGCAACCTCCGCCTCTCGGGTTCAAGCGATTCTCCTGCCCAAGCTTCTTTCAAGTAGCCTCTCAGGTAGCTGGGACTACTGGCTAATTTTTTATTTTTAGTAGAGATGGGGTTTCTTCATGTTGGTCAGGCTGGTCTCGAACTCCCGACCTCAGGTGATCCATCTGCCTTCACCTACCAAAGTTCTGGGATTACAGGCATGAGCCACCGCGCCCAGCCCACATTACCTCTTTATGCATCCTATGTTATTGACCTATTGCCACAGGTGTGCTTGTTTCATGTTCCATTTCTTTTGTTGTTGTTGTTGTTGTTGTTGTTGTTTTTTTGAGATGGAGTCTCACTCTGTTGCTCAGGCTGGAGTATAGTGGCGCGATCTTGGCTTACTGCGGTCTCCACTTCCTGGGTTCAAGCAATTCTCCCACCTCAGCCTCCCGAGTAGCTGGGATTACAGAGATGCGCCACCACACCTGGCTAATTTTTGCGTTTTTAGTAGAGACAGGGTTTCACCATGTTGACCAGGCTGATCTGGAACTCCTGATCTCAGGTGACCCACCCGCCTTGGCCTCCTAAAGTGCTGGGATTACAGGTGTGAGCCACTGCGCCCTGCCTGCATTCCCTTTCCTTTGATTCAGCCCATTTAGTGAGTGCATATTATGAACTGGGTATGGTGGGGCAGACACAGCCAAGTCCTTGCCCTGAGGAGCTCATAGTATAATGGGGATGATATATGTCCACTGTGCTTACAGTACGATGCAGGGAATGATGAGTGTGAAAGATTCAAGGTATGTGTTTTGGAGGTGTTCAGGCAATGCTTCATAAAGGACTTTACCTCTGAGCCATGCCTAGAACAGATAGATTTTTATCATAGAGATGTAGCAGATGGCTTTCTACCACAGGCATAGCTTAAATGAAGACCTGGAATTGGGGGAAAGCTGATTTAATTTCAAGCATGTTTCTCCATATTATAAAATAACATTGCGGGGCATGGTAGGGCACACCTGTAGTCTCTGCTACTTGGGAGGTTGAGGCAGGAGGATTGCTTGAGTCCAGGAGTTTGAAGCTGCAGTGAGCTATGATTGTGTCTATGAACAGCCACTGTACTCCAGCCTTGGTAACACAGGGAGACCCCATCTTAAAAAGAAGAAAAAAATAATGCTCACTGTAAAAATTCAAACAGTACAGACATCCACAAAATGAAGACTATGCATCCCTCCACATGCCAGCCCCTCTTCTACTGTCCGGTGTAAAAAGCATGTCTCTGATCATGTTTGGAGAGTGGGTCTTGGTTGGCCCTGTTTAATGCCCAGGGTGGGTGAAAATGCTGGAAAGGTTGGTAAAAGCTGGCTGATGGGGATCTCCATGGGCTAGTCAGGCTTGGCAGCTGGGGCTCTGTCCTGTAAGCAGAGGGGAGCCAGTGGAGGTCTGTGACAAGAGGGCAGCTTGGAGAACACAGGCCAAAACACCAGTGAGGGTGGCTTGTCTGCACCATAGGGGCTGTGTGTGCCAACTTTATATGTAAGTGCAATGGCCTGTCTTAGGGATGGTTACATATGAACCAGGGTCTTCCGAGGCCACAGAGCCTCCACTGGGCGCTAGACTTTTTCTCCCATGTGGATTGTTAGGCATCTCTACTCTGGGGATGGACCCTGTTAGTTCCTCCAGGCAGAGGGGGACACAGTGGTTCCCAGCAGACTTTAGCCCCCAGATCTCATCCTCATCTTTTCCTCTCCCATCAGGTCCTTGGGAATGAAGCTTCGAGGGCTGTTGGATCGCAAGGGCTCCTGGAAGAAGCTGGATGACATGCAGAACATCTTCTGGTGCCACAAGACCTTCACGACAAGTAAGCAGAGCTAGGCAGGAGATGTCTACCCTCACCTTATCTCGTACTCAGACCCTTTCCTCTCCTTCCTGGGAAAAGACCCTCTCCCAGCTCTCCCAGGGAGACTGCTGGATTTGAGTGGGAGGGGCTCCTGGCTTCACTGGTGGCATCTCCCAGATTCCTCTGGAGAACAAAGCACCTTCTCTGAGGAGGGGACAAAAACAGGGGGAGTCAGGAGACAGAGACACTCTGCTTGCCTGGGAGAGGGTCACAGTCATTTAGGGAATCTTGATCCTGATCAGGGACACATGACTCTCTTCCCCAACTCCAACCACGAAGTGCTCCAGGCTTTGGGTCCAGAAAGACTTAGGTTCAAATCCCTGCTCTGCCACTCAGCTGTGCAAGTCACTCCATCTCTCTGACCCTTACTGTCTAGTATTAAATTGAAGATATAATGATTCCTACCTTATAGAGTTTTTGGGAAGAAAACCTAAACCACAATGACAAGCAAAGGACTTGACAGGACCAGGATCTAGGGAGGTAGTTTCTAGACCAACTGGTCCCCTCTCTTGCCCCCCAGAGTATGTCACAGAGCACTGGTGTGAAGATCACTTCTTCGGGTACCAGTACCTGAATGGCGTCAATCCCGTCATGCTCCACTGCATCTCTAGCCTACCCAGCAAGCTTCCTGTCACCAATGACATGGTAGCCCCCTTGCTGGGACAGGACACATGCCTGCAGACAGAGCTAGAGGTGGGTAAGGACCTGGGCAGTGGGCCTGCTAGGTGGGAGGTGGGTGTGTCACCATTATGGACAAGGGATGTGTGTTTAGGGTATGGAAATGGCCTGGGCTGCATTTCACTTGTGGGCCTCATCCTCTGGGCAGCCATGGTCCTGTACACTTTACATAGAGCAGATATGGATGAAGGTCAGATTGGGGTTGGGAGGCTTTGAGGCCTGAGATGGGACCTTGGTGAAATGGTGTGAACACGCAGGGTGGTTGCAGGGACATCTTGGAGGAGGCCTTGCCCGTGTTTTGAGGCCTCCTGAAGAGGTGCTGAGGCCTAGAGGAAGGCTATTTTAGGACAGGCCAATGGTAGGGCCACCAGATACATCAGGGAAAATCACGGAGAACGAGGAGCTCTGAGGTCGTCAGAGAAGAGGCTGATCCAGTCTTTTTGGGGCAGCCAAGCCCTCAGGCATTCAACTCCAGAAAGCTAGAGACATGGTTGGTCAGTTCTCATGTGTTGATTTAGCTGTTGCTGGATACATAGTGCTCAGATCTCAGAAGAGGATTCCATCTGAGTTGAGAGTGGGAAGGACTAGGTATGAGGTGAGGAGGAGAGGACGCTGGCTTGTCCCAGTAGGCGAGCGGTTGCACAAGGAGGGACTCAGCTGGACCTCATTCCGGACATTCTGGGAAGGGCGGGGTACCCCACATTGGTCATTAATTCAGGCACCAAGAATTTCTGAGACCTCAGCTGGGGACCTCAGCTCCTCTCTGGAGTGGAAGTGGGCAAGGAAACAGGAGGGAAGTGGAGCGCGGGTAGGGAGGGACACTCAGCCTCTGTGTGCCTTCTGCAGAGGGGGAACATCTTCCTAGCGGACTACTGGATCCTGGCGGAGGCCCCCACCCACTGCCTAAACGGCCGCCCGCAGTACGTGGCCGCCCCACTGTGCCTGCTGTGGCTCAGCCCCCAGGGGGCGCTGGTGCCCTTGGCCATCCAGGTGAGCCCGGCGCCGCCGCCTCGGGGTGGGGGCTCAGGTGCAAATCGACAGCCCGGAGCCGCATCATCCCTCGTTCCTTTCGGACGCAGCTCAGCCAGACCCCCGGGCCCGACAGCCCCATCTTCCTGCCCACTGACTCCGAATGGGACTGGCTGCTGGCCAAGACATGGGTGCGCAACTCTGAGTTCCTGGTGCACGAGAACAACACGCACTTTCTGTGCACGCATTTGCTATGCGAGGCCTTCGCCATGGCCACACTGCGCCAGCTGCCGCTCTGCCACCCCATCTACAAGGTCTGCGACACCGGGCGGGGGCCCAGCGGGGCAGGGGCCGGGCGGCCTTGTCCCCGGCCTTCAGCTCACGTGATCCGCTCCGCTCGCAGCTCCTGCTCCCCCACACTCGATACACGCTGCAGGTGAACACCATCGCGAGGGCCACGCTGCTCAACCCCGAGGGCCTCGTGGACCAGGTGCGGCCTCCCAGCCGGGTCACTGATCTCCGCCCCCGAAGACGCCTTGCCCCGCTACCCGCCCCCAAGCCCTGTTCTGCACTCAAGCCCCGTGTGAGGACACCTGGGGTGTGAGAACACCTGTACAATTCCTGCCTCTTCCACCAGCCCCGCCCACTCCGCCGGTCTCCTACCGGCCCCCTTCACAGACCCTGTTCCTCCTTCCTCCCCGGCAGCCCCACCCACAGGTCCCGCCCCCCCGCCGACTGCCCCCTGCCCCGCTGGGCCACGGGTCCACAGGCAGGGCAGCCTCATCCTGAGCCCCGGCACCACCCTCAGCTGACCCTGAGCCCAGCCAGGCTCCCCGGCTTTCAGTTCATTCTTTTAGTAACCAAATACCTTTGGATCTTCTCCCACGCCCGTAGTGGGGCGTCAAGCTGCGCAGCCTGCGTCAGGCAGGCCCTTGTGGGTATTTGATCCGGGGTTGTGGATTGCTTTATGAACCGAAGAAGGCCCTCCTTGGGCCGAGTCCCCAGTCCCATCTCGTGCCCAGACACTAGGGTGGGGATTGGGCTGGCCCGGAAGCCGAGCTGTGCTGTGTCCTCAGGTCACGTCCATCGGGAGGCAAGGCCTCATCTACCTCATGAGCACGGGCCTGGCCCACTTCACCTACACCAATTTCTGCCTTCCGGACAGCCTGCGGGCCCGCGGCGTCCTGGCTATCCCCAACTACCACTACCGAGACGACGGCCTGAAGATCTGGGTGGCTATTGAGAGGTGCGAGGTTCGGGGCGGGACCAGCCGTCCCACCAGGGTCTCCTGGCCTGGGGCACTGTGGTCCCTGCGCTCATGGTGCCTTGGGAACTCCAGGTGTTTTCATACCCTAGCATAGGGAATTCTTGAGGATATGAATTGGGTTTGGGGTCGCCTCTGAAATGGCAGGTAGGTGCTGTCCAGAGAGGAGCTGGGGGTGTGTGGATGCAGGGGAAGGAGGGGGTCTCCAGTGGAGTCAGAGTATCAGGGCTGGTGCATCATTTAAGCATGGGCTGGGGCCTCGGGCAGGCAGGTCTTCCTTCCTCCTGGGTGCTGAGTGGGGAGTGGGGTGGCAGCATGAATCAGATTCTTCCTGCACTCCCCTGCCCACCCCCCAGGCCCCTGTGCAGGAAGGAGGTGTGGAGCACCCATGACTCAGGAGTGAGTGGGACTTAAGGGAAGCCCAGCCACTCAGATTCCAGCTGCACCTAGGGGTCCCCACTGAACCCCCATAGCTATCTGCCTCTCTGCCGCCTGAGCGGCAATGAGCCTCGGTTTTCTGGCCAGGCCTGAGCCTGTGGTTACTCCAGTGGTACCAGCATCTCTTTCCTGCAGCTTTGTCTCAGAAATCGTGGGCTACTATTATCCCAGTGACGCATCTGTGCAGCAGGATTCGGAGCTGCAGGCCTGGGTTGGCGAGATTTTTGCTCAGGCGTTCCTGGGCCGGGAAAGCTCAGGTATCCCCTCTCTATCCCACTTCCTGTGTAGGCTCTGATGAGCTAGCACTTGCTCGGCCACCCCCTACTCCCATCAGTTATTTATTGACCAGCCTTTGAAGTAGATACTACCAATATCCCCAATTAGCAGATATGGAAAGAGGCACAAAGAACGCTGCGCAAGGCGGGTTCTGAGCCAGCTCCGACTGTCTCCAAAGCCCTTGCTTGCATCCACTGCTCTGTGCCCCTCCAGTCCCTTGACCTTTTCAGAAGCCCACCAGTTCATTTCAGCTTCCTGAGCTCTGTCAATGTTCTGCAACGTGCAGTGGGAGCCATCTCTTGACTTCAGAGGATTCTGAAAAGTTTCTCTCAAACCCCCCTTGGTGTCCTGCCACGTGGCCCCTCCAGCCACCAACCTCTCTTCAGTCCTTTGGCTGCAAACTTCTTGGAGTGCGTTGGTCTTGTTGTGGACTGATCCCTCATTTACGCTTGTCACCTAACCCTAACTCTCCCTTATCTTCTGACACTGCCTGAGAAGCCTCAGACCCACAGACACCAGCGGCTCCCTCTTAGGCCTTAACCCAAGTGTCCAGCGGATGGCCCAGATCACGCCCTCCTTTCTTTAAAGTCCTCTCTTAGCTCCAGGAAAGGCGTGTCCTTCTGACCCCCTGCTTCTTCCCAGGTCCCGGCTTTTCCCCACCTCTTAGCTTATCCTGGATCTCTGACTCGTCTCTACCCCTCTCTAATGGAATGAATGTTTCTTTTGTTTCTGCTCTGTAGCTGATTTCCAGACTCAGAAATCTCCCAAGCCCACATTCCCCATTCTCTGAAGGACTTCTATTTAAAAAAAAAAATTTCTTTTTTTTTTTTAAATTACTGTGCCTTGTGTGGCAGTGCTAACTCATAGGCAGTATGCCAAGTTAGCCTTTTCTTCTTCTTTTTTTTTTCGTTTCTGGTACAGATGTGGGAGGGTGTCTTGCTTTTTTGCCCAGGCTGGTTTCAAACTCTTGGCTTCAAGCAATCCTCTGCCCTCAGCCTCCCAAAGTGCTAGGATTATAGGCATGAGCCACCACGCCCAGCCAGAGCTTTTCTTTTTGATGTCTCATTGTCACCCTTAAGCCCGGCATGTGACAACTGCACGGTCACCCCTCCTTAGAGTGAGGTCTGGCTATGCTTGGGTTACATAGCCCATTGCTGCTCTTCATAGCCTACCTACCTAGCACCACTGTATGTTACAGTTTGTATTCTGGCACTCAAAAATGTAGAACCTGGACATGGTGGCTCATGCCTGTAATCTCAGCACTTTGGGAAGCCAAGGTGGGTGGATCACCTGAGGTCAGGAGTTGGAGACCAGCCTGACCAATGTGGTGAAACCCCGTCTCTACTAAAAATCCGAAAATTAACCAGGCGTGGTGGCCTGTGACTCTTGTCCCAGCTACTCGGGAGGCTGAAACAGGAGAATCGCTTGAACCCAGGAGGTGGGGGTTGCAGTGAGCCGAGATTGCGCCACTGCACTCCAGCCTGGGCGACAAGAGCGAAACTGTCTCCAAAACAACAGCAACAACAACAACAACAACAACAACAAAGTAGAAGCCTCTCTATCTAGGGGTAGTGGAAGAAAAGGGAAAGTTCAGAGTGGTGCAATTGTTTATCCTCTAGCCCTGGCCTGGGACTTGTCTCAGCAGGAATGTGGCTTTATTTATTTTTTATTTTTATTTTTTTTGAGATGGAGTCTTGCTCTGTCGCCCAGGCTGAAGTGCAGTGGCGTGATCTCGGCTCACTGCAACCTCCGCCTCCCGGGTTCATGCCATTCTCCTGTCTCAGCCTCCAGAGTAGCTGGGATTACAGGCGCCTGCCACCACGCCTGGCTAATTTTTTTGTATTTTTAGTAGAGACGGGGTTTCACTGTGTTAGCCAGGATGGTCTTGATCTCCTGACCTCGTGATCCACCAGCCTCGGCTTCCCAAAGTGCTGGGATGACAGGCATGAGCCACCGCGCCCGGCAGAAATTGACATTTTTCTATACAACCACAATGTTGTCATCACACAAAACAAAACTGACACTACTCTCCAATGTCACTTTCATATCTAGTCCATATTCAATTTTCCCCATTTGGCCAGGTTTACGCCTGTAATCCCAGCACTTTGGGAGGCCAAGGTGGGCGGATCATTTGAGGTTAGAAGTTTGAGACCAGCCTGAACAATGTGGTAAAACCCCATCTCTACTAAAATACAAAAATTAGCCAAATGTGATGGTGGGCACCTGTGATCTCAGCTACTCGGGAGGCTGAGGCAGGAGAATCACTTGAACCTGGGAGGCAGAGGCTGCAGTGAGCCAAGATGGTGCCACTGCACTCCAGCCTGGGTGACAGAGCAAGACTCCCTCTCTAAATAAATAAATAAATAAATAAATAAATAAATAAGTCCCCATTTCCTCCCAGCTGATCCCTATTGGTTGACGATCCAACAAACGACTGCAAGCTGTTTTGTCTCGATTTCAACTCCAGAGTCTCATAACTTAGAACAGCCCCCCTTCCCCCTCTACTTCTTAAAATCACATACATAGACTCATTGAAGCGCCCCCACTGGTGGTTCTGCAGAATGTCTCACCTTCTGAATTTATCTAACTGCTTCCTCATGATGTCATTCACCTAACTCCTCTGTCTCTGTGGTTTTTTTCTTTATTTGTTTTTGGTTGTTTGCTGTGTTTTGTGGTTTTTTTTTGAGACTGAGTCTCACTCCATCACCCAGGCTGGAGTGCAGTGGTGCAATCTCAGCTCACTGCAACCTCCACCTCCTGGGTTCAAGAGATTCTTGTGCCTCAGCCTCCTGAATAGCTGGAATTACAGGTGTGTGCCATCACACCCAGCTAATTTTTGTATTTTTAGTAGAGACAGGGTTTTGCCATGTTGGCCAGGCTGTATCCCATGTGTTTTGTAAACCAGAAGTCATGTCTGAAGGTTAAATATTTTTGGCAAGAATATTTCTGCATTGCGTCATATTGGGACACGCATAATGTCAGGTTGTCTGACTATTAGTGATGCTGAGAGTAATTTCTGGGTTAAGGTGGTGACAGCCAGAACTGGAGTTTTTTTTTTTTTTTGTTTTTTTTTTGGACAAGGTCCTTTTTTTTTTTTTTTTGAGACGGAGTCTCGCTCTGTTGCACAGGTTAGAGGGCAATGGCGCAATTTCTGCTCACTGCAACCTCTGCCTCCCGGATTCACACCATTCTCCTGTCGCAGCCTCCAGAGTAGCTGGGATCACAGGCACCTGCCACCACACCCGGCTAATTTTTTGCATTTTTAGTAGACATGGGGTTTCACTGTGTTAGCCAGGATGGTCTCAATCTACTGACCTCGTGATCCGCCCACCTCGGCCTCCCAAAGTGCCGGGATTACAGGTGTGAGCCACCATGCCTGGCCCGAGATGGAGTCTTACTTTGTCGCCCAGGCCGGAGTGCGGATTCTGCTGCCTCAGTCTCCCAAGTAGCTGGGATTACAGGTGCCTGCTACCATGCCTGGCTAATTTTTGTATTTTTAGTAGAGACGCGGTTTTGCCATGTTGGACAGGCTGGTCTTGAACTCCTGACCTCAGGTGATCTGCCCACCTCGGCCTCCCAAAGTACTGGGATTACAGGCGTGAGCGACCGCGCCCGGCCTTGGAGTTTTTAAGGGTGACCCTTCCCTGTGTTTTGCAAACCTGCTATTAATCATGATCAGTGCTGATCCTGACACCACCTCCCTTCTTGGGCAGTTGTTTCGTATTTGGGGCTGTCTGTTTCCTACTTAAGACACAAAGGGGGATCTAATTACTGTTAATTCAACTCTTCTATCTTACCTTATTACATTTGTCTCTGATTTAACGCATCAGAACATTCTTCAGATTGAGAACAGCTCTTCTAACGACTACTAACCTATTCCAGATTCATATACGGTATTTAAAGGCAAAACATACTCATTAACCTCAGTCAGTCTGAGGTTAATTCAACTCTCCTATCTTACTTTATTACATTTTTCTCTGATTTAACGCATCAGAACATTCTTCAGATTGACAACAGCTCTTCCAATGAGTACAAACCTATTCTAGATTCACATACAGTATTTAAAAAGGGAAAACACTTGTTAACCCCCACCTCTCAGTTCAAGCGATTCTCCTGTCTCAGCCTCCTGAGTAGCTGCGACTACAGTCACACACTACCACGCCCGGATAATTTTTGTGTTTTTAGTAGAGATGGGGTTTCTGTCACCATATTGGTCAGGTTCCATATTCCAGTGGGGGAAAAATAGGCAATATGAACTACAGAAAATTCCTATAGATGGTCTGTCCCCTTTTTTGTTTTTATTTTTTTGTTTTTGCTCTTGTTTTCGTTTTTTTGAGACAGGGTCTTGCTCTGTTGCTCAGGCTGGTCTCAAACTCCTGGGCTCAATTGATTCAGCCTTCTAAGTAGCTGACACTACAGGTGTGTCCGCCTGCTGTAGTTTTTTGTTCTCAGCCTCCGAGTTTAGAGACTCAACCAGGAACAGAACATTCAGAAAACTCCCACACACTCCCAGGCAGATGTCTCGTCTTTCCTCCCAAACTCTCTGTTCTGTTGCATCAGTCTCCGTCCAGTCAGCCTGACTCCAAACCTTAGTTCTCTTTGACTCATGTTCCCCTCTCTGTCTTCCTAAATCCAGTTAGGTGGCTGATGCCTATTGTCACCACCCTAGTCGTATTCTTCCTCATAGTGCTCTGGAATTGTGGCAGCTGCTTCTCAACCAGTCCCACCTCTCCCAGCCTCTCGCTGCTTGCCCGCCAAGCCTGCAGGGCCACCACCCTGCTAATCCTCTGAAATACTGCCCAGGAAACACATGGCCCTGCACACCGCTGCAGCCTCACCTCCAATTAGGTCCCCTCCCTGTTCCCTCACCCTGCTAATACCCCATGCCTTCCCACTCTGCCTTTTTTTTTCTCTTTTGAGACAGGGTCTCACTTTGTCGCTCAGACTGGAGTGCAGTGGCATGATCACAGCTCACTGCAGCCTTGACCTCCCAGGCTCAAGTGATCCCCTTGCCCCAGCCTCCCTGGTAGCTGGAACTACAGGCATGCACCACCACATCACTGCATCCAGTTACCTTTTTAAAAAATGTTTTTGTAGAGACAAGGTCTTGCTATGTTGCCCAGGCTGGTCTCAAACTCCTGGGCTTGAGCGATCCTCCCACCTCTGCCTCCCACGCTCTGACTTCTTACCCTCTCATGCATTCCTTCATTCGACCAATAATTACCAGGCTCTTGGTAATTATTAAGTATTGTTCTAGGTGCTGAGGTTTAGTAGTGAAAGAGACAAAAATCCTGGCTTTAGTGGAGCTTAACATTCTTTTGGAGAGAGGAAGAGAGAATCAACAAACATGTCAGGTGGTTATGAATGCTAAGAGGAAAACTGAAACAGCATCAGGGTATATAGTGTGTCAAGGTAAAAAGATCATTTCAGGGAGGTGATCAGGGCAGGCCTGTCAGGAACTGATGCATTAGTAGAGGCCTGAAGGAAGTACAGGTGCTAGTTCTGAGGATAATTGGGGCAAGAGTACCAGGCAGAGGCATAGTAAGTGTGCAGGCCCTGAGTTCTGAATGTGCTGGTGCGTTTGAGAACTCTCAGGAAGGCCTGTGTGGCTGGAGTCAAATAAGTGAACAGCCAGGAAGGAAATGAAGTGGGAGAAGGGGCTGGGGCCAGATCAAGTAGGGCCGTGACAAGGTGAGTGGGATGGGAAGCCCTCCGAGGGTTTTAGCGAAGGGTGACGTAATCTGATGGGCATTTGTTCTTGCCAGTGTGCAGTGTGAGGTGGTGTAGATGCTTAGGTGGGGACGTCAGGTAAGCCACTGCAGAGTAATGCCCATGGCTGAATCTGGAGCTCAGGAGCCAGGCAAAGCCAGAGATGGGAATTTGGGAGTTGTTGGCGAGTGGGAGGTGGTTAGAGCCATGGACTTGGGTGAGATGAGTGAGGCACAGAGTGAATGGACCAAGGGCTGAGCCTTGGAGCTCTCCCCTCTCTAGCCCTGAAATGCTTTTCTCTGTTGTCTTTTTTTCCATTCAAGGCTCATCCATCTTTCAACTCACAAGGCCCCTCTTGTCTTCCAGGAGGCCTCCACTAACCACTCTGCTCCTGGTGCCCCTTTCTGCCTTGCCTGCCCTCTCCTCAAAGAGCCAAGCTCTGGCCTTAGAAGCTTCCTTCTGCTTCTGTTACTACAAGCTTTTGAGTAACATGCCCTGTGCATCGGTCTCTGCTGCTAAGCCCAGCAAAGGATGGTTGGATACTGGGTGCTTGAACAAATCTTGGTGAACTGGGTAGGATTAAATCACTACGTCCTAATAGGGGCTGCAGATGGAAGTGCCTTGGAAGTCAGGGAGAGGCAGCTGGGCACTTGGGCTTGAAGCTGGCTCTGTTATTGGCCCTGCCTGCCGGGGATTTTCTGGCCAGATCCCAGTCTCCATCTTCTATCCTGACCCACTTCAGAGGCCACAAACCTTGGTGATGGCCATCCCTAACTTCAGCCCAATAAGCAGTCGTGTCTTGGTGTTCCTTATTTCCTCACTTTCCCCCTGTGGTGAGCCCCAGTCCTGAGCTGGCCCTAGGAATCCAGTACCTTCCGTCCACACCCTCTATCCTTCCTTCCCACACCCAGGCTTCCCAAGCCGGCTGTGCACCCCAGGAGAGATGGTGAAGTTCCTCACTGCAATCATCTTCAATTGCTCTGCCCAGCATGCTGCTGTCAACAGTGGGCAGGTGAGGCTACAAAGGGCAGGTCTGGGGACATCAGGTCTTAGCAATGGACTTGAGGCCTGAATTCGGGTTGAGAGCTTGGGTGGGTCAGGGTTGGGGTGGGTTTATGATTAGGCTTGGGGTTGGAGTGGCAGCTGAGTGGGGTGAAGGCTGGCATTGGGTGATGACTGGGTGGAGCTGTGTCCAAGGTCGCAATGGTGACTCAAGTTGATGTTAATTTGGGAGTAGAACTTAGGGGCTCCTCTCATGGTTAGAACCCAGACAGGTGGAGTAGCAGGTTGCTCTGTATGGCATGCCAGCCCAAGGCCCTTTTCTAGGATTACCTCTATTCTGGGGCCACCTCCTACCCTAGTGACTCACCCCACCCAGTCCTGGAACACTGGGTAGGGAGTGACAAGGAGTAAGCTGGCTTCCTGCCCCACTTCTGGGACTTTCCACTCCCTACCCCTTCCTGTCTTGCCTTTTCATGATCCCCTCATTTCCCAACAATCACCTCTCAGATGGTAGAGGTGGGATCAGGGATGATGAAGAGGGAGGTGATACTCTCCTTCTGGCCACCTGACCCAACCGGGATGGGGGTCTCCACAGCATGACTTTGGGGCCTGGATGCCCAATGCTCCATCGTCCATGAGGCAGCCCCCACCCCAGACCAAGGGGACCACCACCCTGAAGACTTACCTAGACACCCTCCCTGAAGTGAACATCAGCTGTAACAACCTCCTCCTCTTTTGGTTGGTGAGCCAAGAGCCCAAGGACCAGGTGTGTATATGGGGTGTTGAGGGGAGTAGGGTTCTTGAGGGCCACCAGTGGGGGTGGTGGTGGCTTTGTCTGGGGGCTTGAGGACTGGCCAGTGGGATTTATGTTCACTGCAGAACTGCCTTGGGTTCTTCAGTCTCTTCAGAAAATGATAATCCCAAAAGACATAGACTGAAGCAAATACCAGTTTAGTTACCAATCCGCCTGTCCGCCCATTTATCCGACTGTTCATCCATAATCTACTCATGTGTTAATGCAAACATTCAACAAACATTTGTTGGATACTTCCTATGTGTCCACACAGCACTGGGCACCAGGTCTATAACGCTGGATGAGACCTTCCTGCCTTCAAGAAGCCTGTGGTCTAGCTGAGGAGACATACAGGTCAATGAAAAAGGGCACCACCGTGTCGTAGGAGTTACTTATATGTTAATTTCTCCATTCAACACACACTTCCTGAGTACCAGTGGTGACCCAGACCCTGTTATGGGCAGCTACGAACCTTGTCCTTGTGAGCTTACAGTCCAGTGATAGAAGTAAGGACAGGGCCCTGTGGAACCTAAATGGGTCTGGGGGAACCAAGAAAGGCCTCTTGGAGAAAGTGACATCTAAGCTGAAACCTGCAGGACAAGTAGGAGTTGGACAGAGAAGAGGAGCAGGGTTCCTTTTTAGGGAGGGGGAAGGACAGGACCAAGGAGTGAAGGCGAGAAATAACTGGTGTGTTTGTAGGATTCCATCACAAATGGAAATAGCAGAGCAGAGAGGAAGGTAGGGCTTTGTCTGCACAGTATTCATTTAGAAGACAAAGCAGAGCCAATCAAGTCTTCCTCACCGCCCCCACCAGACGGAGTCTTGCTCTGTCACCCAGGCTGGAGTGCAATGGTGCGATCTTGGCTGCAACCTCTGCCTCCCAGGTTCAAGCGATTCTTCTGCCTCAGCCTCCCGAGTAGCTGGGACTACAGGCGCCTGCCACTGTGCCTAGCTAATTTTTGTATTTTTAGTAGAGACAGGGTTTCACCATGTTGGCCAGGCTGTTCTCAAACTCCTGACCTCATGATCCACCACCCTGGCCTCCCAAAGTGCTGGGATTACAGGCGTGAGCCACTGCGCCCGGCCGCCAATCAAGACTTTTAAGCCTCAGGCCCAATGGTTAAATCCGCTTTAGCAAGGGTGTTCCTGTGGCTGTGTGAATGGATGCAACGGGCAACTTTGGAGGCAAGGGGCTAGGGAGGAGCCAATATCTGAGTTTAGGCCAGGCAAGTAGCCCTTTATCACTGGTTCCCATCATCTTTGTTTCCACCCAGCCGTCTTGCACACAAGCTCTCTGACAACTGAATATCCTTATTTCTCACGCTTGACTCCCTTTGGTGCTAGAAAGATTCCAGATGTTGCTGGGCACAGTGGCTCGTGCCTGCAATCCCAGCACTTTGGGAAGCTGAGGCCGGTGGATTGCTTGAGCCTAGGAATTCAAGAGCAGCCTAGGAAACATGGTAAAACCCTGTCTCTACCCAAAACACAAAAATTAACTGGGCATGTTAGCGTGTGCCTGTGGTCCCAGCTGCTTGTTGGGGTCTAAGGTGGGAGGATCACTTGAGCCCAGGAGGTCAAAAATGCGGTAAGTCACGTTCACACCACCGCATGCCAGCCTGGGTGACCAAAAAAGCTTGGCACTGTGCTGGCATATAAATGTTCCATAAATGGTAGTTCCACCTCACAGGGGAGAAAACTGAGGTTCAGGGAGATTCAACAGTTTGTTAAACAGTGCAGAGCTAGTAAGTAGGCTTTGAATCCAGTGTCATATTTCTGTCTTCTGCTTTGTTTTCTCTTTCTTTCTTTGGTGTGTGTGTATTCTGTGTGTGTTTTTTTTTTTTTTTTTTTTTTTTTTTTTTTTTTTTTTTTTTTTTTGATGGCTACACTACTGTTTAGAAATCAAGTATTCAGCAGGTGCATTGGCACAGCCTTAGTCCAGCTACTCAGGAGGCCTGCGGAGAGGATTCCTAGAGGACAGGAGTTCAGGGCTGCAGTGTGCCGTGATCATGCCTGTGAACACCACTGCACTTCAGACTGGCCACATAGCAAAGACCATCTTTAAGTAAGAAAGGAAAAGAAAAAAAAGAGAAATTAGATGTCAATCTAAAATTTTTAAAAACATAAACTTGTTATTTAAAAAAAATAATAAAATAAACTATATGACATAATTTATTTTCTTAAGATGTCTCTGGATCAGAATTTAGGCAGGGCCTAGGCTGGCAGTCCACAGGTACCACTAGGTGAAACACTGGATACAATCAGCTGTGACTGGGCTGGCCTGAAGCTCCCAGAAGGCTTTGCCACATGTCTGGGGCCTCAGTGCTCACCGTGTGTGGTCCTTTCTCCTCTCCATAGCTGTCTTAGCCCCAGATAAGACTAACTCCAAGGGGTCCTCTCTCCAGCAGGATAGTGGACCTCCTCCATAGCACAGTGGGCTGCTTCCAAGATTGAAAACAAGCCTTTCCAGATTTCGCACAATTGATAAAATGTTTAAGGCTGTGGGGCTGGAAGGAGAAAATCAGACCTCCCCAGATTACCAATCATGTGGTCAGAATCAACTAAACTATACCATGGTAACAACCCCAAATTCCAGTGCTTCACCCGACTCGGCCTTCAAAAAAAAAAAAAAAAAAAAAAAAATATATATATATATATATATATTTATATACTTTTTTAATACATAATATCAGCCAATGAAGGCCAATAGTGAATAATAAAACAATAATACACCATGATAAAGTCTAATTTATTCTAGGAATGAAAGGAATGGAAGGTTGGTTCAACCTTATGAAATCTAGCAATATAATTCGTTACGTCAATAAAGATGCATATCGTATAATTATCTCAATATATGCTGAAAAAGCATTTGATAAATGTGAACAGCCATTACTAATAAAAACGCAGTGCAAAATGAAGCCCCCTTAAGGAGTTTTGATTAGAAGTGTATGTCAGGCTGAGTATAGTGGCTCACGCCTGTAATCTCAGCAGTTTGGGAGGCTGAGGCAGGTGGATCACCTGAGGTTGGGAGTTCAAGACCAGCCTGGCCAACATGGTGAAACCTCGTCTCTACTAAAAATACGAAAATTAGCCAGGCATGGTGGTGGCACGTGCCTGTAATCCCAGCTACTCAGGAGGCTGAGGCAGGAGAATCACTTGATCCCAGGAGACGGAGGTTGCGGCGGCACCAAGCCAAGATCGCACCACTGCACTCCAGCCTGGGTGACAAAGCGAGACTCCATCTCAAAAAAAAAAAAAAAAAAAAAGTATATTTCCGAAAACACTATATTTATGGTGAGACCATAGATGTCTTTTCATTAAAGTCAGAGGCAAGAAAATAATGCCCAATGTCTATTGTTACTACTGTTATTTAACATTGATCTGGAGGGCTTCGCCAGTGCAATACAATGAGAAAAAGAATTTGTTAAAGATCAGTAGTATTGGCCAGGCATGGTGACTCTCGCCTGTAATTCCAGCATTTTGGGAGGCCGAGGCGGGTGGATCACGAGGTCAGGAGATCGAGACCATCCTGGCTAAAGCGGTGAAACCCTGTCTCTACTAAAAATACAAAAAATTAGCCAGGTGTGGTGGTGGGCGCCTGTAGTCCCAGATATTCGGGAGGCTGAGGCAGGAGAATGGTGTGAACCTGCGAGGCAGAGCTTACAGTGAGCTGAGATGGCACCACTGCACTCCAGCCTGGGCGACAGAGCGAGACTCTGTCTCAAAAAAAAAAAAAAGATCAGTAGTATTGGCAACAGTTATATGAAGGTTCTAGTAAATGGGAAGTGTGTGCTGGTTAGGAGGCTGGGCCTCTGCATTGTCGTGATGAGCTGGTTGTGTGATATGATCATGAGGGAGGGACAGTCCTGTGCACAGGATGGCAGTGACTGGAGCTCATTGTGCTATTTCTTGATTGTGCTTGGCTGTGCTGTAAAGTGTGGCAGTGGAGGATGATGGTGATCGCGTTGGCAAAAGTTCCATCATGATGGTTGATTGTGAAGATACCTGAGAACCAGGATGCTGGTGGTTTTCAAGAGTTGAATTTTGTGAAATTGTGAAGTAATAGTTATATTCTTGGGTATATATGCTGGACAGTGTTTATGTTGATCTCGGTTGTATGAGAAATGTGGTTGTGTTCCTTTAGTTCACAGAGCAGTTGGATCAGGTATGAAAGGGGCCTTTTAAGGTTTTCTAGGCCAGGCGCAGTGGCTCACACCTGGAATTCTAGTGCTTTGGGAGGCCAAGGTGGGAGGATCACTTGAGCCCAGGAGTTTGAGGCTGCAGTGGACTGTGATCACACCACTGTACTCCAGCCAGGGCAACAGAGTGAGACCCTGCCTCAGAACTTTTTTTTCTAGTTCAACCCATCCATTTTCAGATGCAGGAATTGAGTCTCAAAGAGTCAAAGTAACAGGCAGAGGCTTGCCAGCAGAGGCAGCACTGAATTTGGGTTGGCTGGTTCCTACATCACATTCTGTTCCCTACTCTGGGGTTTGGGTGCTGGAGGGCCTGGTGTCAGGATGCATGGGGTGGCAGTTTGGGGCAAGTGTTTACAATGGCTGCAACTGGGTTGTGCCACTAGAAGCCACCTTGACTGGATTTGCTGTTACATGTGGTCCTTTGTTATTCTCCATCCCATCCTGAATGTCATCCTGACCTCTTACCTGATTTTCTCCCAGAGGCCCCTGGGCACCTACCCAGATGAGCACTTCACAGAGGAGGCCCCGAGGCAGAGCATCGCTGCCTTCCAGAGCCGCCTGGCCCAGATCTCGAGGGACATCCAGGAGCGGAACCAGGGTCTGGCACTGCCCTACACCTACCTGGACCCTCTCCTCATCGAGAACAGTGTCTCCATCTAACCACCCCCAAATACCACCCAAGAAGAAAGAAAGGTCCAAGCATGAGGAGGACCAGCTCCTCAGGGTCCTCCAGACCCTTCCATCCTCCCTGTTCTCAGTTTGCCTGAATCTTCTCTTCTGCACGTGGGGACCTTTGCAGCCAAGATGGCTCTGACATCATACAAACTGGGCCCTGAGCTGTGAGAGACCAGTATAGCAGCATCCAGGGTTAAAAGCCGCTGACAAAAGTCCAATGCACAATAGCGCCTCCGAAAGGAAGGAACCGCTTCACTTCTTGCCCTACTTGGGGCAGCCTCTCATTCCAGCCTCTTGGAATGCCCAACTTGGGTTTCTGAGTTTTTCTCCCTTATCCTTCCCCATCCCCAAACTCCTTTTCCTACCATGCCTTTCTACTTTCTCTTTCCTCCAAGCCTAGAGCCAGCCAGCCCAGCTTCCTTCTCTGGAAAGGCCTGGAAACTAGGCACAGAAAGAACTGTGTGCCTAGGTCTGACATGTGGCCCCCTTTGTCCCTAGCACCTTTAAGGGGAGGGGAAGAATCAGAGCACAGTTGCCTGGACCACTAACTGCTGTTCTCAGGGACACGTTCCCAGGCCTGGGGTGTTTGCGGGATCTCTGTTTCTCTCAAGCTTTCACCCTACTCCCCTTTCATCCCATTTTTTTCTTTTTGTCCTTGAGCCCAGTGAGTTCAATAAAAACCAAAATATTTGACTCTCATTTTGTTTTGCTGCTTTGGTGTGTGTGTGTAGGGGTGGCTGAGGGTGTGGGTACCAGGGGATTGCAGCGGGAGGGCAGCAGTGGATCCGTGGATCTTCTGTTCTGGAGACAGGAATCCATGGATCATCTAATATGGAGACAGAAGTGTCCCGGCTCAGCTCACCATTCAGCCAAGCCCTATATTCCTGCCCTCACTTCCCAGAGTGCGTCATCAGGAGGTGAAGGAATGTCTGGATTCAGGGGACCGAGAAGTGGAATAGTAAGTATTTTGTGAAGCCTCGGAGTCTGGTTAATTGTTAGCGTTGCCACCAAAATCCAGTTCTCCTCCTGGACACACGGAAGGCTCAGCCTCTGGCCCTCTTGTGGGTGTAGTCATAGGATGAGTTTTGGTTGAGTTGGGAGCAGAAGGGATGCAGGTCATCTCCAGGCCAGCATGGAGACCCCTGATTTCCTTCTCTTTGCCTCTCCCTTCCGGAAGCACATGTTGAGATGGCACTTGCTTGTGTGTCCAAGGGACTGTAGAAGAGGCCCCCACTGACTGAGCCAGACTTGGACTGAGCGAGAAATAAACTTGTCGGGTGAAGCCACTGGAATTTGGGGGTTGTTACCGTGGTATAGTCTAGTTGATTCTGGCCACATGACTGGTAATCTGGGGAGTCTGATTTTCTCCCTTCCAGCCCCACAGCCCTTAAACATAGAGATCTGTGCAGCCCTCAAGTCAGTCTTCCTGGTCTTCTCAATCCACAGCTGCCCAACACCCTGGTTTTCTGCTTCCCCAGACCTCAGATCCAGCCCACCTTCCTTCCTTCCTCTGCCACCTGAGTCAAATTCTGTGCCTGACCCAACCCTGGTCATGGCCTCTCTCTGGCGGGATCACAGTGTCTTTGGACAATGACAGGGTAACTGCTCCCCCATCCCTGTGGTGCCAGTGGTAGCGGGATCAGATGGTTTTAGTGTCAGCATAACAAGCGACCCACCCAGAGCTTCACGTGGCTGGGGGCCTTGCGGGCTGCAGTGCGTCCCAACCCCAGTGTAGACCATGGTCAGTGTTTGTTCCTGGAGTCAGTGGGGATCACAGGCTGCCTTGGCTGGGGCTGCCACCATCTAAGAAAACAACATATATGGCCAGGCACAGTGGTTCACGCCTGGAATCCCAGCACTTTGGGAGGCTGAGGTGGGCGGATCACAAGGTCAAGAGAGCGAGACCATCCTGGCCAACATGGTGAAACCCCGTCTTTACTAAAAATACAAAAATTAGCTGGGTGTGGTGGTGTGCACCTGTAGTTCCAGCTACTCTGGACACTGAGGCAGGAGAATCACTTGAACCTGGGAAGAGAAGGTTGCAGTGAGCTGAGATCGTGCCACTGCACTCCAGCCTGGTGACAGAGTGAGACTCCATCTCAAAAAAAAAGAAAAAAGAAAAAAGAAAAAAACACAACATGTGCTTGCAGTACAACCGCAGCTCCACAAAGAGCTCCACACCTAACCACATTTTCTCCCTAACTAAATTGCCATCCCAAAGCCCGGGCATATTGAAATTTTGGGGCGGCCAACTGTCTCATCACATCCCAGCCCAAGAATCTCTGTGTTCAACCAAACCCCTTCTCCCTTTGCTCCTGTGTGTGTGTGTGTGTGTATGTGTGTGTGTGTGTGTGTGGTGGGGAAGGCTGTCTTTGGCTGTTGGATTTTCACTTGCTGCATCTGTGATCCTGCGAGAAGAGGATCCTCATACCGTTGTGCATAAAGAGGTGTGTTTGGGGATATCTCACATGCAGATTGCACCCTAAGGGACTTATCCCAAATCACCAGTTTTGTTCACTGTAGAACAAATCAAAGGACTAAGAAATACTCAGAGACGCCCCCTTGTGGCCACCAGGGGTGAGGGTGAGGCTGAGGCTGGGTGTGCACTGCAGGTGCCTTTGACCTTGAGCCAGGCTGCCAAGCATTTTAAATAGAGCTAAGTATTTGTTTCATATTTTATTTATTTATTTATTTATTTATTTATTTAATTTATTTATTTAATTTTTTGAGACAGAGTTTCACTCTTGTTGCTCAGGCAGCAGTGCAATGGCGCGATCTCTGCTCACCGTAACCTCCGCCTCCCGGGTTCAAGCGATTCTCCTGACTCAGCCTCCCGAGTAGCTGGGATTACAGGCATGCATCACCACCCTGGCTAATTTTGTATTTTTAGTAGAGATGGGGTTTCTCCATGTTGGTCAGGCTGGTCTTGAACTCCCGACCTCAGGTGATCCTCCCACCTCGGCCTTCCAAAGTCCTGGGATTACAGGCGTGAGCCACCACGCCCGGCCTGTTTCATATTTTAAAATCGTGTACACAAAGGCTCTGATTTAATGACTGAGACATGATAGCTCCTCAGTAAGTGACAGCTGCCAGCATTATTGTTGGGTGCGCAGCGCAGGCCCCTTTGACCCTGGGGTTGGAAGCAGCAGGGAAAAGGGCCTGGACATGCTCAGGCACCCTGTCCCCCAAGAGGATGAACACTCCTTGGGCCTCCACAAAGGCAGCATTAGAAGGCATGCCTAGGCCGGGCACGGTGGCTCAAGCCTGTAATCCCAGCACTTTGGGAGGCCGAGACGGGCGGATCACGAGGTCAGGAGATCGAGACCATCCTGGCTAACACGGTGAAACCCCGTCTCTACTAAAATACAAAACTAGCCGGGCGAAGTGGCGGGCGCCTGTAGTCCCAGCTACTCCAGAGGCTGAGGCAGGAGAATGGCGTAAACCCGGGAGGCGGAGCTTGCAGTGAGCTGAGATCCGGCCACTGCACTCCAGCCCCGGCGACAGAGTGAGACTCTGCCTCAAAAAAAAAAAAAAAAAAAAAAGAAGGCATGCCTATGCTGAAAAATGCCCCCGAGCCGGAGAGGGAGGGACCAGGGTGGATCATTGGAATCTGGTTTCCCAGAAAGGCAGCTTGGAAAAAGATTTATTGGGCAGACACACCTGGTATACTTAGGATGTCCTGCCCTGACTCTGGGGACAGGACATGGGGAGGAGGGTCCCATCAAGCTTCTGGAGCCCTGTGAGGTCAGGAGCTCCCCGTAGCTTGCACTCTGCCCTCCACTGTTTTATGGTCAGTCTAAAAGGTCAGCTGGCACAATGGGAGGCACACCAGCCTCCTTCCCCAGCTGACCTTTCCCAGCTGCCTCAGTGGTCCCAACCTGTCAGATACATGAGTGGGATAAGAAGACCTGAAAAGCCCCTTCCAGCGTTGACATCTTAGGATCACTTTGCTTCATGGCTCTTGTCTGCCTAGACGCTGTTCTAGATTTTGAGGGAGCAGCTGTGAGCTCCCCAGGCACAACCCCTTCTTTCGCAGTTTATGGGTGCTGGAGAGACAGAAAATAAACGCATCAATAAACAGATAAAGATCCTTTTGGGTGCTGGCAAGTGCAGTTGGAGATACAATCAGGTGTCAGGGTAGCACGATGGAGGGTGGAGGGTGGAGAAACATAAGGGACAGTGGTCAGGGAGGGACTCTGAGGAGGTGACACTGGAGTTGGGACCTGGATGACATGAACAACACAAGCTTAGGGTCAGGTGCGGTGGCTCACGCCTGTAATCCCAACACTTTGGGAGGCTGAGACAGGCGAATCGCTGGAGCTCAGGAGTTTGAGACCAGCCCTGGCAATATGGCAAAATCCTCACTCCACCAAAAGATACAAAAAATTAGCCAGGCGGACCACGCCTGTGGTTCCAGCTACTCGGGAGACTGCGGTGGGAGGATCGCTTGAGCCTGAGAGGCGGAGGTTGCAGTGAGCTGAGATTGGGCCACTGCCCTCCAGCCTAGGTGACAGAGTGAGACACCGTCTCAAAACAAACAAACAAACAAAACTACTCTTTTTTTTTTTGAGACGGAGTCTCGCTCTGTCGCCCAGGCTGGAGTGCAGTGGCCGGATTTCAGCTCACTGCAAGCTCCGCCTCCCGGGTTTATGCCATTCTCCTGCCTCAGCCTCCGGAGTAGCTGGGACTACAGGTGCCCGCCACCTCGCCCGGCTAGTTTTTTTTTTGTTTTTTGTTTTTTGGGTTTTTTTTGTATTTTTTAGTGGAGACGGGGTTTCACAGTGTTAGCCAGGATGGTCTCGATCTCCTGACCTCGTGATCTGCCCGTCTCGGACTCCCAAAGTGCTGGGATTACAGGCTTGAGCCACCACTCTTGAAACGGCTTGGTTGAAACAGCTTGAACAGTGTGGGGGAAGGGTGTTACAAACCCAGGAAGGACAAACGCAAGGGTCCTGAAGGACACATGTTCTGGGTACAGCGAGGAGGCCAGAGTGGCTGGAAAAAGGTGTCGGGCAGGTATGGTCTTGTAGCCATAATAAATCCTTGGATTCGTTTCTGTTTTCTTTCTTCTTCTTCCTCCTCCTCCTCCTCCTCCTCCTCCTCCTCTTCTTCTTCTTCTTCTTCTTCTTCTTCTTCTTCTTCTTCTTCTTCCTCCTCCTCC
>NW_016814433.1:3605823-3609305 GCF_001698545.2 Rhinopithecus bieti | reverse complement strand
GAGACAGAATATCTCTCTGTTGCCCAGGCTGGAGTGCAATGGTGTGATCGTGGCTCACTGCAATCTCCACCTCCCCAGTTCAGGCGATTCTCCTGTCTCAGCCTCCTGAGTAGCTGGGATTACAGGCGCGCACCACAACATCCGGCTAATTTTTGTATTTTTAGTAGAGACGGGGTTTTACCATGTTGGTCAGGCTGGTCTCGAACTCCGGATCTCATGATCTGCCTACTTTGGCCTCCCAGAGTGCTGGGATTACAGGCATGAGCCACCATGCCTGGGCCTTGGATTCATTTCTAAGGACAACATCATTTTAAGCTCTGGTGAACTTTAAGCAGGGGAGTGGCCGGATTTGATTTTTTTTTTTTCCCTCTGTGTCTTAGGAGAGTGGGTCCCCAGGAGTTACTTGCTCCTTGCCTTGCAGGACTTGGGGTGGGGTCAGGCATGGGGGATGCCCCAGCAGTGAGAACTCAGCTTCCTGTGTGGGTGGCCCCTAGTTAGCAACCCCAGTGAGTACAAATCCTTCCCAGGAACCTCTCCTGCTCGCCGGGTCCCGCCCCTGGTCCAGGAGAACCAGTTCTTCAGCCCAATGAACACCTATCAAGAGTCATGCGTCTACGTTTTGGTCATAGCTGGGGAGTGCCACATCTACATCCTCATGCCTAATCCCGTCCCTGTCCCTGCCCCAGCCACATTCACATCCTCAGCATCCCCGCCTCCATCTCTGTCTCCCTCAGGAGCCTCATTCCCACTCCAGACTGGAGCCCTGAGCAAACCCAGGGCCACCCTGGGATTTGGGTTGGAGGAGACCTCTTGGTAGTGGGCTGTGACTCAGTTTGCCCAGTCCACTGCCCTGCTTCTCACCAAGCCTCAGCAGCCCCCTGGGGACACAGGACAAAGGGGAGAGATTAGAAAACAGGAGGCTGGGAGAATTTGCATGGAATTTGCATCTTAAGATTTGCATCTTCAGGCTCCCAGCATCCTCCAAGAGTCATCAAGGTGGTTGAGGAGGGAGAGCCCAGGAGGGAGATCCAGCTGGACAGCTTCTGTCTGCAGCCCAGGACAGCCAGCCCTGCCACCCAGAGCTGGGCACGACCCTCATCCTCAGCCTTCTCCCCTCTCCTCCCTCCCCACCCAACCCTTTCCCCTCCCCCACACCATAGCTTGCCCCTTCTCTCACCCTGAGCCCAAGTCAACTCTCTTCGGATCTTCACCATAACTCCAAAGCCATCATTGACTCAATCCCCAGTCCTGACCTTGTCCTTGACATTAACCCATTGAACTATGTTTTCAATGTCTCCCAGGTACCAAGTATGACACCAGGAGACGGGGACAAAACCAAAAAAAATTATGAACTAATTTATTAGAGAAAACAGACATCAATCAAAGATGTTAGCTATAGTGCTGTTAGCTATATAGTGCTGTTAACTATAGTTAGCCATCTATAGTGAAATTTGGCCTTCCTCAAAAAAGCAATTATTGAGCTAAGATCAGGAGGAAGAGGAAACGTGACCTCAGTTCTAGAGGTAGAGAGGGAACAGTGTGTGCCAAGGCCCTGGGGTGGCGAGGAGCTGACTTTACTTCCTTCAGGTCTTTACTCAAAAGTCCACTTCCCAAGGAGCCCTTCCTTGGCCATTCTATATCTAAAATTTGCTCCTCTTTTTTTTTTTTTTTATTTGAGATGGAGTTTCGCTCTTATAGCCCAGGCTTGAGTGCAATGGCACAAACTTGGCTCACTGCAACCTCCGCTTCCTGGGTTCAAGTTATTGTCTTGCCTCAGCCTCCGGAGTAGCTGGGATTACAGGCATACACCACCATGCCCAGCTAATTTTGTATTTTTAGTAGAGATGAAGTTTCTTCATATTGGTCAGCCTGGTCCGGAAATCCTGACCTCAGGTGATCCGCCTGCCTCAGCCTCCCAAAGTGCTGGGATTACAGGCATGAGTCCCTGCGCCTGGCACTCCTCTATCTTTTATACTATCCTTCCCTGTTTTCTTTTTTCTCTTTAGCACTTATCACTATTTAACATACTATTTAATGTATTTGGTTACTAGGTAATATTGTCTGTTTCCCTCACTCAAGGCAAGCTCCATGAGTGCAGGGGTTTGCTTTGATTGCATTGTATTTTCAGGACCTGACACAGTGCTGAACACAGAGTAGGGGCTTGGCCAGTGTCTGCTGATGAATGAATGAAAGGCACGTGGTCCCAGACAGAAAAGAGCAAAGGGGAATGTGAGGGGTGAAGCCAATCAGGCAGGCCACGGGGGCCATGGGAAGGGATGGTGTCACTGTTCCAAATGCAAAGAGGAGCCACTGCCAGGCTTGATCAGGGTTGGGAGGAGGGGGCATAGAGGGTGATGGAACAGATTTGGGTCTGGAAAAGATCATTTCAATCCCCAACTCCAGCCACATCCGTGTCTCTAACCTAAATCTGAATTGCAGTTTCGACCCCATTCCACATCCAATCTGGAACCTACTGGAACTTTCTCTTCATCTCACAATCCCAGCCCCCTCTGACCCTAACCTGGCCTGGACACTGAGTGACCTTCCTTCGATGGCGATGGAAGCGTGCCATCAGGGAGGAAAGCAGGGCTGTGCTTCCTGGTTGACAGGAGCTGCCCCTGGAAAGAGGACAGGTCCAGAAAAACGGGATAGGAAGGTGCTCGCCTCCTCATTCTCCCTGGGTCCCAAATCCTATCTTTGGAGAGTCTGTCTCTGACTCTCTCATCATTGTTCTTCACCTGACTGCTAACACCTTCTCCCTATCCTGTGGCTCTGACTTCTGTGATTCTATCAGAAACTAGTTCCCAATCCCAACCTCCCACCCACGACAGGCTTATTTTCTTCAGAGCACTTAGTATCCAAAATTATAGTGAACAAATTCTTGTTTACTGTTTCTTTCACTTCTTTCCCAGCTATTCGGTAAGCTCCATGTGTGTTTCATTTCTTCTCTGTGTCTGCAGTGCCCGGAACGCTGTGCATCGTGCTCACTACGTATCTGTGGGAAGGAGGGAGGGAGGGATGTCCTGATTCCCGACAAACCCAGTTCCACTGGAGCCCAGCCCTGACTCCAGCCCTCTTCCTAGCTTCATTCTTTTTGGGGAGGGAAGTGAGGGTATGTACTTTATGAAATTAAAGGATAACACATAATGAAATGAATGAAGCACCCTAGAAGCCCCTCAGATCAAGATAAGAACACTTCCAGCAGGCTATATGGCCTCCCTCTGCACAGATACTCACCACTGGGGATTGTCTAAGAATTGCTCCGTTTCACTGGTTCTGGAAGTTCCTATCAATGGAATAACAGAACGTACCCTCTTTAATATCTGGCTCTTTTCTCTCAATATCATCTTTGTGAGACTCATCCGCATTGCAGTTCATTCTTTCTTTTTATTCCTGGGTAGAATTCTATTTTATGATTATACCACAAAATATTGATCATATTAATCCATTATTTAACTTAATTCTTCTTTTCCTTTTTTTTT